>NC_053493.1:398526777-398856777 GCF_905171775.1 Rana temporaria | reverse complement strand
TTATTATTTTTTTTTTACTACTAATGGTGGCGATCAGCGATTTTTTTTCATGACTGCGACATTATGGCGGACACTTCGGACAATTTTGACACATTTTTGGGACCATTGTCATTTTCACAGAAAAAAATGCATTGTTTTACTGTGAAAATGACAATTGCAGTTTGGGAGTTAACCACTAGGGGGCGCTGAAGGGGTTATGTGTCACCTAATGTGTGTTTACAACTGTAGGGGGGTGTGGCTGTAGGTGTGATGTCATCGATTGTGTTTATCCCTATAAAAGAGATCACACGATCGATGAAGCCGCCACAGTGTAGAACGGGGAAGCCGTGTTTACACACGGCTCTCCCCGTTCTTCAGCTCCGGGGACCGATCGCGGGACTCCAGCGGCGATCGGGTCCGCTGGTCCTGCGGTCCCGGTCACGGAGCTTCGGACCAGGTCGCGGGCGACCCACGGCTGGGCTTAAAGATCAACATACATATACGTTGATGTGCCCAGCCGCGCCATTCTGCCGACGTATATGTGCAGGAGGCGGTCCTTAAGTGGTTAACATGCATTGCGGCGGCACATTTAAAGGCAGTGCACCAAAACATCCAAAAAAACAGACATGCACTATTGTTCACAACAACACTCACTTTGCAGTGCACAACATCCCCTATACGTTGGATCTGCATCTCCCTGGCTTGGTGGGGTGCCATCCAAAATTAAAGGCGCCGCAACGCCCCAGCGCACATAATATGCGTTATTGTGACACACTTTACCTGGAAAGGTTGGTTTGATCCTAAGCGATCTGAAAATGTGTACAATGTTGCCCGGGCACCTGTCTTTAAAAAAATTAATCGCAGCTACGAAATATTAATGGAGTCGATATTTATTTTGACAACATCATTTGTCTCTCCGCTTCCACGGCAGCCTTCAGTCGTCGTCCCATCCCCCACCCCTGTATTAGCTTTGGCTGACTTTAAGCATTGTGGCGACTCATTGACTTTCTACCTCCTTGTGATTGTGGCCGAGGGACAGCCAAATGGCTTCACATACAAGATACGCATTTAGATCAAGGATGCATTATTATTATTTACATTTTTTGCGATTGTTACATATTTTCACGATCAAATGCAAATTTGTGCGCATTTCAGACATGCTTTTTAACATCTGTGTAAATGATATAGGGGCTGCGATTATAAGTACCATTTTAGTCTTTGCAGATGACAAACCTATACTTCTCTTTAAAGGAGTTGTAAAGGAAAAAAATAATTCACCTTAATGCAATCTATGCATTAAAGGGAAGTTCCACCCACAATTTCACTTTTTAAATATAAATACGCCTGTAATACACAAGCTTAATGTAGTCTAGTAAAGTTAGTCTGTAAACTAAGTTGGGTTGTTAGAGTATTTAGTTAGTTTATAATCTAGAAATAGACTGTGGCCATCTTAAGTGTGGGCATCATGAAGCCAGACTGTATGGGCCAGATTCACAGTGGAGATACGACGGCTTATCTGCTGATACGCCGTCGTATCTCTGTTTCTATCTATGCGGCTGATTCATAGAATCAGTTACGCATAGATATCCCTAAGATCCGACAGGTGTAATTGTTTTACACTGTCGGATCTTAGGATGCAATACCGCGGACGCCGCTGGGGGGAGTTCGCGTCGTAAACCAGCGTCGGGTATGCAAATTAGGAGTTACGGCGTTTCACGACGGATTTTCGCGTTCGCTACGTCGCCGCTAGTCTAGTTTCCCGTCGCAAAGTTAGTCGTCGTTTTAGGTGCCCTAACTTTAGTCAGCAAGCGTATTGCTGTCTAAAGTATGGCCGTCGTTCCCGCGTCGAAATTTAAAAATCAACGTCGTTTGCGTAAGCCGTCCGGGAATACGGAATTACGCTCCACGCGTCGCCGTTCGGAAAAATGACGTCAAGGCACGCAATGCACGACGGGAGTTCGGAAACGGAGCATGCGCGGTAGGTCTGGCGAAGGAGCGCGCCTAATTTAAATGGCACACGCCCATTTAAATTGGCCCGCCTTGCGCCGGAGGCGGCCGGCGTAGGTTTTCATCGCAAGTGCTTGGTGAATCAGGCACTTGCGATGAAAAATTGCGGCGGTGTAACGTATCTACGATACATTACACAGCCGCTCTTCTATGTGAATCTGGCCCTATGACTTCCTGGATTTCAGCCTTGCAGATCTCGCACATGCTCAGTGCTGCACAAGCGATGTAATAGGTTTCAGTCAGGTTTTCATAGCAACGGGAGTGTCAGAGGAAGTTGCCGCCACTTCTCTATGCAAATAGGCTATTTGCAAGGACAACTGGGATACATGATGCCTATCCCAGAAACCCTTGCGAATAGCCTTGTGACTTAATAGCCTAGGCTAATAAGGAGGAGGAAGTAATGAAGGACTACAAAATAAAGGTATTTACAAGCAACAAAATAAATAAAAATTGTCCATTCTAAACACTATGAGATTAGGGCATGCAGCACAGACAAACATATAAAAATGGGTGGAACTCCACTTTAAGGTGAAAAAACATCTGATGATGCCGCCCCCCCCCCCCCCCCCCGAGCCCCCGTTTTACTTAACTGACCCCTCGAAAGTCCGCGCTCGGTCCCTGATATCTCACCGAAGACCCCCAACAGGGCTGATTAAAAAAAGAAAAAAAATTTGCAATAAATAATTTAAAAATAAATAAATAAAAATAAAATGTAAAAAAAAAATCACTGTAAAAAAAAAAATTGTAAAAAAAAAAAAAAATACTGCCACTGTCACATGACATAAAAAAAAGTATCGGTAATCGGTATCGGCGAGTACTTGAAAAAAAGTATCGGGAACTTGTCTCAAAAAAGTGGTAACGGGACAACCCTACTTTTAACACATATGTGCACCAGAAAAGAGGGTGGGCTTTGACGCTCACGGGCCACACACATGCGCCCAAGGGCAGCTGAGGTTTATGTGCTAAGAGCGGTCTCCTGATCATGTGACCACAGTGACAGCCAAATACAATGGTCACGTGATTGGACAGTCCTTCCTGCCCCCTGAATATCGATCGAGTGATCCCTTTTATTAGGGAGACTCGATCGATGACGTCAGACCTACAGCCACACCCCCCTACAGTTGTAAACACACACTAGGTGAACCCTAACTCCTACAGCGCCCCCTGTGGTTAACTCCCAATCTGCAACTGTCATTTTCACAATAAACAATGCAATTTAAATGCATTTTTTGCTGTGAAAATTACAATGGTCCCAAAAATGTGTCTAAATTGTCCGAAGTGTCCGCCATAATGTCGCAGTCACGAAAAAAAAATCGCTGATCGCCGCCATTAGTAGTAAAAAAAAATTAAAAAAATAAAACTATCCCCTATTTTGTAAACTCTATAAATTTTGCGCAAACCAATCGATAAACACTTATTGTGATTTTTTTTACCAAAAATAGGTAGAAGAATACGTATCGGCCTAAACTGAGGGAAAAAATAATTTATATATGTTTTTGCGGGATATTTATTATAGCAAAAAGTAAAAAATATTGCATTTTTTTCAAAATTGTCGCTCTATTTTTGTTTATAGCGCAAAAAATAAAAACCGCAGAGGTGATCAAATACCACCAAAAGAAAGCTCTATTTGTGGGGAAAAAAGGACACCAATTTTGTTTGGGAGCCACGTCGCACGCCGTGCCGAATCGCAAAACCTGGCCTGGGCATTTAGCTGCCTAAAGGTCCGGGGCTTAAGTGGTTAAGGGACACCAAGTTATCTTTATTGAAATGTTATAAAATTACACTTCATTCAACTCTTTGCACAATGGTGCGCTACTATGCCCTAAGGTGCGTGGTGACGCAACGTTGCGTTGCATGCTGCGTATTTATGGAATGAACCTGAATGGTGTGAACAGGGCACATAGAGAACAATTGTTTTCTCTGCGTCTTTGTGTTGATCAACGCACCCGGTGTGAAGGAGCTCTTGGCTCCACCTATGGGGTTTCAGCAGTGCCTTATTTCACAGCAATATCTCAGAACGGAGTTCTACCTTAAATATTCATGGAGCCGGTTTCCTGCCTTAAACGTCAGAGTGCTGGGCTAAATAGGGCATGCCTAATACTTGCCGTTTGGCGACGGATTGTATTCAGAGAGCAGGTCCCATTGTCTGATATGGGGATGAGAACCGTCAATGTTATTTCTTCACATGCCGTACAATACAACTGATGGAAGATATGTTCAAGTGGAATCACTTGTCAGATGTGAGAGATGACATTTTACTGCTGAGATTGCAGTTTCTGTAGTAAAGCCGCTCATTGTGGGCGGCGGTGACACGGCGCGGTACGTGTTCAGTTTGAGCGTCTAGAAAACAGAAGCAGACAAGGACGTAGGAAGGGAGAATGTTCAACATGAAAGGGGATTGTTAGAGCTGAACCCCGAGCAAATAGCTAAAATATAATTACTGTATTTATCGGGGTATTGCGCGCTCCGACGTATAGCGCGCACCCCTAATGTGGACCCGCAATTCCTGTACATTTTTGTTTTAGTACTTACAGTTTTGGTGTCTTGCGCAGCGTCCATCGGTGGCCTCGTCGGGTCCGGCGTCCGTCTGCGGCTTCGGTGGTGTCCTCCCGGCTTCTCCCGCGCTGTCTCCTCGTCGAATCGCCGCTTCCCGCGCTCAGTTTGAATGTTTGCGCCGACATATACCGAGTGCAGTACACTCGGCTACATTCGGCCAGGCTCGGCTTCGCTCGTGCTCACACTCTGTGACGTTTATGCGTGAGCACGAGCGAAGACGAGCGTGGCCGAATGTAGCCGAGTGTACTGCACTCGGTATATGTCGGCGCAGGCATTCAAACTGAGCGCGGGAAGCGGGTATCGGCGTATATCGCGCACCCACGATTTCCCCCTTATTTTAAGGGGATAAAAGTGCGCCGCATACGCCGATAAATACGGTATGTGAATGGTGGGATCTGCCAATTTAACCTTCTGTCCAGCCGCTTCTGTGATTTACGATTGTGCTCATAAGTTTACACACCCTGGCAGAATTTATAATTTCTTGGCCATTTTTCAGGGAATATAAATGATAATACATAAACTTTTCTTTCACTCATGGTTAGTGTTTGGCTGAAGCCATTTTACTATCAATCAACTGTGTTTACTCTTTTTAAATCATAATGGCATTAGAAACTACCCAAATGACCCTGATCAAAAGTTTACATACCCTGGTGATTTTGGCCTGATAACATGCACACAAGTTCACACAAAGGGGTTTGAATGGCTATTAAAGGTAACCATCCTCACCTGTGATCTGCTTGCTTGTAATTAGTGTGTGTGTATAAAAGGTCAATGAGTTTCTGGACTCCTGACAGACCCTTGCAACTTTCATCCAGTGCTGCACTGACGTTTCTGGATTCTGAGTCATGGGGAAAGCAAAAGAATTGTCAAAGGATCTGCGGGAAAGGTAGTTGAAAGGTAGTCGAACGTCGGTGCGCAGGCGCTGTATAGAGCCGACCCGACATTCGGCTTCTTTCGGCAACTCGTGATGCGCTGTATGCGCTGGTCGGAAGAACGTCAATCACTTACCCTGTGAATAGGAACGCCTACTCTCGCGGGAAATCCGGGGAGAAAATACAGATAAAACAGTATGTACGAAAAAAAAAAAAAAAAGACCAGCATATTGTCCGTGTCACAGGTCAGCTCATTTTAATGTTAGATTTTTTTTTTTAGGGTGAACCCCCGCTTTAACTGAGGAAAATAAAATGTTTTTTTTTATATATTTTTTGGGAATACTCATTATAGTAAAAAATATTGCTTTTTTTTAAATTGTTTATAGTGCAAACAATAAAAAACGCAGAGGTGCTCAAATACCACCAAAAGAAAGCTCTATTTGTGGGAAAAAAAGGACGCCAATTTTGTTTGAGAGCCACGTCGCACGACCGCGCAATTGTCAGTTAAAGCGACGCAGTGCCGAATCGCAAAAAGGGGCAAGGTCCTTTACCTGGATAATGGTCCGGGGCTTAAGTGCTTAAAGCGACGCTGTGCCAAACTGTAAAAATTGCTCTGGTCAGGAAGGGGGTAAAATCTTCTGGGGCTGAAGCGGTTAATGTGAAAATCCTTTAGCATTTACAACCTCTATAATGGACTACCATTTGTAGCTGGTTTTCACAATAGGCATTAATGAGAAAAGTGGCCTGCACTCCAGTGAAACATCAGACAAGCAATAAATTGTTCAGCTAATTTGTTTTTCTCATGTCAAGTCCTTCTTGTGAGTGCCTATGACCCCGATCCTCTAGCTACATACTTGGCTGATCGGCACCAGGCACTACTCCCATATATGTGGGCAGATACCATACCTGCTCTCTCGCTCTCTCTCTCTCTCTCTCCATTAAGTGAGAATGATTTCAAGAATAATTCAATGAACAATTTTTATCAATTAACAACCTACAGAGTGCATAAAAAAAAAAACGAAAGCAATACGTTATGTGTCTTCCTTTTGCATTCAAACCAGCATCAATTCCTCCATTTGTACACAGTCAAGGATTTTGCAGCCAAATGTTCCCAGTATACGACAAAACAAATATTCCAGACAGGCGCTGATGATCAACCAGGTAAAATGTAGGTCAAAATATGGATTCATACCTATGCTTATTTCCCCCTGATGCTTTTTCTATTAAAATCAATGAAGACACATCAAAATTCATGTCAACACACACATTTTTACTGTGCATTGCAATGCACTTTGTATTGAATGTCAACTTGCATCATAGTAGACATTGATATGCGTGATGAGGCGTTTATCCAGATAACGTGCTGACCAGTGGCGGCCCATCTATAGGGGTGCCCGGGCACCGCCCCCCTCCTGTAGTCACAAAAAAAAACAACTGCCCCTTTAAGAAAAAAAATGCAAAAAAATGTCCTTTTGCTAGAGTAAATGCACTATGTGGCGCCGGCCACGTGCATTATGGGAAGCGCCACGTCAATGCAATCGCAAGATTGCAGACGAGGCGCTTCATTTGCAGGCTTTTGTCACGCCTTGTGGCGCTTTCCGAAGTGCCACAGCTTCTGCCCGACGCTCGTAGTATCCATTACTACGGCCGGGCAGTTTGATTGGCATCTGTAAGATCATGATGTCACTTCCTGTTTTCTCTCTCTCATTGCGCCCAGGAGAGAAGAGAAAACAGGAAGTATGAAGAGCGGACTCATCCATGGCCACTGCCTGTGGAGGAAGAAGACAGGAGGACAACACACGCAAAGCTAAGTCCCGCTGTGTGATCCATTTCTCGGCGTTCGGCGGCACATGCCCCCCCGTCATTTTTAGAATTTCGGCAGCCCTGGATGGGACAGGCTGCATTTGATGGAGGAAAGGCTGCATTTGATGAGAGACAGGCTGCATTTGATGGGGGACAGGCTGCATTTGAAGTGGGAAAGGCTGCATTTGATGGAGGAAAGGCTGCATTTGATGAGGGACAGGCTGCATTTGATGAGGGACAGTTGTAGCAGTACATAAGGAAATAACTGTATCCCTTAGATGGTAGGCATAGAAACCAATGGGTTAATTCTCTGCAGAAAAATCCTACGGTCAACACCACCAAGTGACATGTAGACAGTTTAGTGAGCCCTCCACCGGAATATAAAGCCGCTTACCAGAGGGCAAGCAATACAGGCGATTGGCTATAGCCCAGCCACGGCCTTTAACTCCTCAGGAATCCCGGACAAGTTACCCCAGATCCACGATAGTCACCAACTCCAGTGGTTCAGTTAAGATAAAAAAGAGAGGCGCACATAGCGTGACTCCGTATAACAAAACAGTTTATTTAAAAGTTAAAAGATACTCACAAACGAGCAGTTTTTAAACAGCATGTAATATTTTCAAAAATGCCGGCCGACATGTAAGGAGCCCTCCTCCTCAGCGCGGTGACGTCACTGCGTAGCCTCCCAGACGTGTTTCGTCATTCATAGGACGTTATCAATGGACGTTATCACCCCCATTGGGTGAAGGCATACAGCAGCTGTAGCTGCTCTCCAGCTGACCTGTGCAAGTCTGGTGCAAAGATAATCCAGCTTTTTGATGGAATAACTTTAGGCCTGACGTACGACTTACGCGCACCGCACGTAGCCTGCCTAGGGCGCTCTTACATGCGTGAATCGGCGTATCTCCCTTTGCATATTTGAATAGGAAATCAATGTGAGCGCAAGATGCGTTGAGCGTAAATATGCGCCCACGATACGCCGGCGTAGGAAAGTGTAGTCGGTCGGAGGATATTTACACTTACACTGCATATCTGTAGATACGCCGGCGTAAGTCTTTCTGAATCTGGCTATGTGTCTTTTGCTTCCAAAATTAATATAAGACCCGGGCTTATTTTCGGGGGAAACATACAGGCATGCCCCACTTTTAAGTACACAATGGGACCGGGGCATGTATGTAAAGCGAAAATGTACTTAAAGTGAAGCAATACCTTTTTTCACTTCTAAATGTGTGCACTGCATTGCAATAGTCATTTACAAGCATAACTGATATGAATAATGCATTGATAACTAAAATAAACACAATATTCAAATAAAAATTGTAAGCTTACCCCATCTCATTGTTGTTTCAAGGCCAGAGCAGCTGAGATAATTCATTGTGGTAGGAAGGGTGAAGGCATACAAGTATCTTCTGTTTCACTAGTCAAATCTTCAAAGGCGAGACGCTTTCTTGCTGGTGAAATGGGTGTACTACAAGAAGAAATCAGAGTAGGAGCAGGACTTGATGGTGATGGCAGAGCTGGAAATGGACTGTCAGGTATGCAGGTATCTTCTGTTTCACAAGTCAAGTCTTCAAAAACGAGGCGCTTTCTTGCTGAAGAATTGGGTTTACTACAAGTAGCAATAGGCTGGCTGGCGGACACCTCTGGGCAATGCTGGGCTGGCACCTCTGGGTCTTGGTGCTGGCTGGCGGGCACCTCTGGGCCTTGGTGCTGGCTGGCGGCACCTCTGGGCCTTGGTTCTGGCGGGGAACTCTGGGCCTTGGTACTGGCTGGCAGGCACCTCTGGGCCTTGGTGCTGGCTGGTGGGTACCTCTGGGCCTTGGTACTGGCTGGCAGGCACCTATGGGCCCTGGTGCTGGCTGGCGGGCCCCTCTGGGCCTTGGTGCTGGCTGGCGGGCACCTCTGGGCCTTGGTGCTGGCTGGCGGGCACCTCTGGGCTGGCAGGCACGATAGGTACCTGTAAGGCCCCGTACACACGAGAGGATCCATCCGCTGAAAAATCTCAGCGGATCGGTTTCAGCGGATAGATCCCCTGGTGTGTACATTCCAGCGGATATTTATCCGCGGATATTTCCGATTTCCAGCAGATAAAAATTTGTAGACATGCTTACAAATCTATCCGCTGGAATCGGCACCAGCGGATCGATCCGGTGGTCTGTACAAACTCACCGGATCGATCCGTCCGAACCCATCCCTCGCAGGCGTCGTAATGATTCGACGCATGCGTGGAAATCCTTATATGACAGCGTCGCGCACGTCGCCGCGTCATCATCGCGGCGACGGCGCGACACGTCACCGCGATGGGAATTCGGCGCGGATTTCGATCCGATGGTGTGTACACTCCATCGGATTAAAATCCGCAGAGGATTTATCCGCGGATACGGTCCGGCGGACCGTATCCGCGGATCAATCCTATCGTGTGTACCAGGCCTAACAATGAAACGAACAGTGGGGGGGTCAGTTGCTGTAATGTGGGTCCAGGGCTGGTAGTGGGGGGGTCAGGGCCAATAGCAGGGGGGGCTATACAGTACAGTACTGTACTTACGTTTATGCAGACTGTGGCTGGTGAACAGCTCTGGGCTGGCGGCACCTCTGAGCAGCGCTGGGATTGCTGACAGGCAATGCTGGGCACCTCTGGGCCGACAGGCAATGCTGGGCTGGCTGGCAGGTACCTCGGTGCCGAAGGGCAATGCTGGGCTGGCTTGCTGGAAACTCGCAGGAAGTTTTGCCTCTTCCCTCACAACTCTGGGCGGCAGCTCCGCCCCTCCAGATCATACTGCAGCTGCGCGGCGCGGGAATGTCCGTAATTGCGAGGCACTTTACGTACACTCGCTGGCATGTCCATACTCACGAGTGTACATAAAGTGAGTGTCCGCAAAGCGGGGTATGCCTGTAGTAAGAAAAAGTCATTTGTAGTGTGAAAATAAATATTTTTCTTCTCCTCCAAGAAAGATGCCAATAGTATCCAGTCATCCAGTTAAAGAGTCATAAATAGCATGGTCCACATAATTAAGCATCTATCCTCCATAAACCATCAGACATTTGCATTTTTTTCAATCCCCACTTCCAGTCGTCAGCCGAACAAACTAAGCTCCACATAGTATGCAAAAGCTTCTGGTACCTTTTATTATTGAAAAAATTGCACTCATATGTAATGAAACAAAACAGCAATGATTTCTGGGTCACTTCTGCTGCGCAATGACATAAGGCTCCACCCTACACGTTTCGTTGAAGAGGACGTCTTCCGGGGCATGCAGTGAGCTGTGTTTTTATTGATTTAAATGGTATTTGTCTCAAGCAAAAACACAAAGAATCAGCTGTGTAGAAGGATTGGATCTGGGTGAGAAAAAGCTTTGCTCCATTAAAGCAGAGTTCCACCCAAAAATAGAACTTCCGCTTTTCGGAACCCTCCCCCCCTCCTGTGTCACATTTGGCACCTTTCAGGGGGGAGGGGGTGCAGATCCCTGTCTAAGACAGGTATTTTCACCCACTTCCGGCATAGACTCTCATTGGAGTCATGCCACTTCCCCCCCCCCCCTGCTGTCTTCTGGGAAACACACTGTTCCCAGGAGACAGCGGGGACCAGTGAGGACGGGCCACGCCGCTCACGCATGCGCAGTAGGCAATCGGGCAGTGAAGCCGCAACGCTTCACTTCCTGATTTCCTCACTGAGGATGCCGGCGGGGGAAGCCGAGAGACGAGCGATTGTTCGGCCGCCGACATCGCGGGCACCCTGGACAGGTAAATGTCCATTTATTAAAAGTCAGCAGCTGCAGTATTTGGAGCTGCTGGCTTTTAAAAAAAAAATTTGGGTGGACCTCTGCTTTAACAGGTTGAGGTCACTGAAGCAGTTTAATATAAAAAAATATCTTACACAATGGCAACAGTTGTGTGCAATCGTACCTAGGTGAATTGGTGCTGTTTTCAGGGGGAAAGATGGACACACAAAATATTGATCAGTCTGAGCTCTGCTGTGTTTATTGACATTTTTAAGTAATAGCACCAGGGATTACTAAATCAGGGAATATCTGATTAACTCCTAGGGGATCAGGAAGGACGTTTTTTTACCCCCACTGGAGAAAATTAGATCATCAGCTTTATTGTTTTTTTTTTTGCCTTCCCCTGGATAAACTACTGTATGTATGTGGAAGTTTTCTATTTAATCGTTTTTTTTCTATTGGTTGAACTAGACGGACTTCGGTATTTTTTAATATATAACTCTGTGTTTTGACTATAAAAGGCTAATATAAATTCAAATCTGGATACTTATAGGTAGATTCAGAAAGAGTTAGGCCGGCGTATCTACAGATACGCCGACCTAACAGAGGTGCCGACCTAACTCTGAATCTGCACCGACCTAACAGAGATACACTTAAACATATCTAAGATACGACGGCTTGCGCCGTCCTATCTTAGATTGCAATGTTGTTGATGGCCGCTAGATGGCGCTTCCATTGCGCCCGGCGTAGATTATGTAAATGAGGGGATACGCCGATTCACGAACGAACGCCAGGCCGAACCAGTACTTTTACGCCGTTTACGTAAGAGATAGGCCGCCTAAAGTTAGAGCTATGCTCTAGTGCAGGGATATGCAATTAGCGGACCTCCAGCTGTTGCAGAACTACAAGTCCCATGAGGCATAGCAAGACTCTGACAGCCGCAAGCATGATGACCAGAGGCAGAGGCATGATGGGACTTGTAGTTTTGCAACAGCTGGAGGTCCGCTAATTGCATATCCCTGCACTAGAGCATAGCTCTAACTTTAGGCGGCCTATCTCTTACGTAAACGGCGTAAAAGTACTGGTTCGGCCTGGCGTTCGTTCGTGAATCGGCGTATCCCCTCATTTACATAATCTACGCCGGGCGCAATGGAAGCGCCATCTAGCGGCCATCAACAACATTGCAATCTAAGATAGGACGGCGCAAGCCGTCGTATCTTAGATATGTTTAAGTGTATCTCTGTTAGGTCGGTGCAGATTCAGAGTTAGGTCGGCATATCCCTGCTCTAGTGGAATAGTAATGTTAAGTATGGCCGCCGTTCCCGCCGCGGAATTCGAAATTTTTACGTCGTTTGCGTAAGTCGTCCGCGAATCGGGATTTACGTCGTTTACGTCCACGTCAAAATCAATAGGCCCATACGGCGTACTTAGCCGCAATGCGCACTGGGAAATGTAGTCGCCCGGCGCATGCGCAGTGACAAAAAACGTCAAAAACGTGAGGTCAAGCCTCATTACCATGATACACGCCCCCCTCCAAGTCATTTGAATTAGGCGCCCTTACGCCCGCTCGTTTGAGGCTACGCCACCGTAGATTAGCAGGTAAGTAGATTGAAAATCACTACTAGCCTAGCTAATTTACGGCGGTGTAGCCTAAACAGGCTAGGCTACGCCGCCCTAAAGTTAAACCAATGTACCTGAATCTACCTATAAGACTGCTGGCATATAATCGTAAAAAAAAAAAAAAAAAAAACTTGTATGTATTAATAAAGAGATGAATTTATTTCCTTTATATCTACCTGGAGCTCAGCATTAACTACAATCTAAGGTCAGCTTTATGTAACAATAGAAAAAAGAACTGGTAATAAAATCTAGTTTATCCTTTAATATTAGCAGATTTTTGTGCAGTCTCTAAAATAAAAAAATAAAAAAATTAAAAAAGATATCTGTTTACACGGTAAGTAGATGACCTGCAAAATGCTTTAATGTAGCATAACATCTGCACAGAACTAAAATTAATCTTCCCATAGGGAGATTGTGAAGTAAGAAGAAAAACAACCTGATTATTTTCAAAAAAGAACATGTTGCAATGCTGCAGAGATTTATTTACAGATTAAATATGCAGGGTCACTATATTTGGTCTTAAAATTAATTCTCAATTTAGTTCCTATGGAAAAATAGTATACACTTCGTATATAATTTAGAATATACAATAATTTATATTATTATAATAATTATAATATTTATATTATAATATAATAAAATATCAGTGAATAAACAAGTATAGCGCTCCCTTTACTACAACAAAAATAATGCACACAATCCTTAAATCCATATATATAAATATAGGACCAGATCCACGTACATCGGCGCATATATCCGTCGGGCGTAGCGTATCTCTGATACACTACGCCGCCGTAACTTATTATTATTTTTTTAATCCTCAAAGAATGAGCGCCGTAAGTTACGGCGGCGTAGTGTATCTTTGGCGGCGTAAGGGCGCGCCATTCAAATGGATGTGATGGGGGCGTGTTTTATGTAAATACGTCTTGACCCGATGTAAATTACGTTTTTTTTCAACTGCGCATGCGCCGTCCGTGGGGGTATCCCAGTGCGCATGCTCGAAATTAAACCGGAACAAGCCAATGTTTACGGCGGTGACGTCATTCTACGCAAAGACCTATTCGCGAACGACTTACGCAAACGACATAACATTTTTAAAATTCGACGCGGGAACGACGGCCATACTTAACATAGGATACGCCTCATATAGCAGGGGTAACTATACGCCGGAAAAAGCCGAACGCAAACGACGTAAAAAAATGCACCGGACGTACGTTCGTGGATCGCCGTATCTAGCTAATTTGCATTCTTGACGCAAAATTCGACGGAAACGCCACCTAGCGGCCAGCGTAAAATATACACCTACGATCCGACGGCGTACTAAGACGTACGCATGTCGGATCGATCCCTCATTCCGTCGTATCTTGTTTTGTGGATACAAAACAAAGATACAACGCGGGAACTACGCGGCGTATCAATAGATAAACCGGCGTAATTTGTTTGTGGATCTGGCCCATAGATACCGTATTTGCTGGCGTATAAGATCACTGGGCGTGTAAGACGACCCCCCAATTTTTCAGGAAAAATTTTGGTTTTGGGATATACTCACCGTATAAGACTACCCCCTTCCTACTAGTCTTTCTGGAAGCTAAGGGGTAGCCGGAACAACCGCTGACAGAAACAGGCTTTTTTCAGATCTCACTGTGCCATTACATTACATGCCTCACTGTGCCATTACATTACATGCCTCACTGTGCCATTACATTACATGCCTCACTGTGCCATTACATTACATGCCTCACTGTGCCATTACATTACATGCCTCACTGTGCCATTACATTACATGCCTCACTGTGCCATTACATTACATGCCTCACTGTGCCATTACATTACATGCCTCCACTGTGCCATTACATGCCTCCACTGTGCCATCACATGTCTCCACTGTGCCACCACATGCCTCCACTGTGCCGGCCAAGACGATCTCCCAACCTTACTTTCTTTTCAGATTTTGGCTTCCAGGCTGCGGGCATCCATGATTCAAAAGCCGCGCCTCCTCCTCAGGCTGTTCTGTGATAGGCGGAACACTAATTTTCCCAGCAGGGCCTCTGTTCAGTGTTCCGCCTATCACGGATGTCCTCTCGTCCGAGAAGGAGAAGGCATCCGTGATTGGCGGAACACTGAATAGAGGCCCTGCTGGGAAGATTTGTGTTCCGGTAATCGCAGGACAGTCTGAGGAGGAGGCGCGGCTTTTAAATCATGATGGAGACAGGTACCAGCGTATAAGACGACCCCCGAATTGGATGCATTTTTTTGCATCCAAAAGGTCGTCTTATACGCCGGAAAATACGATATATAAAATTCCACCTTTAATTTAACCATATGTGAAAAACCATGTGCTGAAAAATCTGCAATGTGAATTTCTAGGAGCAAAACTCTTGTGTGCAGAAATAATGCAATTCAAAAGCTCTTGGGGTGGATTCAAGAAGCAATTGCGCCTGTGTAACCATAGGTTACACAGCGCAATTGCTTACTTGCCCCGGCGTGACGAGTGCTCCTGATTCAGGAACCACGTTACGCCGACTGCAGCCTAAGATCTGCGCGGAATAAGGCTCTTATGCCCACATATCTTAGGCTGCATTCTTGCGATGGCCGCTAGGTGGCGTTCCCGTTGTGCTCAGCGTATAGTATGCAAATTGCATACTAACACCGATTCACAACGTTGCGCGAGCCCTGCGTACGCAATTTACGTTGTTTCCATACGGCGGTTTTTGCGTAAGGCTGCCCCTGCTATTAGCAGGGGCAGCCAATGTTACGTATACCCGTCGTTCCCGCGTTGCGAAATTTGAATTTTACGTACTTTGCGTAAGTGATTCGTGAATGGCGCTGGACGCCATTCACGTTCACTTTGAAGCAAATGACGTCCTTGCGACGTCATTTGCCGCAATGCACGTCGGGAAAGTTTCCCGACGGAGCATGCGCTCTTCGATCGGCGCGGGAACGCGCCTAATTTAAATGATTCCCGCCACCTACGGGATCATTTAAATTGCGCGCGTTTGCGCCGGGCATTTTGCCGGCGCGCCCGCGCAATTTACGGAGCTTCTGCTCCGTGAATCGAGGGCAGCGCAAAAAAATTGCGGGGGCGCAAATCGTTGCCCTGCGCCTCCGTAATAAATGCGCAAATCTAGCTGAATCCGGGCCCTTGTGTAATAAAGTCCAGGCGTGCAAACAATAATAAAGTCCTCATATATTTAGTAATTTTTAATCCTCCTGTGCAAATGTAAAACACTTTTCCTCTATGGGGCCCTTCTCTGACTGCACCACATGCTTTTGGTAGTACCCTCACTTTAGGCAATGGACAATGGAGGTCATCGTTGCTTAAACAGCCTTAGAAATGGCTTCACTTCTCTCTTTCCTGCACGGCTTTATCACTCCTCAGCATATATTAACGGTGCCACTCGTGCAGAGAAAATAAAGCAATACATAGCGCTCTCCGTGTATATTTATTTAAAACCCAATTGAATGAAAACACTCACAAGTGTAACTATGAATACACAGCCTTCAGTTTACATGTATCTCGGATCAGCCGCTATTCAGTGTAGGCAGCCTTGACAGATGTGGCTTCCCGCACAGCTCCAGCTAGCGTGATGACGTCATGGACACTCTCATCTGACGAGTTACGTCCTAATTGGACTTCCTTAGGACGGATCATGAAATAAGAATATTCGCAGTGGGGCACAGCCTTTTCAAGATGAAGTTTAATCTGCTTATATTTTGCCTTTCCTGGTTCCATATGATTATGAAAAGTTTAACCACTTAAGACCCAGACCATTATGCAGGTTAAGGACCTTGCCCCTTTTTGCGTTTCGGCACTGCGTCGCTTTAACTGACAATTGCGCGGTCGTGCGACGTGGCTCCCAAACAAAATTGGCGTCCTTTTTTTCCCACAAAAAGAGCTTTCTTTTGGTAGTATTTGATCACCTCTGCGTTTTTTATTTTTTGTGCTATAAACAAAAATAGAGCAACAATTTTGAAAAAAATTCTATATTTTTTACTTTTTGCCGACATGTAAGTTTGTTGACTTGATTGATGGGTGTTTATTATACGCCAAAGTTAATCTTGTACTTAAGGCCCCGTACAGACGACCGAACATGTCTGCTGAAACTGGTCCGCGGACCAGTTTCAGCAGACATGTTTGGTCGTCTGTACAGCCGAGCGGACAGGATTCCAGCGGACATTTGCCCGCCGGGCCTTTTTCGAGCGGGAAAATATTTCTAAACATGTTTAGAAACATGCCTGCTGGAATCCTGTCCGTCGGACATGTTCGGTCGTCTGTACAGACCTACAGTACATGTCCGAGCGGCCTCCATCCCTCGCATGCGTCGAATGACTTCGACGCATGCGTGGAAGCATTGAACTGCCAGGGCCGCGCACGTCGCCGCGTCATCGTCGCGGCGACGGCGCGGCCTCGTCGCCGCGTATCGAGTACGCGCGGATTTCTGTATGATGGTGTGTACAGCCATCATACAGAAATCTCCGGGCAGACATGTACGCTGAAAACGGTCCGGCTGACCGTTTTCATTGTACATGTTTGCCCGTCTGTACGAGGCCTTAAATGGTCCAATGTAATTTTGTACCTAATGCATTATATTGTATTTTACATTTTCAGAGGTGGTAACAGTCCCTAATGAAGATTATAATGTATGAACTTTTCGAAACGCGCTGGACTTTTCCACTACTCACCATCTTCTGCAATCTGCACGGATGGTTTTACATTTTTGTTGTAGGATTCTACCACTTCTGTCAACCATTGTGTAATACTTACAATGCATGTACATGTATATTTTCTCTTGTGGCTTTCCATAAGAATGCTAATTTTATGATATTCTGTTGTATTAATAAATTATATCTTTTATATATACAGTACAGACCAAAAGTTTGGACACACCTTCTCATTCAAAGTGTTTTCTTTATTTTCATGACTATGAAAATTGTAGATTCACACTGAAGGCATCAAAACTATGAATGAACACATGTGGAATTATACATAACAAAAAAGTGTGAACTGAAAATATATTTCATATTCTAGGTTCTTCAAAGTAGCCACCTTTTGCTTTGATTACTGCTTGGCACACTCTTGGCATTCTCTTGATGAGCTTCAAGAGGTAGTCACCTGGCGCAGCACCCCATCACTCTCCTTCTTGGTCAAATAGCCCTTACACAGCCTGGAGGTGTGTTTGGGGTCATTGTCCTGTTGAAAAATAAATGATGGTCCAACTAAACGCAAAACCGGATGGAATAGCATGCCGCTGCAAGATGCTGTGGTAGCCATGCTGGTTCAGTATGCCTTCAATTTTGATTAAATCCCCAACAGTGTCACCAGCAAAGCACCCCCACACCATCACACCTCCTCCGCCATGCTTCACGGTGGGAACCAGGCATGTAGAGTCCATCCGTTCAGCTTTTCTGCGTCGCACAAAGACACGGGGGTTGGAACCAAAGATCTCAAGTTTGGACTCATCAGACTAAAGCACAGATTTCCACTGGTCTAATGTCCATTCCTTGTGTTCTTTATCCCAAACAAGTCTCTTCTGCTTGTTGCCTTTCTTTAGCAGTGGTTTCCTAGCAGATATTCTACCATGAAGGCCTGATTCACACAGTCTCCTCTTACCAGTTCTAGAGATGTGTCTGCTGCAAAAGGTGGAAGAACCTAGAATATATATATATATTTTCAGTTGTTTCACACTTTTTTGTTATGTATAATTCCACATGTGTTCATTCATAGTTTTGATGCCTTCAGTGTGAATCTACAATTTTCATAGTCATGAAAATAAAGAAAACTCTTTGATTGAGAAGGTGTGTCCAAACTTTTGGTCTGTACTGTATATATATAATTCCTTCTTATTTTCTCCAAAATTGCCTTTAAAATCCCATTTTGAGGTTTTATACCTTTAATCTATCCAGGGATGATGGCAATTTACACGCCAATCTATACAAGTCTATCAATTTTCTAATCGCTTTAAAGTCGAGGAAACCCCCCTATGATTTTCAGCCAAGGAAGCTGCCATCTTGGCCTCTGTTTATTCTTGTGATCAGTGATGACACCAGCATTTGGATGACTGGACAGTTTGGTTGAGAGCACAACTAATGTGACAGTTAAATTCCCGGCACGTACCGGAAATATAACTATTTTTGAAACTGGCAACTCGATGGGTTTACTTCCGCTTTAAGAAGTAAAAAGTGTTTTAATAAAAGGTTATTTAGTATGTTAAAGGCTTTCCGTGCCTTGTCAGGAAGAAAAATTACCTAAGGAGTGGCAGGTTATGCAATCCATTAACTTACACATTTGCTAATTGCAACCCCCGTGTCGTCTTGTTAATGATCCGTCAGAATCTGGCGGCAAGATGAATAATCGGTAACTGCGCAATTTATTTTCTCCCATGTGCCATGTAGCTGTGGCCCCTGTAAACCAAAAGGTAAATAGATGCAGGCGGCCTTCATTTTATACTTTTTCCTAAGAGCCTTCGCTCTTTATTGTTAGAAGTTGACTCCACTGGCCTTGGCTATTCAATGCTCGCAACTACTTTGAAAGTGCACCTTGCATTTTTTTAAGTGTTAGGCCGCGTACACACGAACAGTCCATCCGATGAGAACAGTCTGATGGACCGTTTTCATAGGTTAACCGATGAAGCTGACTGATGGTCTGTTGCGCCTACACACCATCGGTTAAAAAAACGATCGTGTCAGAACGCGGTGACGTCAAACACAACGACGTGCTGAAAAAAAAGAAGTTCAATGCTTCCAAGCATGCGTCGACTTGATTCTGAGCATGCATGGATTTTTAACCGATGGTTGTGCCTACTAACGATCGGTTTTGACCTATCGGTTAGGAATCCATCGGTTAAATTTAAAGCAAGTTGTCTTTTTTTTAACCGATGGTTAAATAACCTATGGGGCCCACACACGATCGGTTTTGACCGATGAAAACGGTCCATCAGACTGCTGTCCTCTGTTTAACCTATCGTGTGTACGAGGCCTTAGTGAGCAGTTTTTGAACACGTGGGACCATCCTTTGGTGCTGAAGTTGGAAGGTTGTCTCGTGTTGTCGCTCTTAACCAGTTGTTTACCAGCGCCGTTTATAAACACGTAACCACTCCCAACCACTTGTCTACCAGTCCTGTTTACAAAAATTTTGCTGCTCTTAACCACTTGTCTACCAGTGCCTTGTAACTGCATCCGCAGGACTCTGGTTGGCAGAACTTTGGACTCTGGTGGTAACTCCATGTCCCGTTTTTTTCCTCCTGCCTCTTTGGAGGTGCCTTGGATGGGACAAATGGAACAATTCCATCCCCTACAACTGGGACACTCCTTGGTATTACTTTTAGGTTTATCAAGGTGCAGGGGCTGCATGAAGTTAAGCCTGGCTTGTGGAAGCCAAAGACTATCTACTATCTACCATGGCGGGTAGAGACTGTTCCAGGCCTACCTGTTCCAGGTCTCTTTGAATGTTTCTTCAAAGAGACTCACCAACAGGCACAAAGATGTGGCATGGATGGCAATCCAAGATGGGTTGCCACTCAGACATTTACTGTATGCATGCCAGAAACCTGTGCAGGTTCAGGCACTGCCCATTTTGCGTCATCCAGGAGGAAACGGCTTTGCACATTTTCTAGGAGTGCCCCTTTGCACAGGGCCTGTTGAGGGCCTTGGAACCAGAACTAAACCACTTCCCTACCGTAGGACGTCATATGACGTCCTGGACGTTAGGGGGGGGGGGGGATATCTGAATGATGCCTGCAGCTACTGGCATCATTCAGATATCCTTCTCTTCTGCCGGTGATTCTGCGCACCATAAGAACGATCAAAGCGGCAGTTCCGCCGCTTGATCATTCTTATATGCTGCGCTTCTCTGGGCTCTCCTGTGCCATTGGGGGTTCGGAGAACGAATAGGCAGGCATTGCATGAGGATCATAGAGATGACCGGTGACCAGATGGGTACCCGGAAGTAAACAAAGCCGCAATCGTGGCTGAAAGCATGAGATCAGTGAATTTTTTTTCCCGATCTCATGCTTTTCAGCCTGGAGGAGAGATGTGGGGACTTATTGACCTCGCATCTCTCCATAAAGAGGACCTGTCACCATAGGCGTGCGCAGGGGGTGTGCCAGGTGTGCCTGGGCACACCCTAATCACTCTGTGCAGTTCCCCCTACTGCTCTGGCTTTACCCCATGTTGCTCCCCCACGTGTTTCAGGATGGAGAGTGGGGAAACGGCCAATCAATATGTCATTTACCAGCCCCTTACTATTCTAAATGAACACACTCAATGACTTTGTTTACTATGCTTCAGTTTGTGAATGAACAGGAAGCCGCTCAGCACATGGCATTTCCCATTCATTCACTGTCCAGTGCAGCTGAGGCTACAGAGAAAATCACGTTTGTTTGAGCTTTGGGGTGCACACCCTAATGCAATAGGCTGCGCACACCTATGCCTGTCACTAACAATTCCTATTACAAGGGATGTTTACATCGGTGGCCACTGGTGACGCTTCATTGATGGGCGCTGGTGAGTCTGTATTGATGGGCGCTGGTGAGGTTGCTTTCATGGGCACTGGTGAGGCTGAATTTGATGGGTGCTGGTGAGGCTGAAGTTGATGGGTGGCTGTGGGCTGCATTTGATGGCTGCCTAGGGCTGCATTTGATGGGCGCTGTTGGGCTGCATTTGATGGGTGCTGGTAGGCTGCATTTGATGGGTGCTGGTGGGCTGCATTTGATGGGTGCTGGTGGGCTGCATTTGATGGGTGCTGGTGGGCTGCCATTGATGGACGCTGGTGAGGCTGAAGTTGATGGGTGCTGGTGGGCTGCATTTGATGGGTGCTGGTGAGGCTGAAGTTGATGGGTGCTGGTGGGCTGCATTTGATGGGTGCTGGTGAGGCAGCATTTGATGGGTGCTGGTGAGGCTGAAGTTGATGGATGCCTTTGGGCTGCATTTGATGGGTGCCTGTGGGCTGCATTTGATGGGCGCTGTTGGGCTGCATTTGATGGGTGCTAGTGAGGCTGCATTTGATGGGCGCTGTTGGGCTACATTTGATGGGTGCTGGTGGGCTGCATTTGATGGGTGCTGGTGAGGCTGAAGTTGATGGGTGCTGGTGGGCTGCATTTCATGGGTGCTGGTGGGCTGCATTTCATGGATGCTGGTGAGGGTGAAGTTGATGGGTGCCTTTGGGCTGCATTTGATGGGCGCTGTTGGGCTGCATTTGATGGGTGCTGGTGAGGCTGCATTTGATGGGCGCTGTTGGGCTGCATTTGATGGGTGCTGGTGAGGCTGCATTTGATGGGCGCTGTTGGGCTGCATTTGATGGGTGCTGGTGGGCTGCATTTGATGGATGCTGGTGAGGCTGCATTTGATGGGCGCTTCATTTAACATGGGCAGGACAAAGGGGGTGGAGTCAGGGGTGGAGTGGCGAAATGAGGTTTCGACTAGGGTGTAAAAGATCCTTGCACCAGCCCTGGGTGTGACAGACACTAGACTATCCCATTCTGAACATTGCGCAGTATGGTACATACTTGACACCCTTTTCCACTCTAAAGGCTGTGCTGTGCCTTATATACTTCATAGCACCAATCCTCACAGTATTGTCAAACATTAGTAGCTAGATTCAGGTAGAGTTAGGTCGGCGTATCAGTAGATACGCCGACCTAACTCGAAATCTGCGCCGACCTAAGTTTAAGTGTATTCTCAAACAGAGATACACTTAAACCTATCTAAGATACAACGGCTTGCGCCGTCCTATCTTAGGGTGCAATATTTATGCTGGCCGCTAGGTGGCGCTTTCATTGCGGTCGGCGTAGAATATGTAAATCACTAGATACGCCTATTCACGAACGTACGCCAGGCCGACGCAGTACAGATACGCCGTTTCCGTAAGAGATAGGCAGCCTAAAGATAAACATGCCCCCTAGGTGGCGTCGTATGGCCGCTGTTCCCACTTCGAAATTTGAAAATTTTACGTCGTTTGCGTAATTCGTCCGTGAATAGGGATTTACGTCATTTACATCCACGTCAAAATCAATAGGACCGGTCGTGCGGCGTACTTAGGCGCAATGCACACCGGGAAATGTAGGCGGACGGCGCATGCGCCGTTCCAAAAAAACTTCAATCACGTCAGGTCAAACTAAATTAGCATAAAACACGCCCCCCCTCAGCCTATTTTGAATTAGGCGCGCTTGCGCCCGCCGCATTTACGATACGCCCCCGTAAGTTAGGAGGCAAGTACTTTGAGAATACAGTACTTGCCTCTCTGACTTAAGGCGGCGTAGCGTAAATACGATACGCTTCGCCGCCTTAAAGCCACCCTACATGAATCTAGCTATAGGAGTCCCGAATTCCAGCCTGATGAATGAACGGGAACACTTCAGCTAGTAAATCTTTAAAATGACTTCTGTTAGCAGTAGAAGA
The DNA here is from genome assembly GCF_905171775.1 of Rana temporaria. Lineage (NCBI taxonomy): Eukaryota > Metazoa > Chordata > Amphibia > Anura > Ranidae > Rana > Rana temporaria. The sequence goes on along the minus strand of NC_053493.1, from coordinate 398,833,826 downwards.
ATGAAGGTAACATTGTAGGAAACCTAAAATGACAGCAGATGCGTGGCGGTGGAAAAAGTGTGAAATAGCGGCATAGTACTGGAGGTGACTCACGCTGGGGAACGACATTCTGTTTTTACAGCTCCTGTCTTTCCAGTGATGCAAGGTGCTTATTAAGCTGAATCTGACGTGATGGCTGCATGTTGTTTACAGCTGTGTGACTGTGAGATGGAAGATCGCTTGGTGAAATGATACATCAACCAGAATGATTTCTGGAGCAAAATATTTAAAGGTCCATTCCACCCAAAACTGGGGTTTGAGCAATGTATTTGTCAAGGTTCTCATTTCTCTAGGTCTCTGATGCCCAACCCATGGCCTGGGGCCACGGGTGCCTCTTTGGCACTTTCTGTGCGGCCCTCAAGGACCCTGCAGGCACTAATGGGTGTTTCCCTATTGCCCTGTTATTGTAGTGATTTCTATCAGTCTCGTGTAATATATTTCCAGTCTATAACCGTCTCCTGAAGCATGTCCCCAATCTCCAACAATTCATATAGCACGTTCATAGTTTCTGACCATCTCCTGCAGCGTGTTCTCAGTCTCTGACCATTTCTTATACAATGTCCGCAGTCCATGACCATCTCTTGTATCATGACTGCAGTCTCTGACCATCTCTTGTATCATGACTGCAGTCTCTGACTATCTCTTGTATCATGACTGCAGTCTCTGACTATCTCTTGTATCATGACTGCAGTCTCTGACCATCTCTTGTATCATGACTGCAGTCTCTGACTATCTCTTGTATCATGACTGCAGTCTCTGACCATCTCTTGTATCATGACTGCAGTCTCTGACCATCTCTTGTACAATATTCGCAGTCCATGACCATCTCTTGTATCATGACTGCAGTCTCTGACCATCTCTTGTATAATGACTGCAGTCTCTGACCATCTCTTGTATCATGACTGCAGTCTCTGACCATCTCTTGTATCATGACTTCAGTCTCTGATCATCTCTTGTATCATGACTTCAGTCTCTGACCATCTCTTGTATCATGACTTCAGTCTCTGATCATCTCTTGTATCATGACTGCAGTCTCTGACCATCTCTTGTACAATGTCCGCAGTCCCTGACCATCTCTTGTATCATGACTGCAGTCTCTGGCCATCTCTTGTATCATGACTGTAGTCTCTGACCATCTCTTGTATCATGACTGCAGTCTCTGATCATCTCTTGTATCATGACTGCAGTCTCCGACAATCTCTTGTATCATGGCTGCAGTCTCTGACCATCTCTTGTATCATGACTGCAGTCTCTGACCATCTCTTGTACAATATTCGCAGTCCATGACCATCTCTTGTATCATGACTGCAGTCTCTGACCATCTCTTGTATAATGACTGCAGTCTCTGACCATCTCTTGTATCATGACTGCAGTCTCTGACCATCTCTTGTATCATGACTGCAGTCTCTGACTATCTCTTGTATCATGACTGCAGTCTCTGACTATCTCTTGTATCATGACTGCAGTCTCTGACCATCTCTTGTATCATGACTGCAGTCTCTGACCATCTCTTGTACAATATTCGCAGTCCATGACCATCTCTTGTATCATGACTGCAGTCTCTGACCATCTCTTGTATTATGACTGCAGTCTCTGACCATCTCATGTATCATGACTGCAGTCTCTGACCATCTCTTGTATCATGACTTCAGTCTCTGATCATCTCTTGTATCATGACTTCAGTCTCTGACCATCTCTTGTATCATGACTTCAGTCTCTGATCATCTCTTGTATCATGACTGCAGTCTCTGACCATCTCTTGTACAATGTCCGCAGTCCCTGACCATCTCTTGTATCATGACTGCAGTCTCTGGCCATCTCTTGTATCATGACTGCAGTCTCTGACCATCTCTTGTATCATGACTGCAGTCTCTGACCATCTCTTGTATCATGACTGCAGTCTCTGACAATCTCTTGTATCATGGCTGCAGTCTCTGACCATCTCTTGTATCATAACTGCAGTCTCTGACCATCTTTTATACAATGTTCGCAGTCCCTGACCATCTCTTCTATCATGACTGCAGTCTCTGACCATCTCTTGTATCATGACTTCAGTCTCTGACCATCTCTTGTACAATGTCTGCAGTCTCTGATCACCTCCTGCAGCATGTCACTAGGATTGGTGTCACCTGGTGCGGTAAAACATGGTGTCACCCCCCCCCCCCCCCTAGGGTGACCACATTTCCATTCAGGGACACCCTCCCCTCCCAAAAATCAGCTTGTGCTGTAATGAATCACAGCACAGTGATTGGACACAAGAGGCGGGATTTATGATTTCTCCAATCACAAGCAGGGGGCGGGGATTGCGCTTCTCCAGGCATTCCCGGCCAGGACAAGTACTATCAGTGAGTAAAGTGGTGATGTGGCGGCCTTTTTTAGGGGCATCAGATTGGGTGGGGGGGGGTGTCTGTGTCAGTTTCATTCTGGGACACTGTATTGTCCTGGAATGAATGTGCCCGGGACAGACCTGCAAAATGCGGGACTTTCCAGGGCAATCCGGGACACATGTGCACAATACAGCCTCACCAGTGCCCATCAAATGCAGCCTCACCAGCACCCATCAATACAGCCTCACCAGTGCCCATCAGTGCAGCCTCACCAGCACCCATCAATGCAGCTTTCCCAGCGCCGATCAATGCAGCCTCACCAGCACCCATCAAATGCAGCCTCACCAGCGCCCATTAAATGCAGCCTACCAGTGCTCATCAATTAATGTTTTCTTGCTTCCATTCATTCGGGAGTTGAGACGCAGTCCTCGGCTGCCGCTACACCACTGACACTATGTATGAACAGAGCGGTGGCTGCCCGCTAATGCTAAGACTTAGTTGCTTAGTGCAGAGAGAAGAGAGTAGCAACACCGGTGGTGAGGCGCCCTAGGCAGCAGTGCGCCCTAGGCGGCTGCCTAGTTTGCCTAGTGGTAACACCGGCCCTGTGTGCATGTGCAATGAACACTCCTTGCCAAACATGGGCAGCTGGAGCAGGGGGCAAAGAATGGGCACCAGGTAGGGTGACCACATTTCCAAACTACCATTCAGGGACACCCTCCCTTCCCAAAAATCAGCTTGTGCTGTAACGAATCACAGCACAGTGATTGGACACAATAGGCAGGATTTATGATTTCTCCAATCACAAGCAGGGGGCGGGGACTGTGTCCTTCCAGGCATTCCCGGCCAGGACAAGTACTGTCAGTGGGGTAGATTCAGATAGATCAGCGGATCTTTAGATCCGCGTAATCTATCTTATTTACGATCCGCCAGCGCAAGTTTTTGAGGCAAGTCCTGTATTCAGAAAGCACTTGCCTCGAAAGTTGCGACGGCGGATCGTAAATCCCCTGGCGGAATTCAAATTCCGCGGCTAGGGGGAGTTTACTATTTAAATCAGGCACGTCCCCGCGCCGATCTAACTGCGTATGCGCCGCCGGCTAAATTTCCCAGCCTGCATTGCTCCAAATGACGTCGCTAGGACGTCATTGGTTTCGGCATGAGCGTAAATTGCGTCCGGCCGTATTCTGAATCGACTTACGCAAACAACGTAAAAATTCAAAACTCGGCGCGGGAACGACGGCCATACTTAACATAGGATACGCCGCATATAGCAGGGGTAACTATCCGCCGGAAAAAGCCGAACGCAAGCGACGTAAAAAAAAAGCGAAGGGCGGGCGTTCGTTTCTGAATCGGCGGATCTCCTCATTTGCATATTTTTAGCGTATACAAACGGAAGCGCCACCTAGCGGCCAGCGTGAGATTGCAGCCTAAGATCCGACGGTGTAAGTCACTTACACCTGCCGGATCTTAGGGAGATCTATGCGGAACCTGATTCTATGAATCAGGCACATAGATACGACTGACGGAACTCAGAGATACGACGGCGTATCAAGAGATAAGATTGTCGTATCTATGCGACTGATTCATAGAATCAGGTTACGCATAGATAGCCCTAAGATCCGACAGGTGTAACTTGTGTTACACCGTCGGATCTTAGGCTGCAACTAGGCCGGCCGCTAGGTGGCGAGGCCATTGCGGTCAGCGTAGAATATGCAAATGACTAGTTACGGCAATTCACGAACATCCGCGATTGCCCGTTGATCTAAATTTACGTAGTTTCCGTAGCGATACGCGTCATAAAGATAAAGCTGGGCCCTAGGTGGTCTAGCCAATGTTAAGTATGGTCGTCGTTCCCGCGTCGAAATTTAAAATGTCACGTCGTTTGCGTAAGTCGTCTGTGAATGGCGCTGGACGCCATTTACGTTAACGTCAAAACCAATGACGTCCTTGCGACGTCATTTAGCGCAATGCACGTCGGGTAATTTGACGTACGGAGCATGCGCAGTACGCTCGGCGCGGGAACGCGCCTAATTTAAATGGTGCCCGCCCCATTTGAATTAGGCGGGCTTGCGCCGAGCGGATTTACGTTACACCGCCGCAAGTTTACAGGTAAGTGCTTTGTGAATCAGGCACTTACGCTGTAAACCTGCGGCGGTGTAACGTAAATCGGATACGTTACGCTGCCGCAGCGTAGCATAAATGTACCTGAATCTGGCCTAATGTGCCCGGGACAGACCTGCAAAATGTGAGACTGTCCCGGGCAATCCGGGACACGTGGTCACCCTAGTGCAGTGTTTCTCAATTCCAGTCCTCAGGCCCCCCCAACAGGTCAGGTTTTCAGGATTTCCCTCAGATGAAAAGGCTGTGGTGATTACTAAGGCAATGAAACTGATCAAATCACCTGTGCAAAATAATGGAAATCCTGAAAACCTGACCTGTTGGGGGGGCCTGAGGACTGGAATTGAGAAACACTGCCCTAGTGCCACCAAGCAGTTCACCCATTCTACGGCACACATTAACAGCAGGGGAACACACATGGACTTAACATGAAAGAATTTATCTACACTTTAATTTCAAAGAAAGCCAAGTCAGGAATCCTCCCCCTGCAGCGCTCCGCACTCTATTCTCATGGCTGAAGCGCCAAGCGAGGCTAATAGCAAATTTACACCCACAGCTTTCTGAAAGGAAAACATTTGTTCTAGCCTATTCTGCGGCGGCGGAGAGGTTTAATCCGGCCTCCCCAGGAATGTGGCCTTGTACATCTTTTTTCAGGCCTACTGGTCTAATGTGCTCCCATTCTGGTCTGCATTCCTGGAGGGGGATCTGAATAAATACGCGTTCGCTGCTCCGCCCAAATACAAAGGAAAGGTTGGCACGTCTTTGTTCGGGGGAAAGTTTACTGCTACCGTGCATTTATCACAGGCGACTAGGTGCGTCATTGAAAAGAAAAGACCACTGAACAAAACAACATTGGCAGATAAATAATAGGAAGAGGAATTTCTGATTGGCTGTTCTTTTTTTATTATTGCATTTGGAGGCAATGTATAGAACAGAAACAGAAGCCTGACTATGACATCATTCTACTTCTAGACAGACTAGACACATTCATCCGCTGAAGACAATGGCGTAGCAATAGCCATAGTGGCCCACGTGGCTGCTATGGAGCCTGAGGTGGGAGGGGGGCCCATTGCAGTGGCGGCTGGTGCTCAAAATGTTTGGGGGGGGGGGGGTGCAACTGAAAAGAAAAAAATTGCAGCCTCACTGTGCCCATCAAATGCAGCCACTGTGCCATCAATTGTCACCACTGTGCCGTGCCATCAAACACAGCCACTGTGCCATCAATTGTCACCACTGTGCCATGCAACGCAGCCACTGTGCCATCAATTATCACCACTGTGCCATGCCATCAAATGCAGTCACTATGCCATCAATTCGCACCACTGTGCCATGCCATCAAACGCAGCCACTGTGCCATGCCATCAAACGCAGCCACTGTGCCATGCCATCAAACACAGCCACTGTGCCATCAATTGTCACCACTGTGCCATGCCATCAAACGCAGCCACTGTGCCCCTCAATTGACGCCACTGTACCAATTGTCACCACTGTGCCCTTTAATTGTCGCCACTGTGCCCATTGTTGCCACTGTGCATGTCACTGTGCCCTTTACTTGTTGCCACTGTGCCCATTGTCACCACTGTGCCCTTTGTCGCCACTGTGCCCATCGATGCCACTGTGCCCTTTGTCACCACTGTGCCCATTGATGCCACTGTGCCCTTTGTCACCACTGTGCCCATTGATGCCACTGTGCCCTTTGTCGCCTCTGTGACCATTGTCGCCTCTGTGCCCTGTAAAATGCACTTACCTTACTCCTTCCAAGTCCCTCGATGTCTTCTCCCGCCTTGGTGACGCTTCAGCCAATCAGGTTACTGATAACCAGAATCGGGGAACCTGATTGGCTGAGACGGCCGTCAGTCTTATCCAAGGGACGCACCCCCAGTGCGTTCCGAGGATAAGACATTCGGGACCAGAGGGCTGTACACGGAAAGCCTATTAGAGCCGCTGGCTCTGATAGGCACTTCCGCACAGCCAACCAGCTGCCGTTATTCAGGTGGCCAGCGCTCAATTTCCAGCCATCTCTGAATAGACCAGCGGCAGCTGGCAACAATAACATGCATTCATGCAATGCATGAATGTATGTTATTAGACTCAGTGGCAGGTGAGACCCAGAGGGGGCGGCGCTCCAGCGCCCTCTATGGACGAACCGCCACTGGCCCATTGGCAAGGCTGTTAACCTGTGAAGTTTTCAGTCTAGAAGGACTGAAGTCAGACCTCAGAATCTTCCAGAGTCACAGATCTCCTTCTGATTATCTTTGCAATGTAGATGAATTGCTCTCCGACCTTCTGCTACAGTCTGAAATGAAAATAAATAAATCGACTTCAGTTTTTATTAACGTGGTTCTATGCAAAAACTTTCTATGTGCAGCAGCCACCCGCAGCAACCTAATACTTACACCATATTACCAAAAGTATTGGGACACCTGCCTCTAGACGCACATGAAATTTAAAGTGGATGTAAAGCCCCTCTCATCCTTTCCAAACTACTGCCATAGTGCTGATGTATAAGGATATAGATGCCTCCTGTATGTATCCTTACCTGTCAAATGTCTCCCCTCTGTCTGTTATAAGAACTGAAAAACTGCAGATTCTGTGGGTGAATCTGTTGTCTGGAGCTCTGTGGGTGGAGTCGTGATGTCAGTAGACTCCCCGCCCTCCTCTGCACTCCCCTTGTCAAAATGCATTTTTTCCTGTGTATTCCTTACACTAAATTCTGCTATGATCACCAACAAAATCCAGTCAAAATCCAGAAAAGTAACCACATGACTTCAGAAAAGGAGTGGGGGCGGGAATTAAAAAATAATGCTGTCTCCAGGATAGTGCATGAGATATGTAAATAACCTGTCACTCACAGCAAGGGGGCGAAACGGACTAAGGTTTTTCTCTGCAAGTCCGTTCTATTTCACTGAACAATAAAAGAGGATTGCTCAGAGCTGGATTAACTCTGTGTGGCAAGACTGGGCACAGAAGATAGGAACTCTTATACTCTACATCAGGGGTCTCCATACTTTTCAAACTAAGGGCCAGTTTACTGTCTTTTTAGGCTTAAGGGGGGCCGGATTCTGACCAGTGGGGGTAGAAAATTCCCCAGGGCCGAGCATCATTGAGAATAAACATGGCCCCAGTGCTGGTGAGCAGTAGGTAGAGGAATAGTGCTCCATCATTGCTATTAGTGGAATAAATAGTGCCCCATTGTTGGTGTCATTGGGAGGAATAGTGCCTCATATCGTTGGGAGCAATACTGCCCCAAGGGCCAGATGAAGGCTAGCAAAGGGCCACATCTGGCCCTCGGGCCGCAGTTTGGAGACCTCTGCTCTACATTGTAACATCAAAAAATAAATAAAGCATTTTCGGGTTTACATCCACTTTAATGGCCTCCCAGTCTTATGCCACGTACACACGGTCGGAATTTACGACAACAAATGTTCGATGTGAGCTTTTTGTCGGAAATTCCAACCGTGTGTAGGTTCCATCGGACATTTGCTGTCTGAATTTCCGACAACAAAGATTTGAGAGCTGGTTCTCAAGTTTTCCGACAACAAAATCCATTCTTGTAAATTCCAATCGTGTGTAGACAATTTTGTCGCACGAAATTCCACGCATGCTCTGAATCAAGTACGAGACGGAAGCGATCGGTCTGGTAAAACTAGCGTTCGTAACGGAGATAGCACATTCGTCACGCTGTAACGGACTGAAAAGCACGAGGCTCAAAAGCGCGAATCGTCTCTCACCAAACTCCTACTAACACAACTAGTATTGAACTTCTCTTTATTAGCGCCGTTGTACGTCTTGTACGTCACCGCGTTCTTGGAGTTTGGAATTTCCGACAACATTTGTGCGGCTGTGTGTATGCAAGACAAGTTTGAGCCAACATCCGTCGGAAAAAAATCCACGGTTTTGTTGTCAGAATTTCTGATAGTGTGTATATGCGGCATTAGTCTGTAGGGTTCAATATTGAGTTGGCCCACCCTTTGCGGTAGTAACAGCTTCAACTCTTCTGGGAAGGCCGTCCACAAGGTTTAGGAGTGTGTCTATGGGAATGTTTGACCATTCTTCTTCAAGAAGTGCATTTGTGAGGTCAGGCACTGATGTTGGACGGGACAACCTGGCTAACAGTCTCCGCTCAAATTCATCCCTAAGGTCTTCTATCGGGTGGGGTCAGGACAGGCCAGTCAAGGTCCTCCACCCCAAATTCGTTCATCCATGTCTTTATGAGCCTTGCTTTGTGCACTGGTCCAAATCATTTGGTGGAGGGGGGATTATGGTGTGGGGGTTGTTTTTCAGGGGTTGGGCTTGGCCCCTTAGTTCCAGTGAAGGGAATTCTTAAAGCGGTAGTAAACCCTCCCACATAAATACAATTTTCACAATATTATGAAAGAAAAGGTAATTACGATTCAAATGATCACTTAGAATATATATATACTGGCCCGGATACAGAGAGAATTTACGCCGGCGTATCTATAGATACACCGCGTAAATTCAAATCTGCGCCGGCGTATCTTCTTTCTGTATTCAGAAAGCAAGATACATTAGCCTAAGATATGACTGGCGTAAGTCTCTTACACCGTCGTATCTTAGGGTGCATTCTCACGCTGGCCGCTAAGTGGCGCTCCCGTAGTTTTCGGCGTAGAGTATGCAAATTACCTAGTTACGCCGATTCACAAACGTACGTGTGCGCAGCGGTAGTTTTTTACGTCGTTTGCGTAAGGCTTTTTCGGCGTAACGTTGCTCCTGCTATTAGGTGGCGCAACCAATGTTAAGTATGGACGTCGCTCCCGCTTCGAAATTTGAATTTTTTGCGTCATTTGCGTAAGTCGTTCGCGAATAGGGCTGGAGGTAATTTACGTTCACGTCGAAACCAATGACGTCCTTGCGACGTCATTTGAAGCAATGCACACTGGGATATGTACACGGACGGCGCATGCGTCGTTCGTAAATCACGTCAGGTCATCACATATTAGCATAAAACACGCCCCCCCTTCCACATTTGAATTACGCGGGCTTACGTCGGCCCCATTTACGCTACGCCGCCGCAACTTACAGAGCAAGTGCTTTGTGAATACAGCACTTGCTCCTGTAAGTTGCGTCGGCATAGCGTAAATACAATATGCTGCGCCGCCGTAACTAGGCGCGCAGGTACCTGAATCTGCCCCATTGTATATATATATACTGTAAAATGTCGTTATTACTGCAAATATCCTTGATCTTGTCAAAGTTTATTCAGCATATTTGCCGGCGCCATCTCCACTGTGGTCTTCCGCATCTGAATAGATCTATATTTCCGCCCACAGTACATACTCATCTCGGTAATCCCGTGCATGCGCATTAACTTGCGCCATCTGTCTCTCCTCCACCCATCTAGCCATGATCCTCTTGGGGAAGAATTGTGAGGAAGCATCGCAGGATGTCGGGGCTGACGTCTACAACAGGAATATACGCAGCCCCAACATAGACACAGAATTTTTCCAGCATGGTCTCGGCTTGCTGGAATTATCGAGGATACGGCGCATGCACATTAGACGTCATTACTCAGCAATATACAGTGTTGTAAGTAACGGCGTTTAAATAAACGCCGTTACCTAACGCAGCCCCTTTTGAGAATAACGAGTAATCTACCTGATTACTCTTCCCCTCTCGGCAACGCCATTCCCATTACGTGGGCGGCGTTACCGCAATTACATCTACCGCCACTAGATGGCAGCAGAGTAATTGCTGAGTTGGCTGCCACTGGTCGGGTGATCCTTGTTATACAGGTTGGTGGATGGGGGAGGTGAGTGCAAGCAAAAGCGTCCCACACAGCCAGGATTTGTAGGCGGGTACAGCGGATGGGCAGACAATTCGCTGAACTACACAAATTTGAAGGGCGGGTTCACACTCCCACCGGTCTGTCTGGTTTGGTAAAAGAAAAGTGTGGGCGGGGTTGTTTTGGGCTTACACGTGGAGGTGGGTGTGGCGGTAAATGTGCGCAGGCGCAGAGGGGACCCGGTGTATCTAGAGTGCTAAGCGGAGAATGTGGCGGTGTTTCCGGCGGAGAGATGAGGTGGCACAGCGGGGACTCACACAGAGGAGGGGACAGAGGTAAGGAGACACCCGGGCCGTCCCGTGTACAGTGCCGCTCTCTGTCACCATTCCCCGCCACTGAGACATTACAGGCACGGCCTGACAGCGCCCTCTCTCGGCTCCTCGTCATACCTGTGTGATCCCTGTCACTTACAGCTGTCACCTGTGTGCTTCATAGGACATTCAGTTATCCCTCCCCATGTCATCTGTCACCTCCCCTTCTGCACCCCTCCCCCTGTCACCTCTCACTCTGCACCCCCTCCCCCTGTCATCTCCCACTCTGCACCCCCTCCCCCAGTCATCTCCCACTCTGCACCCCTCCCCCTGTCATCTCCCACTCTGCACCCCATTAAAAAAAAGTCGCAGTTACTTTGCTGAGTAACTAATTACTTTTTCAATGTAGTAACTGAGTCACTAACACAATTACTTTTTCGGAGAAGTAATTTGTAACTGTAACTAATTACTTTTTTAAAGTAAGATGAGCAACACTGGCAATATATCGATAACTTCCAAAGGAAACAGGTAGCGTAAAAATGAATGATGGCAATACATTTTTATTATTAAAATAAAAATTTAGATGCAAAGTAATAATTTTGGGTATACAACCGCTTTAAGGCGTCAGCATACCAAGAAATTTTAGAAAATGATCGCAATCCACCGGGCTTCCTGATGACGCACAGTGGATTGGGAAATGCGTAGAGTCTTCTGTGTAGCACGTTGGACGTCACACGTCATACGTCTCTTCCTGCCGTTGATCTGCACGGCTACTGAGGCATGGAGCGCAAGCCGGCTGTGAGGATTCATACACTGGTGAGCGTCTTTCTCTCGCAACTGCTGGAAAGACTTACTAAACCATGTGAGTGTGATTTTACATTTATATATTTTAATAAAAGTTGAGACATACTACGCTATGATCAGTCCCTTGTCTTACAAAAAAGAGCAATAACCAGGAAACCTATGAGAGTGGAGAGTGGAGATTGTTTGGAGTACATTGATGGAAACAGATGGCGGACTAGCCACAGGGAGAGGAGAGATCAACCTGAGATAGAACAACAGGCGTATTTTATACTTAGCTCTGGTGAGTGCCCACTTCAGAAGTTGGTGACGGTGGCACGATTTGGTGGATTAGCAGTCATCTATTTGTTATAACACGGAGCACTATATCATTGGACTTTTGTTATGGACACAGTTTATTATTTTATTTTATTTATTTATTTAATACCACTGAATTTGGTATATGGTATTACAGGGCTCGACAATATCCGGGCGCCCGGTCGCAATTGCGATAAGAAATTGTTACAAGGCCGCAAAGCCGCGGACTCAATTACCGGCCGTCGCGGGCCCGCCACGATCGCGCGGCAAGGGAGGTGGGGGCACACGGAGGTGGGGGCGCACGGAGGCACAGGATCCTGTGACCTCACGCCATCTGGTGGTGGCCATTGGCATTACAAGTAAAACAGCAGTTCTAATGTGTTTTCTTCACTGTTTTCACTGCCATCTCCTTCCCTCTAATTAGAACCCCCAAACATTATATATATTTTTTTATTCTAACACCCTAGAGAATAAAATGGCGATCGTTGCATCGTTGCGTTCTGTCACACCGTATTTGCGCAGCGGTCTTGCAAGCGCACTTTTTTGGGGAAAAAATACTTTTTTTTAATTAAAAAATAAGACAACAGTAAAATTATCCCAATTTTTTTTTATATTGTGAAAGATAATGTTACGCCGAGTAAATTGATACCCAACATGTCACGCTTCAAAATTGCGTCCGCTCGTGAAATAGGCGACATTTAAAAAATTCTACAGGTTGCATGTTTTGAGTTACAGAGGAGGTCTAGGGCTAGAATTATTGCTCTCGCTCTACCGATCGCGGCGATACCTCACATGTGTGGTTTGAATACCGTTTACATATGCGGGCGCTACTCAGGTATGTGTTCGCTTCTGCGCGCAAGCTTGGCGGGACGGGGAGCGTTTTCTGGCTCCTAACTTTTTTAGCTGGCTCCTAGATTCCAAGCAAATTTGTCAAACCCTGTGTATTATTATTTTTTTATTTTTTTTTAGGTTGGATTCCTTTGCGTTGATAGCATGAATGTTATTTATACCGGGTTCACTATTACAATAATAAGGTTGTAGGATTGGCGCAGTAACACATTTTTTCAGACATACCTGTATGCCCATTTGCGCAGCCTTGCCATTGTGCCGACATATATCGTCGTTGCGCTGGTCGGCAAGTGGAAAAGAACAGCTGATGTTTGTAGTTTAATGAATCTGGTAACAGGGTCATATAGTAATTGTGTGCTCGAGCAATAAACATTTGTTATAGTAAAAAAAATCCTTATGTTTATTATTGCTACTACTGCTACTAGCAGCTTTTACTGTTTATCCAAAGCTCTGGTGCTTCGTAGTGTACTGACTATGCTGACAGCTCTCCTGTTGCCTGCCCTTGATTTTAGGCATACTTCATGTTAAGATCAATGACACACGTTGCCTCAGTTGACACTGCCAGCTGCTACACAGAGAGTTAGCCGGAGGGCCACATCAGATTTTTGCTAGGGGGCCCCATGATTTGTAGTTATTCCCCCGGGTTGTAGACTTTCTCCACAGTGCTGCCTGTGAATGTGTAGAGAAGAACTTAAAGCACATCTTTTTTTTTTTTTTTTTTTTTTAATCTTTAATGCAATCTCTGCTATATATTAGGAAAATGCATGCTTCCAAACTGAAAGTACATCTCCAATTTGCTTTTTGCAGCAGTTGTAAATATGGTTTGCAGGTGTTGCAGGAGGATTGGCTAATCTCTATGACCACTGGATGGAGCGTCACTAACAAGGTTTCCCTTAAAATGGATTTAAACCCGATTCATGGAATTTGAGCTGGGCACATATATCTGCAGTGTTTTAATATCTCTCTTTAAAGCACTATGCTCCGTAGCTGTCTCCTGCTCCGTTCTCCTGTTATCACGTAGGGTTGTCCCGATACCACTTTTTAAGGACCGAGTACAAGTACAGATACTTTTTTTCAAGTACTAGCAGATACCGAATACCGATACTTTTTTTTAAAATGTGTCCCCAAATGCAGCCATGTCCCCCCACAAATGCAGCTATGTCCCCCCACAGATGCAGCCATGTCCCCCCCATATATGCAGCCATGTCCCCCCCATATGCAGCCATGTCCCCCCATATCCAGCCATGTCCCCCCATATGCAGCCATGTCCCCCCCATATCCAGCCATGTCCCCCCCATATCCAGCCATGTCCCCCCATATGCAGCCATGTCTCCGCCATATGCAGCCATGTCCCCCCCATATCCAGCCATGTCCCCCCCATATCCAGCCATGTCCCCCCCATATATGCAGCCATGTCCCCCCCATATATGCAGCCATGTCCCCCCCATATATGCAGCCATGTCCCCCTTACCTACATGCTGCCGCGCCGCCGCTTGGTTAATACTGGCGGGGGAACATTACAGCTTTCATTTTAATAGCTGTAGTGTTTCGCGCCGCACTGCGTATAGACACTCCCCCTTGCTCGGGATTGGACAGTTCACCCGAGCAAGAGGGAATGTCTATACGCGGTGCGGCGGGAAACACTACAGCTATTCAAATGAAAGCTGTAATGTTCCCCGCCCGTATTAACCAAGCGGCGGCGGCAGCGGGGAGGCGGCGTAGCGGCAGCCGGGCCGGGGGGGGGGGGTATCGGATGAGGCATCGGGGGCATTTGCGGGAGTACAAGTACTCCCGCAAATACTCGGAATCGGTCCCAATACCGATACTAGTATCGGTATCGGGACAACCCTAGTTATCAGCATGAGAATGTCTGACAAGTTCTCCGACACAGGAGATAAAAGCAGCCGGAGTTTGTGTTGGGGAGGATGCTATAAATAGATTAGCAGAGTGCTGGACCATTCAACAAACAGATTTGAAAGTCTCTACCTATGAGGAAAGGGGGAGTGTGCCTTTCCACCAATCATCTGTCTTGGCCTTATGCCCAGGCTTCACTGCAGTGCTAACCAGGAAGAGAAAATCTCCTAACATGAACTGAACTTTCTGAAGAATATATAAAGCTGAAGACAGCAGATATACATGTAAAACTTATGTAGGGAGATTTGTTTCATCTATGTGTATCATCTGAGGCTGTTCACTTCACTGGGTATAGGAGAGGGTTTACTTCCACTTTAAGTTTATAGACGTGGCCCCCTCTTCCTTGGGTGTATTAGAGCATTCTGACATGTTAGTATTGAAGTTTAATCTGCTTATCTATTACCTATCCTGGTTCCTCCCCCCTCCATCAACATGCCAAGGACATTTTTAGATAAAGTTCCAATTTTATTACAGATTTTATTTTAGAGCTGATGATATCATCATTGGGTCTCTGTGCCTCTCTTTAAAATGCTTGCAGATCATGGCTGGTGGGAGGGGCAAGCAGGATGCTGTACATGGCTTCCTAAAAACACCACAGCACTTTCCCTACCCCTGTCTTCTTCTCCAGTCATGGATGAAGTCCTCATCATTACAGTCATTGGTGAGGAGTCCTGAAGCAGAAGAGAGACTGTGGGGTGAAGTGTCAAATCGCTGTGGCCTGAGGGCGCAGGAATTGCATGTCAGACTAGCTGGGAGCAGTATTCCACCTGTTACCAGATGCTACTAAAACTGCTAGGCCGCCAGGGAGAGGTACTGCAAACCTTTGGCCTAGTAAAAGCGCTCAGGTAACATCATTCAAGGAACTTTGTAACATTAACTGAGTACAGCCAGCAAGATGGGGTTATTCCGAGTGATCCCCTTTTGTCATACTGAAGATGATGAGACAAGAGTCTAACAGTTAACAGTAAAGGATTTGTTTGTGCAGGAGGAGAAAGGTCCTGGGAGTGATATGCTGCAGGACATATTCTTAGGAGTTATCAGACTGTAGCTTGAGTTAAGTTGGGGGCTCGTTCGGGATCAGACTGTAGCTTGTGTTGAGTTGGGGGCTCGTCCGGGATCAGACTGTAGCTTGTGTTGAGTTGGGGGCTCGTCCGGGATCAGACTGTAGCTTGTGTTAAGTTGGGGGCTCGTCCGGGATCAGACTGTAGCTTGTGTTGAGTTGGGGGCTCGTCCGGGATCAGACTGTAGCTTGTGTTGAGTTGGGGGCTCATCCGAGATCAGACTGTAGCTTGTAATGAGTTGGGGGCTCGTCCGGGATCAGACTGTAGCTTGTGTTGAGTTGGGGGCTCTTTCGGGATCAGACTGTAGCTTGTGTTGAGTTGGGGGCTCGTCTGGGATCAGACTGTAGCTTGTGTTGAGTTGAGGGCTCATACGGGATCAGACTGTAGCTTGTGTTAAGTTGGGGGCTCATCCGGGATCAGACTGTAGCTTGTGTTGAGTTGGGGGCCTTCGTCTGGGATCAGACTGTAGCTTGTGTTGAGTTGGGGGCTCGTCTGGGATCAGACTGTAGCTTGTGTTAAGTTGGGGGCTCATCCAGGATCAGACTGTAGCTTGTGTTGAGTTGGGGGCTCATCCGGGATCAGACTGTAGCGTGTGTTGAGTTGGTGGCTTGTCCGGGACTCAGCTATATGGTTTAACTGAATAGATCACCATGTAATTCAACTATATAGTTAGCTGCTTGTCTGTAGCTCAGCTTTTCTTTGCTTTTCTATACCTCCAGCATAACTCTGCATATATACAATCTTTCTAGTAAACTTCCATTTTGTATGGCAAGTGTGTTATTCACCCCTACCCACTGGCTTCTTGATTTTGCCTCAAACCACAACATTACCACCGCCATTACCCGTATAGGTTGTGTCATTTAATGTTTTTGGTAATTAATTTTTGCATCTATTTTTCACTGGGAATTGCTTCTATAGTTTACTATATGAAGTCACCTGCCTGTACCGTTCCTCTAAGGCCCCATGCACACGAGACGCTATTACAAACGCCTCTAATCTCAGCTTTTCAAAGGCAAAAACCGGCATTTAAAACGCCCGTTTTGCCGCGAATTGCGCGGCGTTTTGCCGTGATTTACCGCGATTTGCGGCTGTCAGCGTTTATCCCCAAAACACTGTAGACCCTCCCCAAGCTCAGAATCAAACTATTTGTGCCGTGTTTTGCCGCGTTTAGCGGCGTTTTGCCGCGATTTGCGTCTAAAACGCAAAAGCTGAAAGCTTCTGAACCCAAAATTTTGGGTTTGGAAAAACGGCCCTAAACCCAACTGCTTTGAAACGCCAAAAAACGTGATCGTGTGCATGGACACATAGGATAACATTAAATGTGTTCAGGGGCAGTTGAAAAAAATGCCCAAATGCCTCTGAACTCGAATTTAGCAGCGTCTCGTGTGCATGGGGCCTAACACTGCGGTGGTAAGCTTGGTGGGACCCCTGCCCATCTTATAGAGCATCGATAGGCAGCGTCCTACAGATCTGAAAAAAAAATATCTCTGATGGCTATGTGTTTATCTTTCTTCTCACAGCTCCAGTAAAATGAGACCGAATATTACACCAGCCATAATGTAAATAAATTGCTCGGCAGCAGTTTATGACAAAGCGGGGAATAATGATCTTGTTCTCTGGGACCTGAAGACCAATTTATCAACGTCCGCCTTAATAAATTATTTCCCACTGATGTTTTGCATGTGGAAGTCTCCCGGTGTTGCCAAGCTGTGGCAAATGGCTTGAATGAATATTAATCAGAAAACGCAGTGTGTTTTTTAGAATTGAACAAGGATAACCCCCTCCTTTCCTTTTCCTAAATTTAATTATATCTGCAGAATCCTCGCTCTCTGTAAAAGGAGGATGTCATGGCATTTGCATATTGGGGCTGAAAGGAGAGCTGCCTTTAGGATACAATTTCCGTCACACTCGCATATCAGGTTATGGGCTTTCTATGGCTGTGAGCTGCACCAGAACCTGCACCGGAAAAAAGCCATAAATTGACAGTTAATTCCCTTATTTACATATTCTTATCTGAATCTGCTTCTGTAGTCAATCGTAGTAGTCTTCTCCTCAATCGTCCCACCTCCCCTCCCCCCCCTAAATTCCTAGACATTCCAGAAAGCTAATGTCTTTTATCTGTCTCTAGGCCAAAATTACAATTGCTGGGTTATTCATTTTGAAATCACTTAAAGCGGTACTAAAGGTCCGATAAAAAAGAAATAAAAAATAACAAACATATCATACTTGCCTCCATTGTGCAGTTCGTTTTGCACAGAGTGGCCCCAAACATTGTTTTCTGGGGTCCCCCGGGCGGCTCTCTCGGCTCCTCTCCACATCAGATAATCCATAGTCCATAGCCGCTGAATGCAGGACTCGGCCCCGCCCCCGGCGCCGTGTCATTGTATTTAATTGACAACAGCGGGAGCCAATGGCTGCGCTGCTATCAATCTATCCAATCAAGAGCCGAGTACCCCAGGCAAAGATGCAGTGCGTCCTTGGCGTGGGACATTCCAGGGCTCAGGTAAGTAAAGCAGGGGGGGCTGGGGGTCCGGTAATTGTCAGATGTTTTGTCAGATGATGATGATCAATGAAAATCTCTCAGTTATTTTTAATAATAACATGGAAGATTTTCATAGAGTTTGTGATTCTTGGCAAAAATATACAGTATATACAATATAT
Source organism: Rana temporaria (assembly GCF_905171775.1). Lineage (NCBI taxonomy): Eukaryota > Metazoa > Chordata > Amphibia > Anura > Ranidae > Rana > Rana temporaria. Next base: position 398,815,708 of record NC_053493.1, on the reverse strand, counting down.
ATATATATATATATATATATATATATATATATATATATATATATATATATATATATATATATATATATATATATACTATGGGCCAGATTCTCAGAAGAGTTACGACGGTGTATCTCAGGAAACACTGTCGTATCTCTGTTTTTGGCCCCGGGTATCTCTTAGTATCATTTTCGCATAGATACGGCCAAGATCCGACAGGTGTAAGGCACTTACACCGTCGGATCTTAGATGTAATGCAACGCCGGCCGCTAGGTGGCGTTTACGTTCAGGTCTCATTTGACTATGCAAATGAGCCTGATACGCCGATTCCCGAACGAATTCGCGTTGCGTACTCGTCGCTTACGTCCGTTCCATAAGCGTAAGGTTACCCCTGCTATATGAGGGGTAACCTTACGCCAGTCCGCCGTATGCCATGTTAAGTATGGCGTCGGGTCCGCGTTGTCTTTTCCCGTCGGTTACGTCGTTTTCCTAAGTCGTTCTTGAATACGACTTTACGTCAATGACGCACACGTCGGCGTCATTGACCTTTTTTCGTCGAGAACTGGAGCATGCGCACTGGGCTATTTTAAGCCCAGCGCATGCGCAGTTCGATCGGCACGGTGGCGCGCTTAATTTAAATACAACCTGCCGCCTTGGAATTATGCGGGGATACGCCGGGCCAATGTTTGGGGAATACAGGAATGTTTGGGGAATACAGCACTTGCTCCTGTAAGTTGTGGCGGCGTAGTGTAAATAGCTTATGCGACGCCTCCGCAGAATCTACCAGAATCTGGCCCAGTATCTCACAAAAGTGAGTACACCCCTCACATTTTTGTAAATATTTTATTCTATTTATTCTATCTTTTCATGTGACAACACTGAAGAAATGACACTTTGCTACAATGTAAAGTAGTGAGTGTACAGCTTGTATAACAGTGTAAATTTGCTGTCCCCTCAAAATAACTCAACACACAGCCATTAATGTCTAAACCGCTGGCAACAAAAGTGAGTACACCCCTAAGTGAAAATGTCCAAAATGGGCTCAAAGTGTCAAAGTGTGGCCGCCATTATTTTCCAGCACTGCCTTAACCCTCTTGGGCATGGAGTTCACCAGAGCTTCACAGGTTGCCACTGGAGTCCTCTTCCACACCTCCATGATGACATCACGAAGCTGGTGGATATTAGAGACCTTGCGCGCCTCCACCTTTCGTTTGAGGATGCCCCACAGATGCTCAATAGGGTTTAGGTCTGGAGACATGCTTGGCCAGTCCATCACCTTTACCCTCAGCTTCTTTAGCAAGGCAAGGTGTGTTTGGGGTCGTTATCATGTTGAAATACTGCCCTGCGGCCCAGTCTCTGAATGAAGGGGATCATACTCTGCTTCAGTATGTCACAGTACATGTTGGCATTCATGGTTCCCTCAATGAATTGTAGCTCCCCAGTGCCGGCAGCACTCAAGCAGCCCCAGTCCATGACACTCCCACCACCATGCCTGACTGTAGGCAAGACACACTTGTCTTTGTACTAATCACCTGGTTGCCGCCACACATGCCTGACGCCATCTGAACTAAATAAGTTTATCTTGGCCTCACCGTATTAGCTGGGAGCAGAAGCAGGGGAGAAGTCGCCGAGGTGGAGATGCAGGGGGAAGCCCCTGAAGCTGCTCCCGACCTGGATGGGGAAAGTGCGAGGCTGGTGGGCAGGTTTGTTTGCCACCCCCCCCCCAAAAGAATGGCGCACCAGCCGCCACAGTGTATACCAATTATTGTACAGGGCCCCTGGGGGGTGGGCCCATAATGTCCTAATACTTCTTTTTCCCAAAATATTTTTTATTTAAAAAACATTTTTTTTAACGTTGCAGCCTGCATATGGATATCGTGTGCTTAGTATTTCAAATTGAGCATATATCTTCGACTAGCAGATAATGTGAACAACTAAGAAAACATAAATGGGGTATAAGAAGTGGGGTATAGAAATACTTTTACTGACACGGGGTATCATTTATCCTGGAAAAAAATATATAGATCTATAAATAGGTATAGATATATATCATATTGGAATTGGGCTTTAACCTCTTTCCCACCAAGGACGTCCTCCACTTTGAGCGGTGATATCTCAATGATGCCTGCAGCTACAGGCATCATTCAGATATCCCTGTCTTCAACCGCCAATTCTCTGCACCATAAGAATGATCAAAGCGGCGGTTCCGCCGCTTGATCGTTCTTATAGGCAGCGGGAGAGGACGCCCCCCCCTCCCGCCGCCATCCGGTGCTTCTCTGGGATCTCCCGTGCCATCGGGGGCCCGGGGAGCGAATCGGTCGGCGTCCGCTGCAGAACCATAGAGATGAATGGTGACCAGACGGTCACAGTCATCTCTATTACCGTCGGAGGCCTGGGCGCGACATTATGACGTCACGCCCGGTACCCGGAAGTAAACAAAGCCGCAATCGCGGCTGTCGGCATGTGATCAGTGATTATTTTTTCACCGATTTCATGCTTGTAAGCCTGGAGGAGAGATGTGGGGTCTTATTGACCCCACATCTCTCCATAAACAGGACCTGTCACAGTGATTCTTATTACAAGGGATGTTTACATTCCTTGTAATAGGAATGAAAAGGATCCAACATTTTTTTTTTTTTAAAGTGTAAAAATAAAAAGAATTAAGTAAAATAAAAATAAAATTAATTTTTTTTTTTTAAAACGCCCCTGTCCTTGATATCTCGCGCGCAGAAGCGAACACATGTGAGGTATCGTTGCATGCGTTAGAGCGTGTGCAACAATTCTAGCACTAGACCTACTCTGAAACTCGAAAATAGTAACCTGTAAAAAATGTTAAAGCGTCACCTATGGAGATTTTTAAGTACCGAAGTTTGGCGCCATTCCATGAGTGTGCGCAATTTTAAAGCGTGACATGTTAGGTATCTATTTACTCGGCGTAACATCGTCTTTCACATTATACAAAAAAATTGGGCTAACTTTACTGTTTTGTTATTTTTTAATTCATGAAACTGTTTTTTTCCCTAAAAAAAGGCGTTTGAAAAATTATTGCGCAAATACCGTGCGAGAAAAAAAGTTGCAATGACCGCCATTTTATTCCCTAGGGTGTCTGCTAAAAAAAATATATAATGTTTGGGGGTTCTGATTCATTTTCTAGCAAAAAAATTGTGATGTTTACATGAAGGAGAGAAGTGCCAGAATTAACCCGGTGGGCAAGTGGTTAATTGACAGACATTCTTACATTTTTTTATATTTTTGTATTTCATGATAATAGGGTTGCTTGTAAGAACCAGATGTAAAACAGTTCTCCATAAAACGTTTAGAATTTGCCTATGGCACTCATTCAGTTTTCATGTTTTATTATCTGGAGAAAATGAAACAAAGTATCTGATTTTATATGTAGCAATTTCTAATAAATCACCCATTTCTGGTTCTCCTATTATGTCCGCCTTTTGGATCTTTCTTTTTTTTTTTATGCAGCTTTTGAATATAGTTGTAGCTTTTTCTTTTGCTGCTTTTAGTCATTTTCTTTTGTCTGGTGTTTCCCTGCCAAAGCCAAGTGTTGTGATGATAAAATAAGCTTTTTAATACCTCCTGCTGCTGCTGTGTTCTGTAATGGGATCATCTCTCCTGCTGAGCTAAGTCTGCCTTTTGTTAAAGAAAATTCTCCAGTCAAAGTTTTTAAAGCCTTTCCAGACATGATTATTAGCGCTGCTGTGTGCTGGAACCGATAACAAGGATAAAAAGCTGAACTCCAGCTTTCCCTTCAGTCTTTCACATACAGGCTACTCTCCTGAACTGAAATTGTTTACTCTGATTTCACTGCACACTGCGAGCTTCTCAAGGTGTGCATTAACTACTTGCCGACCTGCCGCCGTCATTCTACGGCGGCAGGTTGGCTCTCCTGCGCGAGAGCCCGTCATACTACGTCGGCTCTCTCGCAGGCTACCAGGGGCGCGCGCGCGCCCCCCGCTCGCCCCCGACTCCAGTGCGCGTGCCCGGCGGGCGCGATCGCCGCCGGGCACACGCGATTGCTCGTTACAGAGCGGGGACCGGGAGCTGTGTGTGTAAACACACAGCTCCCGGTCCTGTCAGGGGGGGAAATGCTAATCCTCTGTTCATACAATGTATGAACAGAAGATCAGTGATTTCCCCTAGTGAGGCCACACCCCCCCCCCCACAGTTAGAACACACCCAGGGACATACTTAACCCCTTCCCCGCCCCCTAGTGTTAACCCCTTCACTTTTTATAGTAATCAATGCATATTTAGAGCACTGATCGCTATAAAAATGCCAATGGTCCCAAAAATGTGTCAAAAGTGTCCGAAGTGTCCGCCATAATGTCGCAGTACCGAAAAAAAAAACGCTGATCGCCGCCATTACTAGTAAAAAAAATATATTAATAAAAATACCCCCTATTTTGTAAACGCTATAACTTTTGCGCAAACCAATCAATAAACGCTTATTGAGATTTTTTTTTTTATGAAAAATATGTAGAAGAATACGTATCGGCCTAAACTGAGGAAAAAAAATTTTTTTTTTATATATTTTTGGGGGATATTTATTACAGCAAAAAGTAAAAAATATATATTTTTTTCAAAATTGTCGCTCTTTTTTTGTTTATAGCGCAAAAACTAAAAACCGCAGAGGTGATCAAATACCACCAAAAGAAAGCTCTATTTGTGGGGAAAAAAAGGACGCCAATTTTGTTTGGGAGCCACGTTGCACGACCGCGCAATTGTCAGTTAAAGCGACGCAGTGCCGAATCGCAAAAACTGGCCGGTTCCTTTACCTGCATAAAGGTCCGGGTCTTAAGTGGTTAAAAAACATTGAACTAAAGGCTGTAATGTAACAAAATAGGTAAAAAGCCAAGGGGGTGAATAATTTTGCAAGGCACTGTATGTATGTATGTAGAGATATTCACAAAGTGATTTTTATTTTTTATTTTATTTTATAAATGTCTAGAATGAAATTCATATGGCAGAATGAAGCACTCAGTTGGTAACAAATGAGAGATAAAGTGCAACAAATCAACAATTAACAAACAACCAGTGATCCAATAAACTGTCCAAACACCCATAAAACCCCGCAGAGAGGAGAGACCGCGAACGTGACTGAAGCGTTCGCTCTCATGATAGCGGCTTGTTGGCGGCAGCTGGAGCGTAATCAGCTTATGTACTGTAATGTGCATGAGAAGGATGACATTTTAATCATTACAAAAATCATAAAAAAAATCAGACCGACATCTAAGCCCATAGAACAATGCATGGCAACCAACTGTCATTTCTATGTGGCTCCAGCTTCTCCTAATAATGGGATAGAGACATAAAAAATGGATCATTTTATATGCTGTGGGGCAGATCCACATACCTCCGCTGCGCCCGACGCAGATGTGAGATACGCTACGCCGCTGTAACTTACCTGGCTTTGGTTTGAATCCTCCACGAATTTGCGCCGTAAGTTTCGGCGGCGTAATGTATCTCTCGCGGCGGATTTCAAACTGGGCGGGTAGGGGGCATGTTTCATTTAAATGAAGCGCGTCCCCGCGCCGAACGAACTGCGCATGCGCCGTCCGTAAAAACTCCCAGGGTGCATTGCTCCAAATGACATCGCAAGGACGTCATTGTTTTCAACGTGAACGTAAATGGCGTCCAACCCCATTCACGGATGACTTACGCAAACGACGTAAAATTTTCAAAATTAGATGCGGGAACGACGGCCATACTTAACATTGAGTACGCCACCATATAGCAGCTTTAACTATCCGCCGGAAAAAGCTGAACGGAAACGACATAAAAAAATGCGACGGCCGCTCGTACGTTCGTGGATCGTCGGAAATAGCTAATTTGCATACTCGACGCGGATTACGACGTGAATGCCACCTAGCGAACGCCGAAAAATTGCATCTAAGATCCGACGGCGTAGGAAGACGTACGCCTGTCGGATCTAACACAGATGCCGTCGTATCTTGTTTTGGGGATACCAAAACAAAGATACGACGCGCAAAATTTGAAATTACGCGGCGTATCAAGAGATACGCCGCGTAATTTCTTTTAGGATCTGCCCCTGTATTCTTATTCTGAGATGCCACTCTCCAGCTGAAAATTGGTATCAGGCTTGCAATGACCGAGTCACTTCTTGTAGATCAGCCTTCCTCAAACTTTTTATCCCAGAGGAACCCTTGAAATATCTTTAACCACTTCAGCCCCGGACCAATTGGCTGCCCAAAGACCAGAGCACTTTTTGCGATTCGGCACTGTGTCGCTTTAACTGACAATTGCGCGGTCGTGCGACGTGGCACCCAAACAAAACTGACGTCCTTTTTTCCCCACAAATAGAGCTTTCTTTTGGTGGTATTTGATCACCTCTGCGGTTTTTATTTTTTTTGCGCTATAAACAAAAATAGAGCGAAAATTTTGAGGAAAAAAGCAATATTTTTAACTTTTTGCTGTAATAAATATTTCCAAAAATATATATATAAAAAATGTTTTTTTCCTCAGTTTAGGTCGATGCGTATTCTTCTACATATTTTTGGTACAAAAATTTTGCAATGAGCATTTATTGATTGGTTTGCGCAAAAGTTATAGGCCCGGATTCTCGTACGAGTTACGCCGGCGTATCTCCAGATACGCCGTTGTAACTCTGAGTCCGAGCCGTTTGTATCATGGCGCCAGATTCAAAGAATCAGATACGCCAAAATTTCACTAAGATACGACCAGCGTAAGTCTCTTACGCCGTCGTATATTAACTGCATAGGGGCGTGTACGCTGATATACGCCTAGAAATATGTAAATCAGCTAGATACGCCAATTCACGAACGTACGCCCGACCGACGCAGTACAGATACGCCGTTTACGTTAGGCTTTTCCTGGCGTAAAGTTACCCCTGCTATATGAGGCGTAGATGCGGCGTACCAATGTTAAGTATGGACGTCGTTCCCGGCGTCGAATTTTGAAAATGTTACGTTGTTTGCGTAAGTTGTTCGCGAATAGGGCTGTGCGTCATTTACTTTCACGTCGAAAGCATTGGCTTCTTGCAGGTTAATTTGGAGCATGCGCACTGGGATACTTTCACGGACGGCGCATGCGCCGTTCGTAAAAAAAGCGTCATTTACGTGGGGTCACATTAAATTTACATAACACACGCCCACATCTACCACATTTGAATTAGGCGGGCTTACGCCGGCCTATTTACGCTACGCCGCCGCAACTTTGGTTTGAGAATACGGCACTTGCCTGTCAAAGTTGCGGAGGCGTAACGTAAATAGGATACGTTACGCCCACACAAAGATACGCGCATCTAAGTGAATCCGGGCCATAGTGTCTACAAAATAGGGGATAGATTTACGGCATTTTTATTAATAATTTCTTTTTTTACTAGTAATGGCGGCAATCAGCGATTTTTATATCGTGACTGCGACATTATGGCGGACACTTCGGACACTTTTGATGCCATTTTGGGACCATTGTCATTTATACAGCGATCAGTGCTATAAAAATGCATTGATTACTGTGTAAATGACACTGGCAGTGAAGGGGTTAACCAGTAGGTGGCGCTGAAGGGGTTAAGTGTGTCCTAGGGATGTGTTCTAACTGTAGGGGGGGTGGGCTATGTATGACACGACAGTGATCACCGCTTCCGATTACAGGGAGCTGGGATCAGTGTCCTGTCACTAGGCAGAATGGGGAAATGCCTTGTTTACAAGGCATTGTTTACAAGGCATTTCCCCGTTCTTCCTCTCCGTGAGACGATCGCAGGACTCGCGGCGGACATCGAGTCCGCGGGACCCACGGTCACACTCACGGAGCTTGCGGTGCGTGCGTACTCCCACAATGCCGCGTCTTAAAGGGGACGTACCTGTACGCCCATATGCCCAGCCGAGCTATTGTGTCGACGTATATTGTCGTGCGCTGGTCGGCAAGCGGTTAAGGTATCGGGCAACCCTTGGCTAAGATTTGAATCTACATCTCATAGTACTTTAGGAAGATCAGTTGTAGATAATAAATAACATAATAATTATGTGGTATATCTAGAGTGACAACTAATGCCGCGTACACACGATCGGTTCATCCGATGAAAACGGACCGATGGATTTTTTCATCAGATATCCGATGAAGCTGACTTTCATCAGTCTTGCCTACACACCATGAGTTAAAAATCCGATCATGACAGAACGCGATGACGTAAAACACAACGGCGTGCTGAGAAAAATGAAGTTCAATGCTTCCGAGCATCGACTTGATTCTGAGCATGCGTGGATTTTTGACTGATGGACGTGCCCACAGACGATCGTTTTTTTTTTTTTTTCGTTTTTTTTTAACCATCAGATAATTTTAAAACAGGTTTTAATTTTTTTCACTGATGGGGAAAAAAAACGATGGGGCCCACACACGGTCGGTTCGTCCATCGGACCGTTTTCATCAGACGAACCGATCGTGTGTACGCGGCATAAGAGCATTTTTAACACCCAGTTGTTCTATATCAGTGGTCTGTTCCTCCCACCTACATGAGGCAATAATCCTACCAAAGATGTGTGGCACCATTCCTTCCATTGACACCAACAATGGAACACTATTCCTCCAACTAAAACCAAGGATGGGGCATTATTCTTTTAACTAATACCAACATTGGGGCCCCATTGAGATAAATGATGGGGCACTATTCCTCTCACTGCTGCCAACAATGAGGTGCTACTCCCACTGACACCCACATAGGGGCATAATTCCTCTAAATTGATATAAACAATGGGGCATGATTCCTCCCACTGTCACCAACATTAGGACACTTTTCCTCCCACTGACACCAATGATGAGGCATGATTATTCCCACTGACACAAGTGATCAGGCACTATTCCTTCCACTGACACCAAGGTACCACTATTCCCCCCACAAATACCACTGATGGGGCACTATTCCTCCCACTGACACCATTGATGGGGCAGGGCTCAAAATTTCAAGTGCTGAGCTACTAGCCAGGCCTCAAGGTGTACTCGCCACTAGTTTCCCCGCCCAACCCCTACCATGTCCCACCCCCAAATCCCACTTAAATGTTTTATGCAGAATTGAATTATAAAAATAAATATTAACAATAACTATCCGTGCCCAAAAATGCAGCATGATCATGTCTACCAATGCAGCATGTGTCCCCAATGCAGCAAAATGTCCCCATTTTGCAGCCAGAGTTCCCCCACAATTGCAGCCAGAGTTCCCCCACATTGCAGCCAGAGTTCCCCCACATTGCAGCCAGAGTTCCCCCACATTTGCAGCCAGAGTTCCCCCACAATTGCAGCCAGAGTTCCCCCACATTGCAGCCAGAGTTCCCCCACATTTGCAGCCAGAGTTCCCCCACAATTGCAGCCAAAGTTCCCCCACAATTGATGCCAGAGTTCCCCCACATTACAGCCAGAGTTCCCCCACATTGCAGCCAGAGTTCCCCCACAATTGCAGCCAGAGTTCCCCCCACAATTGCAGCCAGAGTTCCCCCCACAATTGCAGCCAGAGTTCCCCCCACAATTGCAGCCAGAGTTCCCCCCACAATTGCAGCCAGAGTTCCCCCACAATTGCAGCCAGAGTTCCCCCACAATTGCAGCCAGAGTTCCCCCCACAATTGCAGCCAGAGTTCCCCCCACAATTGCAGCCAGAGTTCCCCCCACAATTGCAGCCAGAGTTCCCCCACAATTGCAGCCAGAGTTCCCCCACAATTGCAGCCAGAGTTCCCCCACAATTGCAGCCAGAGTTCCCCCACAATTGCAGCCAGGGTTCCCCCACAATTGCAGCCAGGGTTCCCCCACAATTGCAGCCAGAGTTCCCCCACATTGCAGCCAGAGTTCCCCCACAATTGCAGCCAGAGTTCCCCCACAATTGCAGCCAGAGTTCCCCCACAATTGCAGCCAGAGTTCCCCCACAATTGCAGCCAGAGTTCCCGCACAATTGCAGCCAGAGTTCCCCCACAATTGCAGCCAGAGTTCCCCCACAATTGCAGCCAGAGTTCCCCCACATTACAGCCAGAGTTCCCCCACAATTGCAGCCAGAGTTCCCCCACATTACAGCCAGAGTTCCCCCACATTACAGCCAGAGTTCCCCCACATTACAGCCAGAGTTCCCCCACATTACAGCCAGAGTTCCCCCACATTACAGCCAGAGTTCCCCCACAATTGCAGCCAGAGTTCCCCCACATTACAGCCAGAGTTCCCCCACATTACAGCCAGAGTTCCCCCACATTACAGCCAGAGTTCCCCCACATTACAGCCAGAGTTTCCCCACATTACAGCCAGAGTTTCCCCACATTACAGCCAGAGTCCCCCCACATTGCAGCCAGAGTCCCCCCACATTGCAGCCTACCTGTGCTGGGTAGGAGAGGAGCCGGAGCCAACGCCACCGCGTTGTTCAAAGCGCAGGGAACATTACAGCTTTCAATTCAATAGCCGTGTTCCTTGCTGCGCGCGTCATATACAGCCCCTCCCCCTTGTCCGGGAAACTTTGATAGACAGATCACCCATCCAATACTAGGATGTGTGATCTGTCTATCAAAGTGCCCGGACAAGGGGGAGGGGCTGTATATGACGCGCAAGCGTCGGGGAACACAGCTATTGAATTGAAAGCTGTAATGTTCCCCGCTCTCTGAACAACCAGACGGCGACAGCAGCTGCAGCGGCGACTCTGCTCTCCTTGCTCGCCCCCCCCCTGCTCCCAGGCAGCCCTCAAAATGTACTCGCAAAATGCGAGCAGGCGAGGGTAAATTTTGAGGGCTGGATGGGGTATTTTTAATCCGTCTACTGACTACCTGCATGTAATTTTTTATAAAAAAAATTATAAAAAAAAAAAATGGGGGGCTGCCATCCGGGGACCTCCAGGCCCCTTACAAAAAAAAAGGGGGATTACCATCCAGGCCCCTGGGGACCTCCGGGCCCCTTACAGGTGTACTGCCTGTACCCCCCTGATGGCGGCCCTGGACCTGGGCTCAGAGGAAATGAGTTGAATAATGCTGGCCATCAGACTGAAGACATCTGGTGGCAGAAAAATGTTTTGCAGGGAAAATCTTTGGATGGAAAATCATTTTTTTTTTAACCTATGAATGGTTTTATTTCTGGCTGGAGTTCTGCTTTTGAGTTTTTGGTCACCTGACAGCACCGCAGGGAGTCTAGACCAGCATCTTCTCCAGGAATGCTACTTCAGTGTTAGTTTGCCCTTTGTTAATAAGTTAGATGCTAACACATTCCTGTGTAGTTCTGGAACCTTAGGGGTAGATTCACATACAACGAGATCGGCGCAGCGTATGTGAGATATGCTACGCCGCTGTAACTTACATTAGGCCGGTTCGAATCCCCAACGAATTTGCTCCGTAAGTTACGGAGGCGTAGTGTATCTCAAGCGGCGTAACGGCGCGGAATTCAAATCGGCGATTAGGGGGCGTGTTTCATTTAAATGAAGCGCGTCCCCGCGACGAATGAATTGTGCATGCTCCGTTTCTAAATTTCCCGCCGTGCATTGCACGAAATGATGTCGCAAGGACGTCATTTTTTAAACTTAGACGTGACTTACGTACATTCCGATTTACGGATGACTTACGCAAAAAAAATAAAAAATTCTAATTTCGACGCGGGAACGACGGCCATACTTAACATGGCAAATCTAACTATACGCAACGAAATAGCAGCTTTAACTATACGCCGGAAAAAGGCGACTACAAACGACGTAAAAAAATGCGCCGGCCGCTCGTATGTTCGTGGATCGTCGGAAATAGCTAATTTGCATACCCGACGCGTAAAACGACGTGAACGCCACCCAGCGGACGCCGAAGAATTGCATCTTAGATCCGAAGGTGTACGAAGACGTACACCTGTCGGATCAAACCCAGATGCCGTCGTATCTTGTTTTGAGGATTCAAACCAACGATACAACGCGGGAAATTTGAAAGTACGCCGGCGTATCAGTAGATACGCCGGCGTACTCTGTCTGTGGATCTGCCCCTTAGAAAGCAACAGAGAGCCAACTATAACAGGTGATCATCGCACAGGCACTACCTCAGCACCAACCAATGAGATCTGGAGAAGCGAGGCTATGCATAAAACGCAGGCAATCAATCTCTTCTCTACGACATTTAATTAAAATGAAGAATTGGCGATGTGAGAGACGCACTTTTTCTCCAATTTCAGCCTCCGTAACTATAGATGACAGTTCATCTAGCAGACACTGGGCTCATTAAAGAAAATCAAAGCCATGGAAAAAAAAAGTCTGCTGTTGCCTGTAGTAACCAATAAAGTGACTGGGCCAGATTCTCATCCAGCGGCGTAATTTTGTGCGGGCGTAACGTATCCGCTTTACGCTACGCCGCCGCAACTTAGACGGGCAAGTGCTGTATTCTCAAAGCACTTGCTCCGTAAGTTGCGGCGGCGTAGCGTAAATCGGCCGGCGTAAGCCCGCCTAATTCAAATTTGGATCAGGGGGGCGTGTTTTATGTAAATGTACTGTGACTCGACGTGATTGACGTTTTTCCCGAACGGCGCATGCGCCGTCCGTGGAATTTCCCAGTGTGCATTGCTCCAAAGTACGCCGCAAGGACGTCATTGGTTTCGACGTGAACGTAAATGACGTCCAGCCCCATTCACGGACGACTTACGCAAACGACGTAACTTTTTCAAATTTTGACGCGGGAACGACGGCCATACTTAACATTGGTACGCCGCAGTTATGCCTCATATAGCAGGGGCAACTATACGCCGGGAAAAGCCTAACGTAAATGGCGTATCTTTTCTGCGTCGGCCACGCGTACGTTCGGGAATTCGCGTATCTAGCTAATTTACATATTTTGACGCGTAAATTAGCGTACACGCCCCTAGCGGCGAGCGTAAAAATGCAGTTAGGCTCCGACGGCGTAAGAGACTTACGCCAGTCGGATGTAATAGAAATCTATGCGTAACTGATTCTAAGAATCAGGCGCATAGATACGACGGCTCGGATTCGGACTTACGACGGCGTACATGGCGCTACGCCGTCGTAAGTCCTCTGAGAATCCGGGCCACTGCGTTTTATTTCGTAATAATTAATACTCCCTAATGCCTTGTACACACGATCGGAATTTCCAATGAAAAAAGTCAGACGGAATTTTTTCATCGGATAATCCGACCGTGTGTGGGCCCCATCGCACTTTTTTCCGTCGGAGTTTAGAAATAGAAATAAAAAATCAGATCGGAAATTTCGATCGTCTGTGTGGAACCCCGACGGAGAAAAAAAACACGCATGCTCAGAATCAAGTCAACGCATGCTCGGAAGCATCGAACTTCATTTGTCTTGGCTCGTCGTAGTGTTTTACATCACCGCGTTTTGGACGGTCGGAATTTGGTTGACAGTGTGTATGCAAGACAGCTTGAACGGAACTCCGACGGAAAATTCCATCGGATTTTATCCCATCGGAAATTCCGATCGTGTGTACGGGGCATTAGGTTCAATCTATACATAGGAGAATAGACCATGAGTGTTGCTTTATTCTCCAAGGAATCTAATATGAACTGGTAAAGAACGGGCAATAGTGGTGATGATCGGGCCCCCTGAACTTAGGGCTGCATTCACATCTAGACGGACGAAATCGCGGCGTTTTGTCGCCGCAAATCGCGGTAAAAATAGCGGCGTTTTGTACCGCGATTTGCGGCGACAAAACGCCGGTATTGTCCGCCTAGATGTGCCCCTCTATGGAGATGATTGCCATCTCCTAGCCGAACGCTCGAAGACGCCTGAAAAAAAGGTCCGGGACCTTTTTTCACGCCGCAGGCGACAGGCGTCCGGCGTGGAGATGTGAACTATCTCCATAGAGGGACATCTGTTTTCAGCCCTCTGGCGGCAGCGGCGTAGCGCTACAGGCGTAAAAACGCCTAGATGTGAATGGGGTCTAAGGGCCCTGGAACAGTTATTTTGTATCCGCCATGATCACCCATGTCCTATTCTGCCTGCTTGCCTTACAGTGCTGTGAAAAAGTATTTGCCCCCTTCCTGATTTCTTTTTTTTTTTTTACATATTTGTCACACTTAACCACTTGCCGACCGTTTCACGCACTTATACGTCATCAGAATGGCTTGGCAAAGCAACGTACCCGTACATCACTTTGAATTTCCCACCGTGCGGGCGCGTGCGTGCCCACCGCGAGCTACGTGGCCATGCCTGCAGGACACGCGGACTCAATGTCCCCCGGGGGCCGCGATCCTGTCCTGGAGTTGCAGAACGGGGAGATGCCTGTGTAAACAAGGCATTTCCCTGTTCTGCCTTGTCACAGGACAGTGATCTACTGCTCCCTGTCATCGGGAGCAGCGATCGGTGTCATGTCACTTGTAGCCCAGCCCCCCCCCCACAGTTCGAATCACTCACCAGGATACACTTAACCCCATCCTCGCCCCTAGTGGTTAACCCCTTCCCTGTAAGTGTCTGTAGCCCAGCCCCCCTGCCCCCACAGTTAGAATCACTCCCTAGGACACACTTAACCCCTTCCTCGCCCCCTAGTGGTTAACCCCTTCCCTGCCAGTGTCTGTAGCCTAGCCCCCCCACAGTTAGAATCACTCCCTAGGACACAACTAACCCCTTCCTCGCCCCTAGTGGTAAACCCCTTGCCTGCCAGTGTCTGTAGCCCAGCCCCCCCCCACAGTTACAATCACTCCTTAGGACACATTTAACACCTTTCTTTGCCCCCTAGTGGTTAACCCCTTCCCTGCCAGTGTCTGTAGCCCAGCCCCCCCAAGTTAGAATCACTCCCTAGGACACATTTAACCCCTTCCTCACCCCCTAGTGGTTAACCCCTTCCCTGCCAGTGTCTGTAGCCCAGCCCCCCCCCACACACAGTTAGAATCACTCCCTAGGACACACTTAACCCCTTCCTCGCCCCCCTAGTGGTTAACCCCTTCCCTGCCAGTGTCTGTAGCCCAGCCCCCCCACACACCGTTAGAATCATTCCCTAGGACACACTTAACCCCTTCCTCGCCCCCTAGTGGTTAACCCCTTTCCTGCCAGTGTCATTTACACAGTAATCAGTGCATTTTTATAGAACTGATCACTGTATAAATAACAATGATTCCAAAATAGCATCAAAAGTGTCCGATGTGTCCGCCATAATGTCACGATAAAAATCGCAGATCGCCCCCATTGCTAGTAAAAAAACAATTATTAATAAAAAATGCCATAAAAATATTCTCTATTTTGTAGACGCTATAACTTTTGCGCAAACCAATCAATATACACTTATTGCGTTTTTTTTTTTTTTTTTTTTTTTACCAAAATATGTAGAAAAATACATATCGGCCTAAACTGAGAAATTTGTTTTTTTATATATATTTTTGGGGGATATTTATTATAGCAAAAAGTAAAAAAATATTGCTTTTTTTCAAAATTGTTGCTCTTTTTTGTTTATAGCGCAAAAAATAAAAACCGCAGAGGTGATCAAATACCACCAAAAGAAAGCTCTATTTGTGGGAAAAAAAGGAAGTTTTTGTTTGGGTACAGCGTCGCACGACCGCACATTTGTCAGTTAAAGCGACGCAGTGACAAATCGCAAAAAGTGCTCTGGTCAGGAAGGGGGTAAATTCTTCAGGGGCTGAAGTGGTTAAATTATTCAGAGCATTAAACACATTTTAATATTACACAAAGATAACCCGATTAAATACAAAATGTCATTTTTAAATTGATTTAATTCATTAAGGGAAAAACGCTGTCCAAAACTGCCTGGCCCTATGTGAATAAGTAATTGCTCCCTAAATCTAATAACTGGTTGTGCCACCCTTGGCGGCAACAACTGCAATCAAACGTTTGCGCCAACTGGCGATGAGTCTTTCACATCGCTGTGGAGGAATTTTGGCCCACTCTACTTTGCATAATTGTTTTAATTCAGCCACATTGGAGGGTTTTCCAGTATAAACAGCCTGTTTAAGATCATGCCACAGCATCTCAATCAGATTTAGGTCTGGACTTTGACTAGGCCACTCCAAAACCATAATTTAGTTTTTTTAAGCCATTCAGAGGTGGACTTGCTGGAGTGTTTCGGATCATTGTCCTGCTGCATAACCCGAGTGCGCTTGAACTTAAAGTCAGGGACCGATGGCCGGATATTCTCCTTTAGGATTTTCTGGTAGAGCTCAGAATTCATTGTTCCATCAATTATGGTAAGTCGTCCAGATCCTGAAGCTACAAAGCAGCCCCAGACCATCACCCTACCACCACCACCATGTGTGACTGTTGGTATGATGTTCTTTTTATGAAATGCTGTGTTCGTTTTATGCCAGATGTAACGGGATGCACACCTTCCAAAAAGTTTAACTTTTGTCCCATCGGTCCACAGAATATTTGCCTAAAGGTCTTGGGGATAATCAAGATGTTTTTTTGGAAAATGTGAGACAAGTCTGTAACAGGAGTCACTTTTGGGCACAGATTGAGCCAGGAGATGGGGTACACATGTTGGATTGTTTTGGCGTGGACAGTGATTTACAGTATATTCCTTAATGCCTGCAAAGAATATTCTATGACTCATTTCTATGCTTAGCCCTGACTAGTGACATGCTAATTGAGTCAGGGCCTGGAAGACATTTCATTGTCCTTGTGTAAAGGTGTTGTAACGGACAGGTGTTAATCCAGGTCTGCTCCCAGAACTCTAATTATGCATGCTAAATACTGTTTATGTGTGATAACACTGTCCAAAGCCTAGTGATGCTCGGAGGTGTGAATAGGTGTCAAGCTGTATGCGGAGACGGAACGTCTGCCTAGGGAACTCAGTGTGAGATGGGGTTTTGTTTGTTATGCTGTTAATGAAGGAATGTGCAGTGATTAGACATGATAATTATAGGCCGGCGCCGACCTGTCTAGAATGGTTAGTAATTAGCCTTAGTGTGTGGGTGGGGAGTTGATTGTTCCTTTAGTGCCTTGTACTGTATATAAGACTGAAAGAAACCATTAAAGTTGATCATTACATTTGGAACAAGCACAGAGCTGTGTCTCGTCTTGATTCTGGGAAAATGGGATGCCTGCTGATTTGTCTGTGTGTCAGATGAGCTGTCGTGGGTGGGAAGGAAGGTCGTAAACGGCGGTGACCGTTACAAAGTCTTTGTGTTCTTTTTGGTCAGCAGTGGCTTTGGCCTTGGAACTCTCCCATGAACGCCATTTTTGCCCAGTCTCTTTCCTTTTGCTGAATCATGAACACTGATCTTAACTGAGGCAAGTGAGGCCTGCAATTCTTTAGATGTTGTTCCGGGTTCTTTTTATGACCTACTGGGTGAATCGTCCTCATGCTCTTGAAGTAATTGTGGTTGGCCGGCCACTCCAGGGAAGGTTCACCACTGTTCCAAATGTTTTCCATTTGTGGATAATGGCTCTCACTGTGATTCCCTGGAGTCCCAAAGCCTTTTTTTTTTAAGCACATCATTAGAACTTCAGGCTTTGGGACCCCAGGGAACCATGGTGAGAGCCATTATCCATAAATGGAAAACATTTGGAACAGTGGTGAACCTTCCCAGGAGCGGCCGGCCAACCAAAATTACTCCAAAAGCATGACAATGACTCATCCAGGAGGTCATAAAAGAACCAAGAACAATATCTAAAGAACTGCAGGCCTCACTTGCCTCAGGTAAGATCAGTGTTCATGATTCAGCAATAAGAAAGAGACTGGGCAAAAATGGCGTCCATGGGAAAGTTCCAAGGCCAAAGCCACTGCTAACCAAATAGAGCACAAAGACTTGTCTCTGCACTGCTCCCCAAGCCCACCCACTTGTGTGACAATAGCAAATTAATATTTGCTATTGTCCTGATTCTCCTCCCGGCCAATCAGGAAGCAGTTTCTGAGGCCCAATTGGATAGGGAGTCCAGGGAGTCTTAGGACTTTTGGCCAATCAAGTTTCAGTCAGGACCCACTTCCTGTTTCGCCTGTAGGAGAAGCAATGGACCTGGAGCGAGGAGCTGGAGCATGGATCCACGTCTGTCTGATCTGCCTCCTTCCTAAGGTAATTGCCACATTCCCATCTGTCTCCTGCCTGGGGGGGTTATCGCCGTCGAATCGAAGGTGTATATTTACGCTGGCCGCTAGGTGGCGTTTCCGTCGAATTCCGCGTCGAGTATGCAAATTAGCTAGATACGGTGATCCACGAACGTACGTCCGGCCAGCGCATTTTTTTACGTTGTTTGCGTTCGGCTTTTTTCGGCGTATAGTTACCCCTGCTTAATGAGGCACAGCCAATGTTAAGCATGGCTGTCGTTCCCGCGTCAAATTTTAAAAATGTTACGTCGTTTGCGTAAGTCGTTCGTGAATAGGGCTTTGCGTAGAACGACGTCACCGTCGAAAACATTGGCTTGTTCCGGTTAGATTTCGAGCATGCACACTGGGATACCCCCACGGACGGCGCCTGCGCAGTTGAAAAAAAATTAATTTACGTCGGGTCAAGATGTATTTACATAAAACACGCCCCCATCACATCCATTTGAAGGGCGCGCCCTTACGCCGCCAAAGATACACTACGCCCCCGTAACTTACGGCGCGCATTCTTTGAGGATTAAAAAAAATAAAAATAAGTTACAACGGCGTAGTGTATCAGAGATACGCTACGCCCGGCGGATATATGCGCCGATGTACGTGGATCTGGCCCGTAATATTTTGTTTGTCACACAGTAGCATTGAGCTGCCGAACAATAAAGTATCCTCTGATGTAATATAGACAGGTGACAATGTGACTGATATTGTTTGATGGTGATAGCTCACTTTTCTTCATTGCAGAGAGTGTTGGTACAGCGAGGGGCTGTAGAGACGTCTCTGTGCCCTTCGGTGGGCTTCCAACCCAATAACAATCACAGATGTCACTCCGGATAGTCTGCAGTAATATCCTTGCGCTGAGGTTGGTATAAGCCTGGCAGGATGTCACCAGTCCCTTCTTCCTGCAGCCCAGCACGGCGCCCCTCCGCAGCCGGGCCCGTGCTCCTCCAACAGTCACTGAAATCAGCTGGTCTGGATCGATTCAGCTCTCCTGTAGCCAAAATCCTCCCATCCGCATGTGCCAGTGCCTATCTATTTCCTCTGTACAATGCAGGAAGACACAATAGGCACGGCTAATGTCCTCTAATGCATTAGTAACGACCGCCGCTGACATACTAGCCTACAAGGCTTTGGCCGTCTTTGTCATTGGGTTATGGTACACCGGGACTTCATCAGCGAGCTCATCGACAGTTCCTGGAAAAGATGCTTCTTACAATGGAACTTCCACAACAAAGAATCTAAGATAGAAGAAGTAGATAAAAAATAGATGTATTGATTGTCGGTGCAAGTCCCTTCAATACCGGGCACTTTTACCCCCTTCCTGTCCAGGCCAATTTTCAGCTTTCAGCGCTGTCACACGTGTGCGTTCATGTAACACTGTACTGTTTTTATCATTTTGTTAACACAAATATTGCTTCCTTTTGGTGATATTTAGTCACCACTGGGTTTTTTATTTTTTTGCTAAATAAACGAGAAAAAATAAAGAAATTGTGAGAAAAAATAAAAGTTTTAATTTTTTTCTGTTATAAACTTCTGCAAATAAATAGTGGGGTAGATTCAGGTAGATTTGCGCCCACTTACGGAGGCGCAGCGTACCGTTTTTGCGCTACGCCTCCGTAAATTACGTGTGCTACGCTTCATTCACGAAGCAGTAGCTCCGTAAATTGCGGGGGCGCTCCGTAAAACTGGCCGGCGTAAGCGCCCGTAGGGGGCGTGGATCATTTAAATTAGGCGGGTTCCCGCGCAGAACGTAGTGCGCATGCTCCGTCGTCAAACTTTCCCGACGTGCATTGCGGCAAATGACGTCGCAAGGACGTCATTTGCTTTAACGTGAACGTAAATGGCGTCCAGCGCCATTCACGATTCATTTATGCAAACAACGTAATTTTCAAACATCGCGACGCGGGAACGACGGGTATACTTAGCATTGGCTGCCCCTGCTAATAGCAGGAGCAGCCTTGCGCGGAAACCGACAAACGCAAACGACGTAATGTGTAAAAAATGTGATGCCTTTTATGGGGATAGGTTGCCTTTAATGAGACATCATGGGCATAAAAGACTCCTGATGCCTCATCTGTCCTCCAATGAACCTAATGGGTTTAGACCCCTGATGTCTCACTTGTTCTCCAATGAACCTAATGGGTTTAGACCCCTGATGTCTCACTTGTTCTCCAATGAACCTAATGGATTTAGACCCCTGATGTTTCACTTGTTCTCCAATGAACCTAATGGATTTAGACCCCTGATGTTTCACTTGTTCTCCAATGAACCTAAAGGATTTAGCCTCCTGCTGTCTCACTTGTTCTCCAATGAACCTAATGGATTTAGACCTCATTTCTCACTTGTCCTCCAATGAATGTGGCCGTGGCTTAAACATGTCAGGACAGTACAGATATCCCCCATATTATCCCTATTTTTTTTTCACATACTGTCAGCAAACATAATGTGTAAAACATGTGATGCTTTTTATGGGGACAGTTTGCCTTTAATGAGACATCAGGGGCCTAAAAAGACCCCTAATGTCTCACCTGTCCTCGAATGAACCTAATGGATTTAGACCCCTGATGTCTAACCTGCACTCCAATAAACCTTTTGGATTTAGACTCCTGCTGTCTCACTTGTTCTCCAATTAACCTAAAAAGCTTTAGACTCCTGATGTCTCACCGGTCCTCCTCCAATGACCCTTATGGATTTAGACCCCTTATGTCTCACCTGTCCTCTATTGACATCCTGCAGGATTACATGCCGGCGCGCGCCCGGCGATCGGTGATGCGGGGTGTCAGTCTGACACCCTGCATCTCCGATCTCGGTAAAGAGCCTCCAGCAGAGGCTGTTTACCACGTGATCAGCCGTGTTCAACCACAGCTGATCACAATGTAAACAGGAAGAGCCGTTGATCGACAGACGCGAGTAGAGGAGAGCCGATCGTTGGCTCTCCTGACAGGGGGGGTTCGCGCTGATTGTTTATCAGTGCAGCCCCCCCTTGGTAGCCAGTACTGGACCACCAGGGAGTGCCCCCAGTGCTCAATAGAGCAAAAATAGGCACAAAAAAAAAACAATACATTTTTTTTAACACAATCGATGCCAATCAGTGCCCACATGTGGGCACTGACTGGCAACATGGGCACTGACTGAAATTATGCCCAGCAATGCCATCAGTGCCACCCCTCAGTGTCCATCAGTGCCACCCAGTGTCCATCAGTGCCACCTCTTAGTGCCCATCTATGCCCAGTGCCCACCCATCAGTGCCCATCAGTGCCACCCATGAGTGCCCATCAGTGCCACCCATGAGTGCCCATCAGTGCCGCCAAAGAGTGCCCAGTGCCGCCTATGAGTGCCCATCAGTGCCGCCTATGAGTGCCCATCAGTGCCGCCTATCGGTGCCCATCAGTGCCACCTCATCAGTGCCCATAATTGAAGAAGAAAACATACTTACTTACAAAAAAAAATTAACAGAAAAAAATAAAAACTTAGGGGCAGATCCACGTACATCGGCGCATATTTGCGTCAGGCGTAGCGTATCTAAGATACACTACGCCGCCGTAACTTACTTTTTTTTGGTATCCTCAAAGAATGCGCGCCGTAAGTTACGGCGGCGTAGTGTATCTTTGGCGGCGTAAGGGCGCGCAATTCAAATGGATGTGATGGGGGCATGTTTTATGTAAATACGTCGTGACTGCGTAAATGACGTTTTTTTTCAACTGCGCATGCGCCGTCCATGGGGGTATCCCAGTGCGCATGCTCGAAATTAAACCGGAACAAGCCAATGTTTACGACGGTGACATCATTCTACGCAAATCCACATGTGGGCACTGACTGGCAACATGGGCACTGACTGAAATTATGCCCAGCAATGCCATCAGTGCCACCCCTCAGTGTCCATCAGTGCCACCCAGTGTCCATCAGTGCCACCTCTTAGTGCCCATCTATGCCCAGTGCCCACCCATCAGTGCCCATCAGTGCCACCCATGAGTGCCCATCAGTGCCACCCATGAGTGCCCATCAGTGCCGCCAAAGAGTGCCCAGTGCCGCCTATGAGTGCCCATCAGTGCCGCCTATGAGTGCCCATCAGTGCCGCCTATCGGTGCCCATCAGTGCCACCTCATCAGTGCCCATAATTGAAGAAGAAAACATACTTACTTACAAAAAAAAATTAACAGAAAAAAATAAAAACTTAGGGGCAGATCCACGTACATCGGCGCATATTTGCGTCAGGCGTAGCGTATCTAAGATACACTACGCCGCCGTAACTTACTTTTTTTTGGTATCCTCAAAGAATGCGCGCCGTAAGTTACGGCGGCGTAGTGTATCTTTGGCGGCGTAAGGGCGCGCAATTCAAATGGATGTGATGGGGGCATGTTTTATGTAAATACGTCGTGACTGCGTAAATGACGTTTTTTTTCAACTGCGCATGCGCCGTCCATGGGGGTATCCCAGTGCGCATGCTCGAAATTAAACCGGAACAAGCCAATGTTTACGACGGTGACATCATTCTACGCAAATCCCTATTCGCGAATGACTTACGCAAACAACGTAAAAAATTCTAAATTCGACGCTGGAACGACGGCCATACTTAACATAGGATAGGCCTCATATAGCAGGGGTAATTACTGTATACGCTGGAAAAAGCCGAACGCAAACGACGTAAAAAAATGCGCCGGCCGGACGTACGTTCGTGGATCGCCGTATCTAGCTAATTTGCATACTCGACGCGGAATTCGACGAAAACGCCACCTAGCGGCCGGCGGAAAAATGCACCTACGATCCCACGGCGTACTAAGACGTACGCCTGTCGGATCGATCCCTCATTCCGTCGTATCTTGTTTTGTGGATACAAAACAAAGATACGACGTGGGAACTTTGAAATTACGCGGCGTATCAATAGATACGCCGGCGTAATTCATTCGTGGATCTGGCCCTTAATTTTTTTTCCAAAATTTCGGTCTTTTTTTAGTTGTTGCACAAAAAATAAAAATCGCAGAGGTGATCAAATACCACCAAAAGAAAGCTCTATTTGTGGGAACAAAATTATAAAAATTTAATTTGGGTACAGTGTAGCACGACCGCGTAATTGTCATTCAAATTGCGACTGAAAATTGGCCTGGGCAGGAAGGTGCCTAAGTGCCCGGTATGGAAGTGGTTAAAGAACACATAAGCATTATTTGCATCTTTTGGGGCAGATCCACAAAAGGATTAGGCCGGCGTATCTACTGATACACCGGCGTAATTTAAAATTTCCTGCGTCGTATTTTGGTTTTGAATCCTCAAAACAAGATACGACGGCATCTGGGATCGATCCGACAGGCGTACGTCTTCGTACGCCGTCGGATCTAAGCTGCAATTTTTCGGCGGCCGCTAGGTGGCGTTCCCGTCGAAATCCGTGTCAAGTATGCAAATTAGCTATTTACGGCGATCCACGAACGTACGTCGGGCCGGCGCATTTTTTTTCCGTCGTTTGCATTCGGCTTTTTCCGGCGTATAGTTAAAGCTGCTATACTGAGGCGTACTCAATGTTAAGTATGGCCGTCCTTCCCGCGTTTGAATTTTTTACGTTGTTTGCGTAAGTCGTTCCCGAATAGGAATTTGCGTAGAATGACGTCACCATCGTAAGCATTGGCGGGTTTCCGGTTTAATTTCGAGCATGCGCACTGGGATACCCCCACGGCCGGCGCATGCGCAGTTAAAAAAAAACGTTGTTTACGTCGGGTCACGACGTATTGACATAAAACACGCCCCCATCACTTACATTTGAATTCCGCGCCCTTACGCCACAACAGATACACTACGCCGCCGTAACTTATGGCGCAAATTCGTTGAGGATTCAAACCGAAAAATAGTAAGTTACAGCGGCGTAGTGTATCTTAGATACGCTACGCCCGGCGCAATAATGCGCCGTTCTACGTGGATCTACCCCCATATGTCTGCTTTAAACTCCTAAACTAGACTGGAAGAGAGAAGAAGGAGACACCGATGTGTTCTGCCTGGTTTAGCAGTGTCTTGGAATCCGGAGTTCCCCTTTAATGTGAGCTCCTGAGGCCCATGTGCAGTACAGTGGAGACGTTATTGACACGTACAGTAGACACGCTCGTTCAGGCATCTGCTTAGCCGTAGTTAAGTGTCGGCTTGTTGACGCCGTGCCAGTTTCCTGACACTCATTCCGAGCTTCTGCGTTTGGTTTCCAAGAAACAGGCTAGCCGTGGAATGTTCTGTCCATTTCAGATAATGGCCTGTACTTTTAGTCCATTATTGCGTGGTACGTTATGTGCGATGATTAGCCCAAGAGACCGCTCCGTTACCCACTTCAGCCCCGGAAGAATTTACCCCTTTCTTGACCAGGCCACTTTTTGCGATTCGACACTGCGTCGCTTTAACTGACAGTTGGTCAATCTTTTGGTGGTATTTGATCACCTCTGCGGTTTTTATTTTTTGCGCTATGAACAAAAAAAGAGCGACAATTTTAACCACTTAAGGACCGCCTCCTGCACATTTACGTCTGCAGAATGGCACGGCTGGGCACATGCACGTACAGGTACGTCCTGTGCTAGTACCCAGCTGTGCTCCTGCGACCCGGTCCGAAGCTTCGGGACCGCGGGACCCGCATGCCCGATCGCCGCTGGAGTCCCGCGATCGGTCCCCGGAGCTGAAGAACGAGGAGAGCTGTATGTAAACACACCTTCCCCGTTCTTCACTTCCCTGATATAGGGAAGCACGATCAATGACGTCACACGTCCAGCCCCACCCCCTACAGTTAGAAACACATATGAGGTCACACTTAACTCCTTACAGCGCCCCCTAGTGGTTAACTCCCAAACTGCAATTGTAATTTTCACAGTAAACAATGCATTTTTATGGCATTTTTTGCTGTGAAAATGACAATTGTCCCAAAAATTTGTCAAAATTGGCCGAAGTGTCCGCCATAATGTCGCGGTCACGGAAAAAAACGCTGATCGTCGCTGTTACTAGTAAAAAAAAAAAAAAAAATATTGATAAAAATGCAATAAAACTATCCCCTATTTTGTAAACACCATACATTTTGCGCAAACCAATCGATAAACGCTTATTGCGATTTTTGTTTACCAAAAATATGTAGAAGAATACGTATCGGCCTAAACTGAGGAAAAAAAAGTTTTTTTTATATATTTTTGGGGGATATTTATTATAGCAAAAAGGAAAAAATATTGCATTTTTTTCAAAATTGTCGCTCTATTTTTGTTTATAGCGCAAAAAAAAAAAATCAGAGGTGATCAAATACCACCAAAAGAAAGCTCTATTAGTGGGAAAAAAAGGAGGCCAATTTTGTTTGGGAGCCACGTCGCACGACCGCGCAATTGTCAGTTAAATCGACGCAGTCCCGAATCGCAAAAACTGGCCTGGGCCTTTAGCTGCATTTTGGTCCGTGGCTTAAGTGGTTAACGCAGCCTAAACTTAGGAAAAACATTTTTTTTACTTTTTGCTATAATAAATATCCCCCAAAAATATATTAAATTATAATTTTTTTCCTCAGTTTAGGCAGATACGTATTCTTCTACATATTTTTGGTAAAAAACAAATGCAATAAGCGTATATTGATTGGTTTGCGCAAAAGTTATAGCGTCTACAAAATAGGGGATAGTTTTATGGCATTTTTTTTATAATTTTTTTTTTAGTAGTAATGGCGGAGATCTGCGATTTTTATTGGGACTGCGACATTATGGCTGACACTTCGGACACTTTTGACACTATTTTGGGACCATTGTCATTTATACAGCGATCAGTGCTATACAGTAAAAATGCACTGATTACTGTGTAAATGACACTGGCAGGGAAGGGGTTAAACACTAGGGGCAAGGAAGGGGTTAAGTGTGTCCTAGGGAGTGATTCTAACTGTGTGGGGGGGATGGGCTACCAGTGACACGACAGTGATCACTGCTCCTGATGACAGGGAGCAGTTGATCTCGGTCATGTCACTAGGCAGAACAGGGAAATGCCTTCTTTACATAGGCATCTCCCCGGTCTGCCTCTCCGTGACACAATAGCGGGACACCGGCGGACATCGAGTACGCGGGTCCCATGGGCACGGTCACGGAGCTTGCGGCTAGGTGGCAGATTCGAAGCAGCATACCGGTACGTTTCTTTGTCTGCCCGTGCCATTCTGCCGACGTATATCTACATTAGGCAGTCGGCAAGTGGTTAAAGGGTGCCTTGACTGAGAAAAGTTTGAGAAACACTGTTATAGAGGGATATACTTTGTTCATATTTCATGTCTGAGGTTTACAACCGCTATAACTGTTCATCATTGCACGTTGAGGATAGGCCACTGACCTTAGCTGCACGCTGGATACAATCCTGTAGTGGGCTTGATGTAGCCTACAGTTGTATTTTCGAGACTCCTGGCTTAGGGGGCGATGAATTAGGTGATCTATTCTTCGATCCCCCAGCAGCCGGTGCCCCCCCCCCTGTTGACTGACGTCCTGGGTTGTGGGTGCCCCCCTATACAGTGCAGGACTACTGCTAGAGACAGGAGATACTTGAGTCCCTTAATGGTTTTTGCAGTGGGGCCCTGCCACACATAGTGTAGCTAAGTCCTTGGAAGAAACAAACCCTTGGACCTTTTGTACATACACTATGGTGTTAAAAGTATTGGGGCGCTGCCTTTACATGAACTTTAATGGCACCCCAGTCTTAGTCCATAGGGCAGGGTTTGACAAATTTGCTTGCAATCTAGGAGCCAGCTAAAAAAGTTAGGAGCCATAAAATCACCCGTCCCGACGAGCTTGCGCGCAGAAGCGAACACATACGTGAGCAGCGCCCGCATATGTAAACGGCGTTCAAACCACACATGTGAGGTATCGCCGCGATTGGTAGAGCGAGAGCAATAATTCTAGCCCTAGACCTCCTCTAACTCAAAACATGCAACCTGTAGATTATTATTTAAACGTTGCTTATGAAGATTTTAAAGGGTAAAAGTTTGTCGGCATTCCACGAGCGGTCGCAATTTTAAAGCGTGACATGTTGGGTATCAATTTACTCGGCGTAACATTATCTTTCATAATATTAAAAAAATGGGCATAACTTTACTGTTGTCTTATTTTTTTATAAAAAAAAAGTGTAATTTTTTCCCCAAAAAAGTGTGCTTGTAAGACCGCTGCGCAAATACGGCGTGACAGAAAGTATTGCAACGATCGCCATTTTATTCTCTAGGGTGTTAGGATAAAAAATATATATAATGTTTGGGGGTTCTAATTAGAGGGAAGAAGATGGCAGTGAAAATAGTGAAAAATGACATTAGAATTGCTGTTTAAAGGGGTGGTTCCCCCTAAAACAAATTTCTAACAATACATTCGTAAGACCCGTTACACTGCGGGTAGGCTGGCTTTTTTTTTTTTTTTTTAGTACATACCTCAAACTCGGCGTTTCGTCCCTTGTCAGTGGGCGTTCCTAGTTGATTGACATTCCTCGGACGGGCGCATACGTGACGTCACGACTTTCCGAAAGAAGCCGAACGTCGCTGCGCAGGCGCCGTATAGAGCCGACTCTATACGGCGCCTGCGCAATGACGTTCGGCTTCTGTCGGAAAGTCGTGACGCGCAGTATGCGCCCGTCAAAGAAACGTCAATCAACTAGGAACGCCCACCACCAAGGGACGAAACGGCGAGATCTCGGTATGTACGAAAAAACAAAAACAAAAGCCAGCCTACCCGCAGTGTAACGGGTCTTACGAATCTATTGTTAGAAATTTGTTTTAGGGGGAACCACCGCTTTAACTTGTAATGCTTAACTTGTAATACCAACGGCCACCACCAGATGGCGCCAGCTCACATCTGGTGGTAATAACTTGTAATACCAAGAGCCTACCACCAGCTCACAAAAAAAAAAAAAAAAAATGTTTTTTTTTTTTGCCCACCTTCCAAGTTGCCAGGACACTATTTCTAGTCGCCATGGCGACCTGGCGACCGGGATTTGTCGAGCCCTGCCGTAGGGTTCAATATTGAGTTGGCCCCAGCCCTTTGCAGCTATAACAGCTTCAACTCTTCTGGGAAGGCTGTCCACAAGGTTTAGGAGTGTGTCTATGGGAATGTTTAACCATTCTTCCAGAAGAGCATTTGTGAAGTCAGGCACTGATGTTGGAGAGAAATCCTGGCTGGCAGTCTCTGCTCTAATTCATCCCAAAGATGTTCTATCAGGTTGAGGAAAGGACTCTGTGCGGGCCAGTCACGTTCCGCGACCCCAAACTGGCTCATCCATGTCTTTATGAACGTTGCTTTGTGCACTGGTGCACAGTCATGTTGGAACAGGAAGGGGACACCCCCAAACTGATCCTACAAAGTTGGAAGCCAGGGCCGCCATCAGGGGGTACAGGCATTACACCTATTTTGTTCATCAGCCCGAACCCCTCGTCCCGCTTATCATCTTGTGGCAGGAGAGAGGAGGCCCCCCCCCCTGGTTCTCTGCTCCAGGGGGGCCCTGCCTAAAGCTGTGTAAGGGGCCCCAACATTTGTGATGGCTGCCCTGTTGGGAGCATTAAATTGTCCAAAATGTCTTGGTATGCTGACGCCTTAAGAGTTCCCTTCACTGGAACTAAGAGGCCAATCCCACCTCCTGAAAAACAGTGCAGACCAGTCACGCTCCTCAACCCCAAACACGCTCATCCATGTCTTTATGGACCTTGCTATGTACACTGGTCCAAATCATTTGGTGGAGGGGGGATTATGGTGTGGGGCTGGGCTTGGCCCCTTAGTTCCAGTTAAGGGAACTCTTAAGACGTCAGCATACCAAGACATTTTGGACAATTTCATGCTCCCAACTTTATGAGAACAGTTTGGGAATGTCTCCTATCTGTTCCAACATGACTGCGCACCAGAGCACAAAGCAAGGTCCATAAAGACATGGATTAGCGAGTTTTGGGTGGAGGAACTTAACTGGCCTGCACAGAGTCCTGACCTCAACCTGCTAGAACCCCTTTGGGATGAATTAGAGCGGAGACTGTGAGCCAGGCCTTCTCGTTTAACATCAGGGCCTGACCTCACAAATGCTCTTCTGGAAGAATGGTCAAACATTCCCATAGACACTCCTAAACCTTGTGGATGGCCTTCCCAGAAGAGTTGAAGCTTTTATAGCCGCAAAGGGAGGGCCAACTCAATATTGAACCCTACGGACTAATGCCTCATACACATGGGTGGGATTCCCGACAGAAAAAAATCCGTAGGAAATCCAGAGGGGAACACCGAGAGCCTGATCTCTACTTTTCCCCCGTACAGACGATCGGTTTTCCCGTCGGGAAAACTCAGATGAGCTACTTAGGAATGTAAAAAATGTATTTTAATAATCCATAAATATAATACAATTCAAAGATGCCAATTGCATCAAGAAAGATATATAAAACACTTAATAAAAAACAGATGTCAAGATGTATGACCAGGTGAAACAACCACAGATATATGCTAGGAGGGTTGTTGGCTTTGTCGCCAACAGAACATGACGCATAAAGTTGATATGGCCAGGGTCTTGACATGTGTAGGAGTTGCTCAAATGTTGCTCAACACGTTTCGCGGATCGTAGCCGCTTCCTCAGGAGCTTTTGAACTACAACATAGAAAAGATAACAAATACAAAAGGGATATTAAGACATATGCTAATAACAGATCCACACATTTTTTACATTCCTAAGTAGTGCCTACAAAGTTTATCTTTTCTACCATTTTTCTTATACATTTATTAAGGATGTGGCACTATATTTACCAAGGGTGTTGATTGCCACCCAAGGGCATAGCAATCAAAATCTAGCAAACCTAAGATGAGAGCTTTTCCTCGGGAATCCCAACCATGTGTATGCTCCATCTAAATTTTTCCGACTTGAAAACTGCCGAAAAATGCCGGTTTTCTCGTACACACGGCCGGGTTTTCCGACGGGAAAAAGTCAGTCAGGAATCCCAGTGGGAAAAAAGAGAGCAGGTTCTCTTTTTTTTGTCCGGCGGTTTTTGGCAGTTTTCCCTTCGGAAAAACTGCGAGGGAGCATACACACGGCCGGGGATTCCCGGCCAAAAGCTCTCCTCATAGTTTTCCAATCGGAAAACCCGCTCGTGTGTACGGGGCATAAGACTGGGATGCCATTAGTGGGGTAGATTCAGGTACATTTGCGCATTTTTTCCGAAGGCGCAGCGCACCGTTTTGCCGCTGCGCCTCCGTAAATTACCTGCGCTACGCTCGATTCACGGAGCAGTAGCTCCGTAAATTGCATGGGCGCACCTGAAAAATGCCCGGCGTAAGAGCGCGCAATTTAAATGATCCCGTAGGGGGCGTGGATCATTTAAATTAGGCGCGTTCCCGCGCCGAACGTAGTGCGCATGCTCCGTCGGGAAACTTTCCCGACGTGCATTGCGGTAAATGACGTCGCAAGGACGTCATTTGCTTCAAAGTGAACGTGAATGGCGTCCAGCGCCATTCACGATTCACTTACGCAAATGACGTAATTTTTCAAAAACGCGACGCGGGAACGACGGGTATACGTAGCATTGGCTGCCCCTGCTAATAGCAGGGGCAGCCTTACGCAAAAACCGACGTAGGCAAACAACGTAAACTGCGTACGCAGGGCTCGCGTAGGGTTGTGAATCGGTGTTAGTATGCAATTTGCATACTCTACGCTGACCACAACGGGAACGCCACCTATCGGCCTGCGTAAGAATGCAGCCTAAGATATGACGGCATAAGGAGCCTTATGCCAGTCATATCTTAGACTGCAGTCGGCGTATCGAGGTTCCTGAATCAGGAGCATTCGATACGCCGGGGCAAGTAAGCAATTGCGCTGCATAACTATGGATACGCAGACGCAATTGCTCTCTGAATCTACCCCAATGTTCATGTGTGTAAAGGCAGGCGTCCCAATACTTTTGGCAATATAGTGTAACTATTAAATAATGAACGGAGCAAAGCCAGTCCTGTATGTGCTCTAAACCAAAGACTATGGATTTATCATATTTAGTGTTTTACAAGAGATAATAATAAAATGAAACGGAATTGTTTCAGACACTGTAGAACGTTCGCTCAAATATCCTCATCGTTTTCATTTTTTTTGCCTTGTCTCTTGAGTGCATCTCAGCAGAGCGGAGCGCTGAAGACATAATTATAACAATTATGCTTTAGCAATAATTGTACTTGGTTTACTCTATTGATGTATGGGGTTAATAGGTTTTAAATGATCAGGAAAATTCACTCTCGGTAAGATTATGACGGGGAAAGAAAGTTAATTGACTAAAGTTAGGAGCTGATAAAAAGACACACAGCCTTTGTCTGACAAGTCAGTGGACCGGATTCAGAGAGCAGTTACGACGGCGTATCTCCGGATACGCCGTCGTAACTCTGAGGCCCCGTACACACGACAGAGTTTCTCGGCAGAATTCACCGAGAAACTCGGTCAAAACCCGGATTCTGCCGAGAAACTCTGTCGTCTGTACAGTTTTGGCTCGATGGAGCCGCCGAGGAGCTCGACGAGAAAATAGAGAACATGTTCTCTATTTTCTCGTTGTTCTATGGGAGAAGGCGGCCCGCCGAGCTCCTCGGCGGCTTCATCCCAGAACTCGACGAGGAACTCGACGTGCTTGGCACGTCGAGTTTCTCTGTCGTGTGTACGGGGCCTGAGTGTGCGGGGTCGTATCTATGCGACTGATTCATAGAATCGGTTACGCATAGATTTCCCTAAGATCCGACCGGCACAAGTCTCTTACACCGTCGTATCTTAGGCTGCATATTTACGCTGGCCGCTAGGTGGCGTTTCCGTATATTTACGCGAGGAATATGCAAATTAGGTAGATACGTAGATTCAGAAACGTACGTCCGCCCGGCGCATTTTTTTACGTCGTTTACGTTAGGCTTTTTCTGGCGTAAAGTTACCCCTGCTGTATCCTATGTTAAGTACGGACGTCGTTCCCACGTCGAATTTTGAAAATTTTACGTCGTTTGCGTAAGTCGTTCGCGAATAGGGCTGTACGTAAGTTACGTTCAGGTCTAAAGCATTGACGATTTGCGGCGTAATTTCGAACATGCGCACTGGCATTCTTTCACGAACGGCGCATGCGCCGTTCGTAAAAAACATCCAATACGCGGAGCCACCATTAATTTAAATAAAACACGCCCACATCATCCACATTTGAATTAGGCGGGCTTACGTCGGACCACATACGTTACGCCGCCGTAACTTAGGGCGCAGGTTCTTTCTGAATACGAAACTTGCGCCCTAGTTTACGGCGGCGTAACGTATCTGAGATACGTTACGCCCGCGGATAGAAACGCCGTGACTCGTGACGCGCCTACGCAATACGGGGGGCGGGGCCTTATCCGCCGGGGTGAACTTTTTCTGAAAAGACGTTAATCATCTGGGCGACCTCCCATAGGACATGCCTCCTCAGCATAGAAACGCCTACTCCCGCGGGGAGAAGTACCCGGAAGCCGGATTGCAAATATAGATTAGAAGGTATGTACAGCCTAAAAAAAATAAAAATTGCGGACTGTACATGTTAGAAGTATAAAGAAGTTGGTCTGATATCAATGTTATTTGGGTGAACCTCCGCTTTAAGTATTGGATGCAGCCAAATCTCAAGTTTGACAATCCCCCATGGGAGATCACTGAGCACGCTCTGTACAGTGGTGTATCTGTGTGTCGGGATAAGACTAAAGGGCCCGGATTCAGAAAGCCCGGCGTTACTTTGTGCGGGCGTAGCGTATCTCAGATACGCTACGCTGCCGTAACCTAGTGAGGCAGGTTCTGTATTCAGAAAGAACCTGCGCCCTAAGTTACGGCGGCGTAGCGTATGAGGGCTAATTCAAAATAGGAAAATGTGGGCGTGTTTTATGTTAATTCAGTGTGACCCCACGTAAATGACATTTTAAACGAACGGCGCATGCGCCGTCCGTGGACGTATCCCAGTGCGCATGCTCCAAATTACGCCGTAAAGCCTCATTGGTGTCAAAGTGAACTTAACTTACGCAAAGCCCTATTCGCGGACGTAAATTTGACGCTGGCCCGACGTCCATACTTAACATTGGCTACGCCTCATATAGCAGGGGTAACTTTACGCCGGAAAAAGCCTTACGTAAACCACGTACAAAAATGCGCCGGGCGGATGTATGTTTCTGAATCGGCATATCTACCTAATTTGCATATTCTATGCATAAATCTCCGGAAGCGCCACCTAGCGGCCAGCGTAAATATGCAACTAAGATACGACGGCGTAAGAGACTTACGTCAGTCGTATCTTAGCTAAATTTCGGCGTATCTTGCTTTCTGAATACAGAAAGAAGATACGCCGGCACATGCTAGAATTTACGCGGCGTATCAATAGATACGCCGACGTAAATTGTTTCTTAATCCGGGCCAAGAATTCTATGGCTCTGATCAGCCTCGTACGCCCAATTGAAGTCCCTTGTGTGCGTGACCTCTAATAAAGAAACTTAAAAACATACAGCAAGCCCATCTTTCTTTTTAATCACACGTCTTTGTGAAGACAGATGACTCTGTTGTTTGTCGGAGTTTTATGGATGCCCTGAATTAACGGAATCTAATTTTCATCTTCTTTTCATCGAATGGGATTAAGGAGATACAGGTTTCATTATCACCTACTCAGTCTGGATTCTTTCTGCTACGTGAGGGCTCAGTCCTGCTCAAGAATGTCTTCATTTTCAGAATAAATAGAAAAATAACAAGATAAAAAAATAAATAAATTAAAGTGATTGTAAACCCTCACCTTGTAAAACAACCGATTTAGTTTAACCACTTGACCTCCGGAAGGATTTACGCCCTTCATGACCAGTAGGGTGACCACATTTGCAAACTACCATTCAGGGACACCACTCCTTTCTAAAAATCAGCTTGTGTTGTAATGAATCACAGCACAGTGATTGGACACAAGAGGCGGGATTTATGATTTCTCCAATCACAAGCAGGGGCCGGGGACTGTGCTCCTCCAGGCATTCCCGGTCAGGACAAGTACTGTCAGTGAGTAAAGAGGTGGTGTGGTGGCCTTTTTTGGGGCCATCAGATCGGCCCGGGGGATGGCTGTGTCAGTTTCATTCCGGGACACTGTATTGTCCTGGCATAAAGGTACCCGGGACAGATCTGCAAAATGTGGGACTGTGGCAAAAATTTTAAAATATTGCTCTTTTTTGTATAGCGCAAAAAATAAAAACTCCTGTACTATGTCTGCAGTCTCTGACCATCTCACCAGATCAGTGTAACTGTACTTCGGAAACTGGAATCAGACCAACTTTGATTAGGGATCTGCTGGCTGCTGGGAGACACCAGCTGGTGGCGCCGGACCTGCACCCTTCAGCTCTGGGAACCCCGGTGCTACCAGAAGCATTGATCCAGGTTAACTTTGAATTTTCTCACAATATAATTATTTCCAGAAGAACTAAAAAATACTCTGCAGCTGGTATAGATGCTCTTTCAGTGCATCTTCTCTCCTTTCTCCTCTTCTGTCTTCTCCTTTCTCTCCTATCTCCCCTCCTCTACTCCTCTTTCTCTTCTCTGAAATCTCCTCCTCTCTCCCCTTTCCTCTTTTCTCCTCTCCTCCTCTCTCCGCTCCTCCCTTTGCTCTCTCCTCTCCCCCTCCCTCTGCTCCTCCTCCCTTTGCACTCCCCCCTCTTCTCCTCCCCTTTCCTCTCCTCTCTTTTCCTCTCCTTCTCCCTCTGTTCCTCCTCCCTTTGCTCTCCCCTCGTCTCCTCTCCTCCCTACAAACTTCCTCCCTTCACTCTCTCCTTCTGTCTCCCCTCTCATCTTGTCTACTCTCCTCCTCCCTCTGCTTCTCCTCCCTTTGCTCTCCCCTCCCCTGTTCTCTCTTCTCCTCTCTTCCTCCCTCCACTCCTCCTCCCTTCGCTCTCCCCTCCCCTCTCCTCCTCTTTCTGCTCTCTCCTCTCTCCCCTCTCTTCTACTCTCCTCCTCCCTTCGCTCTCCCCTCTACTCTCCCCTCTCCTTTCCTCCCCTCTCCTCCTCCCTTTGCTCTCCCCTCTCCTCTTCCCTCCACTCCCCCTTTTCTCTCCCCCTCCCTCTGCTCCTCCTCCTTTTGCCCTCTCCTCTCCTCTTTCCCTCCCCTCTCTTTTCCTCTCCTTCTCCCTCTGTTCCTCCTCCCTTTGCTCTCCCCTCGTCTCCTCTCCTCCCTACAAACTTCTTCCCTTCACTCTCTCCTTCTGTCTCCCCTCTCATCTTGTCTACTCTCCTCCTCCCTCTGCTTCTCCTCCATTTGCTCTCCCCTCCCCTCTTCTCCTCTCTTCCTCCCTCCACTCCTCCTCCCTTCGCTCTCCCCTCCCCTCTCCTCCTCTTTCTGCTCTCTCCTCTCTCCCCTCTCTTCTACTCTCCTCCTCCCTTCGCTCTCCCCTCTACTCTCCCATCTCCTCCCCCCTTTGCTCTCCTCTCTCCTCTTCCCTCCCCTCCTCTTTTCTCTCTTCTCCTCTCTTCCTCCCTCCACTCCTCCTCCCTTCACTCTCCTCTCCCCTCTCCTCCTCTTTCTGCTCTCTCCTCTCTTCTACTCTCCTCCTCCCTTCGCTCTCCCCTCTACTCTCCCCTCTCCCCTCTCCTCCTCCCTTTGCTCTCCCCTCTCCTCTTCCCTCCACTCCCCCTCTTCTCTCCCCCTCCCTCTGCTCCCCCTCCCTTTGCCCTCTCCTCTCCTCTTTCCCCTCCCCTCTCTTTTCCTCTCCTCCTCCCTCTGTTCCTCCTCCCTTTGCTCTCCCTTCCCCTCTCTTCTCCTCTCTTCTCTCCTCCCTTCGCACTTCCTTCTTTCGCTCTCTCCTCCTCTCTCCTCATTTCTACTCTCCTCCTCTTTCCCCTCGCCGCTCATCTACTCTCCTCCTCCCTCTGCTTCTCCTCCCTTCGCTCTCCCCTCTCTTCTCCTCTCTTCCTCCCTCCGCTCCTCATCCCTTCGCTTTCCCCTCCCCTCTCCTCCTCTTTCTGCTCTCTTCTCCTTTCTCCCCTCTATTCTACTCTCCTCCTCCTTCTGCTCTCCCCTCCCCTCTCTTCTCTCCCCTCTCCTCAACTCTCTCCCCTCTCCTCCTCTCCTCCTCCCTTCGCTCTCTCCTTCCCTCTCCTCTCCTTCTTCCCTTTCTTACATTTCCTTTTCTAGAGTTCCTTTTTCTTTCCATTGCTCTTTACTCTCGCTTCCTTCTTCCTTCCCTTTCCTGATTAATCACAACAGCATTGAGCATTTTGTTTTATTATTTTTTTTACCGTTCAATGTCTTTTATTTCTCCTATTATATGATTAGCCTACACACCATCCTCCTTGTGTGCTGTTTCATGGCGCTCTATTTGCACACCAGATGAAGATGTATGTGAATAATTTCACAGGGAACATGTCAGACGGTGACAGCTCTGATACATTGTAGCTGAAGATGAAGATGTTCGGTGTCACAGGTCCGGAGTCTGACAAGGGGATGGGAAAGGTTGATAAGGATTAATAGTGCGTCGAGCGTGCATTCTGCAGAGGCGAAATGTGATTACACAAAATGAATAATGATGAACCGCTACACGATTAATATGAAATCTACGTTCTCCTTATGTGACTCGTAGGAAGAAACTTTTCTGCACTTTATAGAAAGCCTTGGATAGATCACTAGAGCTGACATCATCAAAGGGACCCGCTTTATGTTCAGCCGCCATTATTACTTCCAAAATCCCTTTTTAAATGAAGGAATATCAATAAATCATTCTAAGAACTTGCAATTAAATAATCTATTGCACTTTTGTCAGCTAATACTGTGAAACAGCAAATGCGTGTCACATCACTTAGGACCCATTCAAAACAAAAAAAGGTCACGTCTGCTCTTTTTTTAGGCACATTTGCATGCATTTTATGTGCGTTTTTATGCACGTGTACATGCAGTTGAAATCCTGTGAGCTCACTTCCTTCCTTCTTTACTACTTTAGGCTTTTATGTGCACTGTGGTGCAGTGGCGGCTGGTGCTCAAAATTTTTGGGTGGGCGCAAACAAACTGAAGAAAAAAAACTTAAATTGCCGCCACTGTGCCCCTTAAACGCAGCTACTGTTCCCATCAAACGCTGCCAGTTTGTTCCCCTCAAATGCTGCCAATTTGGCCCCCCAAATGCAGCCAGTTTGTCCCCCCAAATGCAGCCAGTTTGTCCCCCCATATACAGCCAGTTTGCCCCCTCAAATGCTGCCAGTTTGCCCCCTCAATGCAGTCAGTTTGCCCCCCCCCCAAATGCAGCCAGTTTGTCCCCCCAAATGCAGCCAGTTTGTCCCTCTCAATTGCAGCCAGTTTGTACCCCCCAAATGCAGACAGTTTGTGGCCCCAAATGCAGACAGTTTGTGGCCCCAAATGCAGCCAGCTTGTGCCCCCAAATGCAGTCAGTTTGTCCCCCTCAATTGCAGCCAGTGTGTGCCCCCAAATGCAGCCAGTTTCCCCCCCAATTGCAGCCAGTGTGGGCCCCCAAATGCAGCCAATTTGTGCCCTCAAATGCAGCCAGTGTGTGCTCCCAAATGCAGCCAGTTTGTGCCCCCCCACTCGCAGCCAGTTTGTGCCCCCAAATGCAGCCAGTTTGTCCCCCCCAATTGCAGGCAGTGTGTGCCCCCAAATGCAGCCAGTGTGTGCCCCCCAATCGCAGCCAGTGTGTGCCCCCAAATGCAGCCAGTGTGTGCCCTCCAATGCAGCCAGTTTGCCCCCCAATTGGAGCCAGTGTGTTCCCCAAAATGCAGCCAGTGTGTGCCCCCAAATGCAGCCAGTTTCCCCCCAGCCCGGCACTTACCTTCCTCGGATCAGCGCCATCCTCCTCCACGCTCCCTCTGCTCCCTCGATGTCTTCTACTGTCCTCGATGACGCTTCAGCCAATCAGGTGACCGGTATACAGACCTGGTGCACCGGATTGGCTGAGAGGCGGTTCAGTGTTGGGGAAGCGATTCCCTAACAGCATGGTTTAACCAGGGAATGCACAGCAGTGCACCCTCTGGTTAACCATTTGGAAGCTGATTGAAGCCTACAGGCTCTAATCAGGAAGCCTATTAGAGCATCTCGCTCTAATCAGGCACTTCCAAAACACACCTATTATTCAGACGGCCGGAACTCAACAGGGGGCCGGGCACCTGAATAGTGGGCGGCAGCAGCGACAATAAATATCTTCATGCAATGCCTGAAGCTATGTATTGTTAATTGATGGGTGCAGGAGGGATAGGGCGGCGCTCCTGCGCCCACTATGGATGCAGTGCCACTGCTGTGGTGTTTTGTAGAGCATTTGCGTGCATTTACATGCGTTTGCGCATTTTTATGCACGTGTGAGGTGTGGAAAAATGCAGCATTCTGTACTTTTTTTTTTCACTGTAATGTTGCGAACTATGGGCCAAATCCTCAAAAGAGATACGACGGAGTAACTGCTGTTACTTCGTCGTATCCCTGGTCCTAACTATGGAACTGATCCACAGAATCAGTTTCCCATAGTTAGGACGAAGATCCGACATGTGTAATTGAATTACACTGTCGGATCTTAGGATGCAGTACCGCATCCGCCGCTGGGGGCATTTCGCGTCGAAATGCCGCCTCGGGTATGCAAATTAGCACTTACGGAGATCCACGAAGCTTTTCAGCTTCGTTTTTCTCCGTAAGTTTTATTTTGCAAACGCAAAATTAGGGCTGCTTTTACAAGGTGTAAACTGTTTACACCTTGTAAAAACAGACCTTTCTTGCTCGCGACGCGATTTTTTTTAAACTTAAAAAAAAAAAATTGGCGCCGTATCTTTTTTTTACCCGACGCAACTTTATTGTCCCGTCGCAATCCACAAAGCCCGACGTAACGTAATTTCGCGCTATGCACGTCGGGAAAATGACGTCACGAGCATGCGCAGTACGGCCGACGCGGGAGCGCGCCTCATTTAAATGGTAATCGCCCCCTGGAGAAGAGGAACGCCTTGCGCCGGCCGGATTTAAGTTACACCGCTCAAAATTTCTAGGTAAGTGCTTTGTGGATCGGGCACTTAGTTAGAGATTTTGCGGCGGTGTAACTTAAATGGAAAAAGTTACGTTGCGCCAGGTTTTTGAGGATTAGGCCCTATGTCCATAGGAGAACCTGTATTTTGGACTGTCTATGCAATTGGAATGTAGTCAAAAATGCATTTGATGTGAATGGGTTCTTAAAGCGGAACTTCTGTCATTTTTTTTCAACTTTCTGTCTATTACCAGTAAATCTTCTGCCCTTGTTTTAACTTTGGATAGTAAAACTTTTTTGTTCTGCCAGTAAATACAGTGGAACCTTGGATTACAAGCATAATCCATTCCAGGAGAATGTTCATAAGCCAAAGTACTCGCATATCAAAGCGAGTTTCCCCATTGAAGTCAATGGAAACGAAAATAATTTGTTCTGCATTGACTTCAATGGGATGCAATGCCGCATGCAGCCAGAGACGGGAGGAGGGGGGGGGGTGGAGAGCCTCGGAAATGGCCAAAAAGGCCAGAGGACACTTCGGCTGACCTCGGCAAACCATGGAAAGACTTCCTACCCAAGATTTGCCTCGGGCACAGCTGGCCTCGGGCCTTTCCGTGCATTTCCGAACAGCTGGCCTCGGGCCTTTCCGTGCATTTCCGAACGGCGCTGATCGTTGTGATCGGCGACGTTCGGCTCTGCTCGGCTCTGGCGCCCCCCCCCCCACCTCAGGCCAAAAGCAATACTGCACGCCGCTTTGGCCTGAATCGTGCTTGTTTTACGAGACAACACTCACAAACTGAGTCACAATTTTTTTAAATACCGTGCTCGTATTGTGAAATGCTCGTTAACCGCGTTACTCCCATTCCGAGGTTCCACTGTAACTTACACAGCCCACTTCCTGTTCCTTGTCTGGTCCTTAGCCTATGCTTATGACATCATGCATAGCTCTCTCTCTCACTCTCGTGAGAGTTTACCAGGAAGGGAACGATGCCATTGGAAACCATACAACCTAATATTCATGCGTTTTTGATGCAGAAAAAAAAATGCACTGGGCTGCACGTGGTGTGAACTGGGTGCACAGGGCCAATAGTAAATTCACCAGCAGGTGCCTGCGATTAATCGCTAGCGATCACTACACTTATAATTGAAGAGTTCAGCGATTCGCCCATGTGTGTCCTTGCTTCACTCCTGAACAGGCTGGTAAAATGTGCTCTGGGAAACGTTGCTGGTTGCAGTAGGATTGGTGTACTTCTGTCCCGGGTGTAATGAATATTGTGCTGCATATTTCTATTCTGACTGTTGTGATTATTTCCATCTTCTTCTCAGTATTACTATGACGCTCCGTTATGCCTAATCCTTGAAGCCTGAATGTTGATCTTCTATTTTTGCCTTGTATGGAGCGTTTGCCATCCAGTGTCTTCCCTTCTCCTCTAATTCCTTAATGCTTTTAGTGGAAGTCTGTTCAGTGCAGGGATTTCGGATGAGCTTGCCATCTGTAACACATTGGGGAAGACCCGAGCCAACACAAATTCAGGCCTTGCCGTTCTGGAATATAGGTCATAAATATGCCAAGATTGAAGGGTCTCTCTATTTCATTCTCTGGCTATCAATTTCCAAATTAAATAATCGTTATTGGCAGGACCAATTATCATTTAGCGCTGCTAAAAAAAAAAAAAAAAAATCTGTGTTGGCTTGGATAGTGGAAACAGATCAGTAAAGGAGATGTACTGTTTGGGTTCCCCATTCTGCTATTTAGTATGCTCCTGCATAGACCTCAGATCCTGAACGGACCCGCTCTTCACTGCCCTGCCCTTAAGGCTGCATTCACACCTAAGCGACAGCCGCGTTCGCGTGTAGCGGCAGATTTGCCACGAGTACAAATGTTTCAATTTTTTTTTTTTTTTCTAAAAGTATTCCCATTGCTGTCTATGGGAAAACGCGCCTGTCGCGTGAAAAAAAGGGTCCGGGACTTTTTTTCAG
The DNA here is from genome assembly GCF_905171775.1 of Rana temporaria. Classification (NCBI taxonomy): domain Eukaryota; kingdom Metazoa; phylum Chordata; class Amphibia; order Anura; family Ranidae; genus Rana; species Rana temporaria. The sequence continues at coordinate 398,774,872 of NC_053493.1, read as the reverse complement.
GCGACAGGCGTTGCTCGTCTATGAGATGTGAACCATCTCCATAGACAGCAATGGGAATTCTCCCCTCTAGCGGCAGAAGCGTCCCGCGTCGGGCGTTTTGTCGCTTAGGTGTGAATGCAGGCTAAGGGTTTGTTGTGGTTTGGGTGGTGAGGGAATGCGCACCAAGTAGTTGAAGTGAGAGATGATACCGCTCTAAAAACTGCTGACCCCTTGGCTTTGCTTCCATCCCGCTAAACCAAAGGGGTGCTGGCTATGCACAGGTGCATTGAATAGAAGAAGATCCTGGACTGCCGCACTCCTTAAAACGATGTCTTTATTGTACAAATGAAATCCAAAAAAACAACCAAAGCGATGCAGTCAACCTGAATTGAACAACAGGAAAAAGGTGGCTGACATGTTTCACATCATGTGATGCTTACTCATTATCCTAACTGCGCGTCCTATGGAGTCCAGCAGGATAAGCCGCTCGCGTGTGCCCCTGAGGACGTGCTGCGCGGCGATCAGTACTGCTTTGTGTCGCTCAGACACACAGCATCTCCGATCTTGGTAAAGAGCCTATGACGTTGGCTCTTTACCATGTGATCAGCTGTGTCCAATCACAGCTGATCACATGGTAACCAGGAAGAGGCCGGTTATAGGCTCTTCCGCTATTTGCGCTGACAAGGCGCGAGTAGGGGAGAGCCGTTCAGTGGCTCTTCTGACAGGGGGGTCTGCGCTGATAATCAGCACATCAATTATCAGTGCAGACCCATCAGGGATGCCCACAAGTGTGAACCCGTGCCCACTAGGGATTCCAATTAGTGACCACCAGGGGTGGCAATTAGTGCTCACCAGGGATTCCAATCAGTGCCCATCAAGGATGGCAATCTGGGCCCATCAGTAATGCCTGTCAGTGCTTTCTCATTGGTGCTGCCTAACAGTGCCAGCTATTAGATTTGCCCATCAGTGCCGTCTGTCAGTGTCTACCAGTGCTGCATATCAGTGCCACCTCATCAGTACCGCCTCATCAGTGCCACCTCATCAGTGCCACATCATTAGTGCCACATCATCAGTACTGCCTCATCAGTGCCCATCAGTGCCGCCTCATCAGTGCACATCATAAGTACTGCCTCATCAGTGCTCATCAGTGCCACATCATCAGTGCCATGTCATCAGTGCCACCTCATCAGTGCCCATCAGTGAAGGAGAACAATTACATATTTACAAAATTTTAAAACAAACTAAGAAAAAAACAGACTGTGTCTACATCAACCACTCTGCAGATGGACAGTCAGTCAGGAAGAGTGCAGCTCATCCAAAACTAGGATGCTGGAATGAGACAAAAAGCTGACATAGAGCAGGAGCGTTACACACTCCTGACACTTATTTATTCTATTATCCAAAATACATTGCATACATGAAGGTCTCCACCCAATTCCCATGCTTTCCAAGTGCATTTCACCACAACCGGCTTCACCAGTTGTGTTAAACGCATTTGGGAAGCGTGGTAATTGGATATCATGTGTGCAATGTTTTTCGGATGATTGAATAAATACAACAAAAATAGCTAATACCAGAGCTTTAGCTCAAAAGAGTGGTCTCACCAGGAACATTAGGAGAAACCATACCTTTTCTGGCCTACAAAGATTGCGCTTCACCACAAACGGCTTCACCAGTTGTGTTGAAGTGCTTTGGGGAGGTGTGGTCATTGGGTGGAGACCTTCATATATGCGTTTTTTTTTTTTTCGGTGATTGAATACATAAGACAAAATAAGCAAATATCAGAGCTTTAGCTTCAAAGAGTGGTCATACATGGACCATTAGGAGAAACCATACCTTTTCTGGCCTAAAAAGATTGCGTTTTACCACAATCGGCTTCACCACTTGTGGTGAAGCATGTTTGGGAGGTGTGGTCATAAAGTGGAGACCTTCATGTATGCAATGTTTTTTTTTGGGTGATTGAATACATAAGACAAAGGAAGCTAATATCGGAGGTTTAGCTTCAAAGAGTGGTGTCACGAGGGCCACGTACCTGAGGTGAGACAGAAGTAGTGGGGAGGCCTCCGGAGATGGAGACAGAGGCTTGGTGGACATCAAGTGGCACGGGTGCCAGGGGTTTGGAGCACCGTGCAAGCCTTAGTCCGAGATCTGAGCCACGGTCAAGTCCGCTCTGGCAATGAAGTACAGAAAGGTTAATCAGAAAAAAAATGGTTGAGATCCAAGCCGGGGTCGGTTCCACCCTGGCAGCTGAGTACAAAAGGGGCAAAGAAGTAGAATGGTCAAGGTACAAATCCAAGGTCAATGGCAAGCAGCAATCAAGAGTAGTCAAATAGGTTTCCAGGTCACAACAAGTTCAGACAGATCACACACTAGCACAGGAACAAGGGGGGACTGAACATAATCCAGCAATTTGGCAGTGTCTGAGCTGGGCTTATATAGGGAACTTTGAGGTCACTTCCTGTGCGCCTCCTGTGTATTTCCCTGCCTTTCTCCATCAGGTTGAGGTCACTTCCTGTGTGCCTCCTGGACATGTTCCTGCCTTTTTCCATCAGGTTGGGGTCACTTCCTGTGCGCCTCCTGTTTATTTTCCCTCTTTTTCCTTTAGATTGAGGTCACTTTTTGTGTGCCTCCTGGACATTTTCCAGCCTTTTTCCATTAGGTTGAGGTCACTTCCTGTGTGCCTCCTGGGCATTTTCCTGCCTTTTTCCATCAGGTTGAGGTCACTTCCTGTGCACCTCCTGGGCATTTTCCTGCCTCTTTTCCATCAGGTTGAGGTCACTTCCTGTGCACCTCCTGGGCATTTTCCTGCCTTTTCCCATCAGGTTGAGGTCACTTTCTGTGCGCCTCCTGGGCATTTTCCTGCCTTTTCCCATCAGGCTGAGGTCCATTCCTGTGTGGCTCCTGGGCATTTTCCTGCCTTTTTTCCATCAGGTTGAGGTCACTTCCTGTGTGCCGCATGAGCATTTTCCTGCCTTTTTTCCCATCAGGTTGAGGTCACTTCCTCTGCGCCTCCTGGGCATTTCCCCGCCTTTTTTACATCAGGTTGAGGTCACTCCCTGTGCACCTCCTGTGTGTTTTCCTGCCTTTTTCCATCAGGTTGAGGTCACTTCCTGTGTGCCTCCTGGGCATTTCCCTGCCTTTTTTCCATCAGGTTTTCTGTGTAGGTGTGGGTTGGCGCATTGGGGCGTCTTTGGCGCATGCTCAGTTAGCATAGATTTCCTCTTGCGGAAACGCGCCATTGGTGCATGCGTAGTAAGCCCTGGATTCTTACAAGTGGTCATACCTGGACCATTAGGAGAAACCATGCCTTTTCTAGCCTAAAAAGATTTCCCGGCTATTGAGTCTTAGATAAGCTTACCCATTTTCTATTATGTGGCAGCTTTAGCATTGCAAACATAAAATGTTTTTGAGCCTGGAGTTCAGTTTTAATAGGATGATCAAAGAGGTTAAGAAAAAAAACAAAAAAACGATAATTTTAAGCTTGACTACAGCCCCATAAAACAAATGCACTGCAAGTATAACTCAAAGCAACAAAAGAGTACGATAAACCGTATCAATTATTATAAGAAAGGAAACTCGCTGAAGGCCAAAAGCATAAAGAGAAGCAAAATAACAGCAAACTGCTTTAAGAGTAGCGGAACTGATGCCCAACAAAGTGCTCGATGTTAAAACAAGTCCGTTCCTTGATGTACTCCGCGGCTTCTGCCAGCACTAATGTGATAACAATGTATTGCGCCGTATTCCGTGTGCCTTGGCTGTTTAGCTATATATAGATGGACGTAAGGGGTAATGGGAAGACCATACCGAATGGTTCCTGAGGCACTAACTCAATTTGTAAAGATAAAATGCTGCAATTTCTATCAGTAGATACTTTGTCCGCTCTGAACAAGCTGCCTGCGAAGTGGCTGTATGGCACACACCAGGAAATCGGAAGAACATATCGTGTTATAGAGGCAGCCATGGAACTTAAAGTAGCATTAAACCTTCAGCGTTTTTTACTTAACATATTTAGCACAATAAAATAAACATTGGGCTTCACATCATTTTTCAGGTTCTGAAAAACGGAAAAAAATTAATCCGAACATGCTGCATTTTTTAACGACGTTTTAAACAATGTCGTTTTTCGGGTTGTAAAAAATGATCGTGTGTGGGCTAAAACGACGTTAAAAACCCACACATGCTCAGAAGCAAGTTATGAGATGGGAGCGCTCGTTATGGTAAAACTACCGTTCATAATGGAGTAAGCACATTCATCACGCTGTAACAGACAGAAAAGCGCGAATCGTCTTTTACTAACACGGAATCAGCTAAAGCAGCCCCAAGGGTGGCGTCACCCGAATGGAACTTCCCCTTTAGAGTGCCGTTATACGTCACCACGCTTTTCTAGAGCATTTTTTAAAAACAATCGTGTGTAGGCAAGGCCGTTTTAATGATGAAGTTGGAAAAAACTAAGTTTTTTCTAGATGCTGAAAAACGTAGTTTTTTACATGCCGAAAAATGATCGTGTGTACGCGGCATAAGCCTTTTCTAAACCATTCATCTGATTTCTAAATTGTTGCATTTGTAAATTAAAAAAGCCAATATAAAGGAAAGGTAGTGGTAAAAAAAAAACACTTGTGGGTTTAACCTTGTTTTTTTGTACAATTCTCCTTTAAGGGTCACCACTGTGCCATCAATTGTCACCACTGTGCCATGCCAAACGCAGCCACTGTGCCATCAATTGTTACCACTGTGCCATCAATTGTTACCACTGTGCCATGCCAAACGCAGCCACTGTGCCATCAATTGTTACCACTGTGCCCATCAATTGTTACCACTGTGCCATCAATTGTTACCATTGTGCCATCAATTGTTACCACTGTGCCCATCAATTGTAGTCACTGTGACCTGTAAAATGCCGAAGCCTCCCCCCCGCCTGGTACTTACCTTTCTGGGGTCAGCCGTGCTTCTACCGTCCCTCGATGTCTTCTCCCGCCCTCGGTGATGCTTCAGCCAATCAGGTTACCGGTAACTAGAACCAGTGAACCTGATTGGCTGAGATGCCTGTCACTCTTATCCAAGGAACGCACCCCCCGTGCGTCCCGAGGATAAGCATCTGGAAGCCAACTACAGCCTGAGGGCTGTAATCGGAAAGACTATCAGAGCCACTGGCTCTGATTGGCACTTCCACAGCCGCCGTTATTCAGATGGCCGGCGCTCACCAGGGGGCAAACTGAATATTCGGCAGCAATACATAGATTTGTGCAATGCAATGCATGAATCTATGTATATTGTGATCAGTGGCGTGTGCGGGAGCCAGAGGGGGAGGCTCCAGCGCCCTCTATACACACGCACCGCCACTGGTGACGTGCATTTGTATTCAGCCCCCCTGAGTCAATACTTTGTAGTAGGGATCAACCGATATCGTTTTTTTAGTGCCGATATGATACCAATATTTGATACCAATATTTTGGCCACCTCTCCTGCTGATAGCCTATATGTTTTTGCCGATATTTTGTACATTGAAAAGAAAAATTTACACTGTCATTTAACATTTTTTTATTGTTTTTTATCACTGTTATTGTTGTCACAAGGAATGTAAACATCCCTTGTGACAGTAATAGTCATGTGACAGGTACTCTTTATGGAGGGATCGGGGGTCTATAAGACCTCAAACCTCTCCTCCGCACTTCAAAGTATTCAAAACGTCAAAATCAGCATTTTTGAATACTTTATTTTTTAAAACTGGCGCCTTTTAAGATGCCAGTAATCTGCAAAGTGATGTCATGACGTTGCTTCCGGATTACTAGATCCGAGACCCGAACAAAGCACCGACTTTGTTCGGGTCTTCGGCCAGCCGGCGGACGTGCCAGTGGGTTGTTTGGGCCTCCCGGTGGGATGGGAGAGCCCCGGGCGAGGGGCGGAGGGCGGCAGGAGGGGGCGGAAGTCCCCTCCTGTTGCTTGTAATAACAGCCAAGCGGCTGCTGAACCACATTGGTTGTTATTACAATAAAGCTGACCATCCGCTCTGAAGGACGGTACCTGGATGATGTATGCAGCTGCATGCATTACCCGGTAAAACCCCTTGAAGCAATATCAGTAATATCGGGCAGTTTTTTGACTGATACCGATGCTTCTAAAAAAGTGAATATCAGCTGCCTATAATCGGCCTCACCGATAATCGGACGACCCCTACTTTGTAGAACCTCCTTTCTCTGAGGCCTTGTACACACGACCGGATCTGTCCGATGAAAACGATCCGCGGACCGTTTTCATCGGACATGTCTGCTGGGATCATTTGGTCTGATGGCTGTACACACCATCAGACCAAATTCCCAGCGGACAGGATACACAATGACGTGGCCGCGCCGCTGACGCGGCGACGTGCGCGACCCTGGAAGGTCAATGCTTCCACGCATGCGTCAAATCACTTTGACGCATGCGAGGGCTTTCGGCCGAGCGGACATGTCCGGTGAGTCATACAGACGACCGAACATGTCCGACGGACAGGCTTCCAGTGGACATGTTTCTTAGCATGCTAAGAAACATTTGTCCGCTGGAAACCTGTCCGCTCGGCCGGGAATCCGGTCCGGTCGGCCGTACAGACGACCGAACATGTCCGCGGAAACTGGTCCACGGACCAGTTTCAGCAAACATGTTCGGTCGTGTGTACGAGGCCTGAAATTACAGCTGCAAGTCTTTTTGGGGGTGTCTCTACCAGCTTTGCACATCTAGAGAGGGACATTTCTGCCCATTCTTCTTTTCAAAATAATTCAAGCTTTGCCAGATCGAAAGGAGAGCGTCTGTGAACAGCAATTTTCAAGTCTTGCCACAGATTCTCAATTGGATTTAGGTCAGGACTTTGACTGGGCCATTCTAACACATGAACATGTTTTGATCTAAACCATTTCATTGTAACTCTGGCTGTATGTTTAGGGTCGTTGTCCTGCTGGAAGGTGAACCTCCACCCCAGTCTCAAGTCTTTTGCAGACTCTAATGCCACGTACACACGATCGGATATTCAGACAAGAAAACCGTCGATTTTTTTCCGACTGAATTTTGGCTCAAACTTATGTTGCATACACACGGTCACACAAAATTCCGACCGTCAAAAACGCGGTTACGTACAACACTACAAGGAGCCGAGAAATATTAAGTTCAACGATTCCGAGCATGCGTCAAATTGATTCTGAGCATGCGTGCGTTTTTTTTTTGCGTCGGAATTGCATACAGACGATCGGAATTTCCGACAAGAACTTTTCCCGTCTGAAAATTTGAGAACCAGCTCTCAAACATTTGTCGGAAATTTCTACAGAAAAAGTCAGATAGGGCCTACACACGGTCGGAATTTCCGACCAAAAGCTCACATCGAACTTTTCTTGACGTAAATTCCGAACCGTGTGTACGTGGCATTACAGGTTTTCTTCAGATTGTCCTGTATTTGACTCCATCCATCTCCCAATCAACTCTAACCAGCTATCCTGTCCTTGCTAAAGAAAAGCATCCCTACAACATGATGTTGCCACCACCATGTTTCACGGTGGGGATGGTGTGTTCAGGGTGATGTGCAGTGTTAGTTTTCCACCACACATAGCGTTTTGCTTTTTGGCCAAAAAATTTGATTTTGGTCTCATCTGACCAGAGCAACTTTTTGTTTGTAACATGACAAATGTTGAAAATTTCAAGGGTTATGAATACTTTTCAAGGCTTATTTCTTATTAATCTATCTATCTATCTATCTACAGTGGGGATTGAAAGTTTGGGCACCCCAGGTAAAAATGTGTATTAATGTGCATAACGAAGCCAAGGAAAGATGGAAAAATCTCCAAAAGGCATCAAATTACAGATTAGACATTCTTATAATATGTCAAAAAAAGTTAGATTTTATTTCCATCATTTACACTTTCAAAATTACAGAAAACAAAAAAATGGCGTCTGCAAAAGTTTGGGCACCCTGCAGAATTTATAGCATGCACTGCCCCCTTTGCAAAGCTGAGACCTGCCAGTGTCATGGATTGTTCTCAATCATCGTCTGGGAAGACCAGGTGATGTCAATCTCAAAGGTTTTAAATGCCCAGACTCATCTGACCTTGCCCCAACAATCAGCACCATGGGTTCTTCTAAGCAGTTGTCTAGAAAACTGAAAGTGAAAATAGTTGACGCTCACAAAGCTGGAGAAGCTATAAGAAGATAGCAAAGCGTTTTCAGATGTCAATATCCTCTGTTCGGAATGTAATTAAGAAATGGCAGTCATCAGGAACAGTGGAAGTTAAAGCAAGATATGGAAGACCGAGAAAAATATCAGACAGAACAGCTCGCAGGATTGTGAGAAAAGCAATTCAAAACCCACGTTTGACTGCACGATCCCTCCAGAAAGATCTGGCAGACACTGGAGTTGTGGTACACTATTCCACTATAAAGAGATACTTGTACAAATATGGTCTTCATGGAAGAGTCATCAGAAGAAAACCTCTTCTACGTCCTCACCACAAAAATCAGCGTTTGAACTTTGCAAATGAACTCCTTTTGATATCAAAGGAGACAGGTACATCAAGCGCCCAAAGGCGATTCAGTTCGCATGTGTCGCGCTATATAAGTTTCTCCATTCATTCATTCAACATATAGACAAGCCTGATGCATTTTGGAAACAAGTTCTGTGGACCGATGAGGTTAAAATAGAACTTTTTGGCCGGAAGGAGCAAAGGTACGTTTGGAGAAGAAAGGGCACAGAATTTAATGAAAATAACCTCTGTCCAACTGTTAAGCATGGGGGTGGATCAATCATGCTTTGGGGTTGTATTGCAGCCAGTGGCACAGGGAACACTTCACGAGTAGAAGGAAAAATGGATTCAATAAAATTTCAGCAAATTTTGGATGGTAACATGATGCCATCTGTGAAAAAGCTGAAGTTAAAGAGAGGATGGCTTCTACAAATGGATAATGATCCTAAACACACCTCAAAATCCACGGGGGATTACATCAAGAGGCGTAAACTGAAGGTTTTGCCATGGCCTTCACAATCTCCTGACCTCAACATAATTGAAAATCTATGGATAAACCTTAAAAGAGCAGTGCGTGACAGACAGCCCAGAGATCTCAAAGAACTGGAAGACTTTTGTAAGGAAGAACGGGCAAAGATACCTCAAAAAAGAATTGAAAGACTCTTGGCTGGCTACAAAAAGCGTTTACAAGCTGTGATACTTGCCAAAGGGGGCAGTACAAGATATTAACTCTGCAGGGTGCCCAAACTTTGGCAGGTGCCATTTTTTTGTTTTCTGTAATTTTGAAAGTGTAAATGATGGAAATAAAATCTAACTTTTTTTGACATATAAGAATGTCTAATCTGTAATTTGATACCTTTTGGAGATTTTTCCATCTTTCCTTGGCTTCGTTATGCAAATTTTTACCTGGGGTGCCCAAACTTTCGATCCCCACTCTATCTATCTATCTATCTATCTATCTATCTATCTATCTATCTATCTATGTATGTCTATCTATCTATCTATCCATCTATCTATGTCTATCTATCTATCTATCTATCTATCTATCTATCTATCTATCTATCTATCTATCTGCCTGTATATCTATTGCTCCATTTCTATATTGCTCTCTGTTGCAGCTCTACATACGGTGATGGAATAATTTGGGTCTCACCCTCCTCACAAAGGACATAATTAAAGGTCCTCAGTCTCTCTGCAGCATGGCTTGCTGTTTTGCTGTTTCTGTACGTTCTGGAACAAGCAAAGAGGGACATGAATAATTAACAATGCCCGTGATAATTTATATTATGAAGTTGTGGCAATTAGAGAACAGCCATGCTGGGAAAATTGTGACTCTTACAAGGAACAAGTAGCAAATATAATTATAATAACTCAAAAAATATTTGTAGAAGAAACTGAAGGAAGCTGTCGTAGATTCCAGCACATCATATTTCATGCCGTTATGGGAAAAGCAAAGAGAGCATTAACTCCGACTCTGCCTGGGGAAAGCTGCTCGGCGCTTTAATACAACTGGGTGGATCTTTGTGTTTAACTACTTGCCGACCAGCCGCCGCAGTGATACGGCGGCAGGTCGGCTCTGCTGGGCGAGACCACGTAGATCTAAATCATCTCGCCGTTCAGCCAATAGGGGCGCGCGCCCCTGGTCCCGACTCGCGTGATCACCGCCGGGCACCCGCGATTGCTCGTTACAGAGCGAGAACCGGGAGCTGTGTGTGTAAACACACAGCCCCCGGCCTGTCAGGGGGGGAAATGACCGACCGTCTGTTCATACAATGTATGAACAGCGATTTCTCATTTCCCCATGTCAGTCCCACCCCCCTTCAGTTAGAACACACCCAGGGAACATAATTAACCCCTTCCTCGCCCCCTAGTGTTAACCCCTTCCCTGCTAGTGGCATTTTTATAGTAATCAATGCATTTTTAGTGCACTGATCGCTATAAAAATGCCAATGGTCCCAAAAATGTGTCAAAAGTGTCCACTATAATGTTGCAGTACCGATAAAAATCGCTGATCACCGCCATTACTATTAAAAAAAATATATTAATAAAAATGCCATAAAAATACCCCCTATTTTGTAGACGCTATAACTTTTGCGCAAACCAATCGATGAACGCTTATTGCGATTTTTTTAATGAAAAATATGTAGAAGAATACGTATCGGCCTAAACTGAGGAAAAAAAACGTTTTTTTATATATTTTTGGGGGATATTTATTATAGCAAAAAGTAAAAAATATAAATTTTTTTCAAAATTGTCGCTCTATTTTTGTTTATAATGCAAAAAAAAATTGCAGAGGTGATCAAATACCACCAAAAGAAAGCTCTATTTGTGGGAAAAAATTAACGCAAATTTTGTTTGGGAGTCACGTCGCATGACCGCGCAATTGTCAGTTAAAGCGACGCAGTGCCGAATCGCAAAAAGTGGCCTGGTCATTGACCAGCAATATGGTCCGGGGCTTAAGTGGTTAAAAAAAAGGTTGGATCATATGTGCAGGGAGCCAGCCTGGCAAGTTGATGGAGGACTTTACAATGATTGTCTGATTTTCGACACTGAATGCAGTTAAAGGGGTTGTAAAGGTTCGTTTTTTATTTTCTAAATAGGTTCCTTTAAGCTTGTGCATTTTTGGTTCACTTACCTTTTCCTTCCATTTCCCTTCTAAATGTTTTTTTTCTTTATCTGAATTTCTCACTTCCTGTTTCTCCTCTGTTGCCCCCATCATCCGAGACGTTCTGGATGGGGGTTAGTCAGCGTACTCGCCCTCTCCCTTGGGACTACATCCCTGCAGGGAGACGCCATTTAATCTAATCACGAGCTCCATGCCCGTGGGACCTGCGGACTCGATGTCCGCCGGTGTCCCGCGATCGGGTCACAGAGCTGAAGAACGGGGAGATGTCAGTGTAAACACAACATCTCCCCGTTCCTCCTAGTGACATGTCACTGACCGAATGCTCCCTCTCATCGGGAACATCGATCACTGACGTGTCACGGCAAGCCACGCCACCTAACAGTTAGAAGCACTCCCTAGGACACACTTAACCCCTTCACTGCCAGTGCCATTTTCACAGTAATCAGTGCATCTTTATAGCACTGATCGCTGTATAAATGACAATGTTCCCAAAATGGTGTAAAAAATGTCCGATGTTTCCGCCATAATGTCACAGTCACGATAAAAAACGTAGATCGCCGCCATTACTAGTAAAAAAAAATATATATATATTAATAAAAATGCTATAAAACTATCCCCTATTTTGAAGACGCTATAACTTTTGCGCAAACCAATCAATAAACGCTTATTGTGATTTTTTTTTTACCAAAAATATGTAGAAGAATACATATCGGCCTAAACTGAGGATTTTTTTTTTTTAATAGATTTTTTGGGGATATTTATTATAGGAACAAGTAAAAAATATTGCATATTTTTCAAAATGGGTAATTCTCAGAACTGGATAGATAAAGATGCAAATCTTTTGGCAGATAAAACCTCTTCCATCCCGCGCTTTTCCACTGACCGATGCGTTTACCTTGATTTGCCCTTTAATTTCTGCTTGGCTGATATGAAAATTAGCGTGTGACTTTTCCCTTACATGAAATGCCATGCATTATTATGGTAATTCCATTTCCCGCTAGGATCGCTCCAATTAAAGACACGTATGTCGTTACTGGAACCTTCACCGTTTTCCTCTCGCATTGCTTCCATTCGTGATGATAATACTTTGCATATATAGAATGTTAAAGCTGAACTCCAGGCAATATATAAAAGACGGAGATCGCTGCACCTCGATAATTATTATTACATCATTAAATGTTCTTTTGAATGCAGTGTGAGAACCTGAATATGACCCGGTATCATCCCTGTACAGTCCCTGTACAGCAGAGCTGGGGGGGTGAGAGGAAGAAACAGCACAAGCAGCCAGTCAGTTTGTGTGCTGACAAAAAGCAGCTTCTTCTTTCACTGTCCAGTCATAGGCTCTAGGACCAGTGATGCTGTGGCCATCTGACTGAGGACATCTAGTGGCAGAAAAAAGTACTGCAGGTGAACTCTCTGGGTTGAGGCTGAATATTGATCCCCAGGTGGTTTCGTTATTTTATCTTTTAATTGTCTATCAGTTTTTATTAGAGGTGCACCAAAATGGAAATTTCAGAACCGAAACCGAAATAAAAAAAAATGTCAGGCTAAAACCGAAACCGAAAATGACTTTTTTTTTTTTTTTTATAATTGTATGTTAAAACACCACCCCCACCTCCTGCCACCATCACCTCCTGCCCCACAACCTCCTGCCACAGTGCCACCATCACCTTCTGCCACCATCTTCTTTATTACCTTGAAGCAGGGCTGGACTCTGGGCTGTGCTGTCACGGCTCCGTCCTTTGCCTCTGCCTATGGCGAGTGTCACTGCCAAAGTGTCCCTCCTGAGTCCTCCTGACTCGATCGGCTATTCAAAAATGGTGCCGGGTGGCGCCATTACGTATCTGTGCATGCGCCGCCCGGCCGAGCGGATACGAGCTTTCCCAAACCCGAAGCCGGCCGGGCTCGGGAAAGCTTGTATCCGATCGGCTGGGCGGCGCATGCACAGATACGTAATGGCGCCACCCGGCGCCATTTTTGAATAGCCCATCGAGTTAGGAGGACTCAGGAGGGACACTTTGGCAGTGACACTCGCCATAGGCAGAGGCAGAGGACGGAGCTGTGACAGCACACAAATGTTGTCAGAAATTCCGAACGTCAAGAACGCGGTGACGTACAACACTACGACGAGAAAAATAAAGTTCAATGATTCTGAGCATGCGTCAAATTGATTCCGAGCATGTGTAGGATTTTTGTGCGCTGGAATTGAATACACACAATCAATACTTCCGACCACAACTTTTGTTGGAATTTCTGACAACAAGCTCCCAGAGGCGTCTCTAGGGCTTTGTGAGGCCTTAGGCAAAACTTGGCCACTCACACCCATGATGGGGAAAAATAATTCAAGGACAAGAGCCTCTTCCCCACAAACCTGGCCGGTGGTTGTGGGGGTCTGCAGGCAGGGGGTTTATCGGAATCTCAAAGCCCCCTTTAACAAGGTGGCCCCCCAGATCCTGCTCTTTAAGAACTAAGGGGTGGGAGCCACCCGGTGATGTCACCTGGGGAACCCGTACCCTTGTGATGACATTGACTGAGAGCATGCTGGGTCATTGACGTCATAAGAAGTGGTGTCACCGATATTCACTGGTTGTTAGGGACGCTGGCGGTCCCGCTCCTGAGTCAGGGCTCTTAACGCTGCCTGAGCACAGCAGCGTTAAGGTCCCCTGTTCCTCAAAACTGGGGTAATGCATTGGGTAAGTTATGATAATGATTGACCCCTGATACAACCTCAGGGCGAACCCCATTTCTGCCGTTTGACCCAAATCATAATAGTGAAACATGCAGACCAGAGAGAAAAAATCGTCATCTTCACCTTTCCAGCGTTCAACCTCAAGAGGAAGAGGTGGAGCCTGTGCGGCTCCTTTATTAACAACATGACATCACAAACATAAGCACATTTGATAGGTCAATCCATACATAGTGGTTTCTTATTACACGCCCCTGTGACGTCTGCACACGTTTCAAAATACTTTAACCACTTCCAGACCTGCGCACAATGATGTACGTCCTTTTTTAAAGATGGATATCTCGGTAACGGCAGCAGCTGCTGCCACAACCGAGGTATCCATCTTTAGTGTGCGCGGTCCTGTACACAATAACGGCGGTCTTCGCAGCGGATTCGCCGCGAGATCGCCGTTATCGGTGGCGGGTGAGGGGCCCCCCTCCCGCCGCTCTCCCGCGCCATCCGCCGCTTACCAGAGCCGTCGGTAGCGGCGGAGGAGATCGGGTGTGTTCGGCTGGTGACTGGGGACGAGACTGAAGGAAAAATCTCCTTCGCCCGTCCCCATAGCTCTGCTGGGCGGAAGTGACGTCAAAACGTCAGTCCCGCCCAGCCTCTTAAAGAAACATTTTTTTTTTTGTCATTTGAAAAAATGACAGTTTCAATTTTTTTTTTTTCTTGCATTTTAGTCTAAATATGAGATGTGAGGTCTTTTTGACCCCAGATCTCATATTTAAGAGGACCTGTCATGCTTTTTTCTATTACAAGGGATGTTTACATTCCTTATAATAGGAATAAAAGTGATCAAATTTTCTTTTTTTTTTTTTGTGTAAAAAGTAATAAAATAAATCAAAATAAATAAGAAAACAAAAAATTTTTTTTTTTAAAGCGCCCTGTCCCGACGAGCTCACGCGCAGAAGCGAACGCATACGCGAGTAGCGCCCGCATATGAAAACGGTGTTCAAATCACACAAGTGAGGTATCGCCGCGATCGTTAGAGTTACTCTGTAGCTCAAAAAATGCAACCTATAGAATTTTTTAAACGTCGCCTATCGAGAATTTTAAGGGTAAAAGTTTGACGCCTTGCCACGAGCGTGACATGTTGGGTATCATTTTACTCGGCGTAACATTATCTTTCACAATATATAAAAACATTGGGCCAAATTTATTGTCTTATTTTTTAATAAAAAAAAGTGAATTTTTTCCAAAAAAAGTGCGCTTGTAAGACCGCTGCGCAAATACGGTGTGACAAAAAGTATTGCAATGACCACTATTTTATTCTCTAGGGTGTTAGAAAAAAATATATATATAATGTTTGGGGGTTTTAAGTAATACTTAACATTGAGTACGCCTCAGAACAGCAGCTTTAACTATATGCCGGACAAAGCCAAACGCAAACGACGTAAAAAAATGCGCCGGGCCGACGTACGTTCGTGGATCGCCGTAACTAGCTAATTTGCATACTCGACACGAATTTCGACGGGAACGCCACCTAGCAGCTGCCGAAAAATTGCAGCTTAGATCCGACGGCGTACTCAGGCCTCGTACACACGAGGGGACATGTCCGATAAAAAAGGTCCGCGGACCGTTTTCATCGGACATGTCCGCTCGGAGATTTCGTCTGATGGTTGTACACACCGTCAAGCCGAAATCCACGCGGACAGGATACGCGGTGACGTGGCCGCGCCGTTGCCGCGACGATGACGCGGCGACGTGCGCGACCCTGGAAGGTCAATGCTTCCACGCATGCGTCGAATCACTTCGACGCATGCGAGGGCTTTCGGCCGAGCGAACATGTCCAGTAAGTCGTACAGACTTAATTGTCCGGTCGGCCTTACACACGACCGAACATGTCTGCTATAACTGGTCCGCGGACCTGTTTCAGCAGACATGTTCGGTCGTGTGTACGAGGTCTCAGACGTACGCCTGTCGGATCGATCCCAGATGCCGTTGTATCTTGTTTTGTGGATACAAAACAAAGATACAACGCAGGAAATTTAAAATTACGCCGGCGTATCAGTAGATACGCCGGCGTAATCTTTTTGTGGATCTACCCCTATATCTATTTCTTCATGTAAGGATAATAACAGTATTGTAGTATATACCCATACATACATATGCATATATATCTTATATAGATCAAGCAATAAAAGGAAATAAAACAAATAAACGATATAATGAAAAACATTTCAGCGGTTCCAATAAAAGAATTAGCTTAACACAAAATAGGAATTTTAGTACTTCCATCACAGTTAGGCTGCCGCGAGGCCCTGTGAGTGTGAGGCCTTAGGTGACCGCCTAATTTGCCTCTGCAAGCTCCCATCGAATATTTGCTGTCGGAAATTACGATCGTGTGTACGCGGCATAAGGCACATAAAAGTCCTTTAGTACAAAATGTACGTCAACAGTACCTCTTATTCCTCTCCATATCCCGCACTGTATATTTGTATGACATTGTTTCTATTATCTCTGTACAGGAGAAGACTTATTTCTCTGGGTTTTTGGAAGCGACGTGACCTGAAACTTTCCCACTTCTCTTCTCTTGCAGATTGTGGCACAAGCTGTGTTGTTTATGTGTATGAACACAGCCGGAATCTTCATTAGCTACCTGTCAGACCGGGCTCAGCGGCAAGCCTTTCTCGAGACCAGAAGATGCGTCGAAGCCAGGCTGAGGCTCGAGACTGAGAACCAGAGACAGGTAGGAGAATCCCAACTCCCTAAGGAGCTCTTCATCCCAACGCATCTGAAATAAAACACTGAAATATTTTGTATGTTAAAATGACGTTAGCTTACATATACCTCCCAACATTTTGAGATGGGAATGAGGGACACCTACTAACAAACGTATGTAGACATAGGACACGCCCTCTGCCACACCCTCTTAACCACTTAAGCCCCGGACCATTTTGTTGCTAAATGCCCAGGCCAGGTTTTGCGATTCGGCACTGCGTCGCTTTAACAGACAATTGCGCGGTCGTGCGACGTGGCTCCCAAACAAAATTGGCGTCCTTTTTTCCCCAAAAATAGAGCTTTCTTTTGGTGGTATTTGATCACCTCTGCGTTTTTTATTTTTTGCGCTATTAACAAAAATAGAGTGACAATTAAAAAAAAAATTCAATATTTTTTACTTTTTGCTATAATAAATATCCCCCAAAAACATATATATAAAAACAAATTTTTGGTAAAAAAAATCACAATAAGCGTTTATCGGTTGGTTTGCGCAAAATTTATAGCGTTTACAAAATAGGGGATAGTTTTATTGCATTTTTATTCATTATTTTTTTTTACTACTAATGGCGGCGATCAGCGTTTTTTTCGTGACTGCGACATTATGGCGGACACTTCGGACAATTTTGACACATTTTTGGGACCATTGTCATTTTCACAGCAAAAAATGCATTTAAATTGCATTGTTTATTGTGAAAATGACAGTTGCTGTTTGGGAGTTAACCACAGGGGGCGCTGTAGGAGTTAGGGTTCACTTAGTGTGTGTTTACAACTGTAGGGGGGTGTGGCTGTAGGTCTGATGTCATCGATCGAGTCTCCCTATAAAGGAGATCACTCGATCGATGCAGCGCCATAGTGAAGCACGGGGAAGTCGTGTTTACATACGGCTCTCCCCGTTCTTCAGCTCCGGGGAGCGATCGCGACGGGGCGGCTATAAACGAATAGCCGCGCCGTCGTCCCGGATCGATCCCCAAGGTAAGCCGCACGCAGCGGAGGGGGGGGGGTCCCGATCCAACCCCCGACCCGCTAGAAGGCAGGGACGTATATATACGCCCATCTGCCTGTACGTGCCATTCTGTGGACGTAAATAGGCGTGCGGCGGGCGTTAAGTGGTTAAAGGAGAATTAACCCAAAAAAACTACTTTTTTTTACCACTACTATTCCTTTATATTGGCTTTTAAAATGCACAAATGCAGTAATTTAGAAATTGGATGAAAGGTTTAGCACTGAGAAACACTTTTTGAAAGATAAAAAGTGCATTTAATATACAACTATATAGATCAGACCAAAATGGGGGACAAATGAGGGGGAAAGAGAGACATTGCTGCAAATCAGGGGCAGTCCCTCGAAATCAGGGACAGTTTGGAGCTATGCTTACCTGCTCTGTGCAGTGGTTTTGCACAGAGCAGCCCGAATCCTCTTCTTCTGGGGTCCCCTGCTGGCACTCCTTGCTACTCCTCTTCAGCGAGTGACCCATGAAAAGCATTTTTGCCTCACAGCAGGCGGCTCGGCTCGGCCCCCTGCTCACTTGGCACAGCATTTGATTGACAGCAGTGGGAGCCAATAGCTCCTGCTGCTATCAATCTGCCCAGATGGCAAACAGACCTGGCACCACCCCCATACCCCCCGCCACCACACACCATACCCACACCCTGCAACCCCCCGGCCGCTAGCTCCCTCCCTCAGTCCCCCCATTAGCCCTGCACTTACCCCATGCAGGTCACGGCTGCAGCGGTGGCTCCCCTCCCCTCCGTCTCCTCTGTGTCCTGGCCATCGCTTCTCCTCCCAGCCAATTGGGTCTTCGAACACCCAGCCCATGGAATCTTAGGACTCCCGGCCAATGGGGTCTCAGGAGAAATGGAAAGACATTAGCTAATTAATATATATTGTCACACAACATAGTGGGCTCAGGGCGCTTCCGTCTGTAATCACGTGCTTAAAAAAAAAAAAAAAAAAAAAAACATTGGAATCCTTGCGTCCGGTGTCCTGCATGTAGATTAGCGGACAGGTGCATTGATTAGGGGGGACGGCACCCCTGCGCCCCTGATTAGCGGCCGCCACTGCTGCCCAGGGAGGAGGGAGGAGCTTCTGCTCTCGAGCACATCTCTGGATCGGATCAGATTCAGGTAAGTATAGGGGGGGCTGGGGGATTTTGCAGCACAGAAGGTTTTCCACCTTATAGAAGAAGTATAACTAAAGCTTGTTTGGCTGTACTTCTTCTGTGGATAACACTCCTGTGACCCATTTTCAGCAGACAGCTGGTTAAATTCACAGAGCTGGTCCAAACTCAGGAAAGATCGCGATCATATGGTCGGAATCCTACTACATGCCTGGACTAGCACTCCTGAGCCGGCCACTCCCGCCCCCTGCACAGCCCAGTGAACACTGGAGGGACAGAATAGACAGTGGTGACTGACAGTCACCAGCTCTCTGCGCGGGAAGCACTGAGAACCGAGCGATCAGCAGCGTTTGATCACTCGGCTCCCAGTATTAGAGCCGGCGGGGGACAGATGCAGCAAAAGTATGATTCAGAAAAAAATACAAAAAAACATACTAGAATGCATTAAGCTGAAAAAACGTAACCACTTTAACTGTACAAAAGACTTGTGGTTCTGTCGGTGACCTCACTTTCCTACTTTACAGTGAAGCCAAACAATTTGTTCAACACCAACCTGCCCTATAGACTGTGGATTGGAAAATAAAGGAGCATCACCTTATTAAAGCGGTTCTTCAGTACCCCCCAAAAAAAAAAATTAATAGGCAGCAGCTACAAATGCTTAGCTGCCGACTGTTATTAAAAGGACACTTACCTATTCAGAGATCCAGCTCTATCATCACCTAGGCCAGTTCTTCGCTGGTCTTCAGGTACTCGGCATTGCCACTGGCTGTGACTCCATGCGGCTTGTGGTTCTGCAGTCTCATGGTACCGGTGAAGGGGAAGCTGAGCCCAGGTGATCCAAGCAGAAGTGGGAGCGGGTACCTTTTACAACTAGGTGGACACCCCCCCAAGAAAAAAGTGTCTAAAAGTTCAAGAGTATGGGGGGGGGGGGCAGAAAAGCGAAACTTTCTTTTAGGGGTCAAGTTCCGCTTCAAAGCGTATCATCACCTTTAAGTTGGGCATAGGCCATAAGTTGAAGGAGGTCAAAAGTCCTGTCAGTGGTCCAAACGGCAGAACTGCCCGTTACCATGCGTCTAAGGATGGGCCAAAGTCATCAGGTTTAACGAACATCTAATTACTTTATTTCACCAAAACATTATGTTTTGTGGCTTTCAAAATATTCCTGGTTTTCAGTTTCGTCCGAGTGGGTAGTCGACAGAAGTGGCAATTCAAAGCCACAAAACAAGTTTTTTGATAAAATAAAGTAGTTCAATATGTGTTAAAAAAATTATGACTCCAACCAATCTTTAGACAAACAAAGGGTGACTGTTTTTCGGACCCTTGAATGGCCTTTTGCCCTCCCTCCCACCTGGGAAGCTCTCAGAAGATCCAGGATTGGGACCCCAGTGGCATTGAGAATTACCTATGTAACCCTGCATGGACACAAGGTTTTCTCCACCTGCACCTAGGGAAATTTGTGTATTTTTATCCTACGGGGTTACCAAAACCTCTGAGAATTTAAGTAATTTCTTTTCCTATCCTGATGATAAACCCTTTTGAGGTAATAACTACATAGAGTCACATAATACACTAATGCACACTAGTACACACGATCAGAATTTTTCCGACAACAAAACCGTGGATTTTTGTCCGACGGATGTTGACACAAACTTGTCTTGCATACACACGGGCGCACAAATGTTGCTTGAAAATTCTGAACGTCAAGAACCCGGTGACGTACAACACTACAACGAGCCGAGAAAAATGAAGTACAATGATTCCGAGCATGCGCCGAATTGATTCCAAGCATGCGTAGGATTTTTGTGCGTCGGAATTGGATACATACGATTGGAATTTCCGACAAGAACTTTTGTTGTTGGAAAAATTGAGAACCAGCTCTCAAATATTTGTTGTCGGAAATTTCCGACAGAAAATGTCCGATGGAGCCTACACACGGTCGGTATATCCGACCAAAGGCTCACATCGAACATTTGTTATCGGAAATTCCGATCGTGTGTACGCGGCATATAACGCTTTCCCCGACTTGTTCATTCCCCGACTTTTTCATTCCCCAACTTAGTTGGGGTAGGCGGTACACTTTGGTGGGGGTGGGTCAGCCACGCCCTGTGACCTTTGACCTCTGGGAACCCGCCTTCTGACCTTTGACCTTTGGGGGAGGTCCCTGTTCCAATTCCTGAGTCCTAGCCATATTCTTCAATGGGAAACACTAACCCTAAGCCGAACCCTAACCCCTAACCCTAAGCCGAACCCTAACCCCAAGCCGAACCCTAACCCTAAACCTAATCCTAGCTGACCTTTGACCTATGAACTTTAACCCTAAGTGCATCTCCACTTCGTGATTCTCCCCACCCTAAACCCCTACCTTTCCCAGATCCCGCTCGGTTTGTTGGAAAAAAACATAAGTGCATCTCCACTTAGTAACTCTCCCCATCCAAAACCCCTACCTTTCCCAGAACCCGGTCGGTTTGTCGGAAAAAATATTTTTTTTTAGCTCGCTCGTCATGGTAGTGGACATCTGAGCCTTCCCATGGGTCTCCAATCTGCCATTGTGGCTGAACCTTTCAAACCTCCATGGGCCATCACATCTTAACTTTCAAATTCTTCTCCTTTTTATTAAATTATAAAATGGGGGTTGGATTGCCTTTAAAGTACAATACCACTATGCCCTGTTGGACCTAAACTTTCCACAGTTTACACGTTTAATTGTTCAGTTGATATAGACATGGAAAAAAGTTTTTGTTGGAGTTAGTCGGTAAATGTAGCCTCATTCTAAAAGCACACCTTTAAATCAACAACAGTGGGCTCCCATGCATGAAGTAATATCTTTTCTTTTTGTTTGCTACTCATTTTGAATACAAATCTTGACGGCTCATGAAAGCTACCATGCCAACAAGAGAGCGGTGTGTGCCCCCAGTAAGCCCCTTCCAAATCACAGGTGTTTCTATGGAGACGGGTCTCCTGGGATTGCCATGGTGATGGCATTTATAGAACACACGAAGGAGCCAAAAAAAGCCTGGATGTGCGGAGAGTGTCCATTTCAATCATGGTTTCCAAGAGGTAACCATACCATGTGGCTTGTGACGACAAGAACAAACTTGTAAAATCCCACGTACTTATCTTTAGACAACTTCTTCAACATCATGGAGGAGGTAAAAGTAGAGGCATGTAGCCAAACTTATAGGGATGTGTCTAAACGTCTCTGAGTCTGGACTTGAGGAAAAATCTTTGTTTCCGGGTTTGCCGGGGACATAAGAAAAAAACGAGTTTCTGGGCTGCCGGGGACATGAGGAAACTCCTTGTTTCTGGAATGCCGGTGACAAGAGGACGGTCCCCTGTTTCTGGACTGCCGGGGACATGAGGAAACTCCTTGTTTCTGGAGTGCCGGTGACAAGAGGACGGTCCCCTGTTTCTGGACTACCGGGGACATGAGGAAACTCCTTGTTTCTGGAGTGCCGGTGACAAGGGGACGGTCCCCTGTTTCTGGACTACCGGGGACATGAGGAAACTCCTTGTTTCTGGAGTGCCGGTGACAAGAGGACGGTCCCCTGTTTCTGGACTGCCGGGGACATGAGGAAACTCCTTGTTTCTGGAGTGCCGGTGACAAGAGGACGGTCCCCTGTTTCTGGACTGCTGGGGACATGAGGAAACTCCTTGTTTCTGGAGTGCCGGTGACAAGAGGACGGTTCTCTGTTTCTGGACTGCCGGGGACATGAGGAAACTCCTTGTTTCTGGAGTGCCAGTGACAAGAGGACGGTCCCCTGTTTCTGGACTGCCGGGGACATGAGGAAACTCCTTGTTTCTGGAGTGCCGGTAACAAGAGGACGGTCCCCTGTTTCTGGATTACCGGGGACATGAGGCAACTCCTTGTTTCTGGAGTGCCGTTGACAAGAGGACGGTCATCTGTTTCTGGACTACCGGGGACATGAGGAAACTCCTTGTTTCTGGAGTGCCAGTGACAAGAGGACGGTCCCCTGTTTCTGGACTGCTGGGGACATGAGGAAACTCCTTGTTTCTGGAGTGCCGGTGACAAGAGGACGGTCCCCTGTTTCTGGACTGCCCGGGACATGAGGAAACTCCTTGTTTCTGGAGTGCTGGTGACAAGAGGATGGTCCCCTGTTTCTGGACTGCTGGGGACATGAGGAAACTCCTTGTTTCTGGAGTGCCGGTGACAAGAGGACATTCCCCTGTTTCTGGACTGCCCGGGACATGAGGAAACTCCTTGTTTCTGGAGTGCCGGTGACAAGAGGGCGGTCCCCTGTTTCTGGACTGCCGGGGACATGAGGAAACTCCTTGTTTCTGGAGTGCCGGTGACAAGAGGACGGTCCCCTGTTTCTGGACTGCCGGGACATGAGGAAACTCCTTGTTTCTGGAGTGCCGGTGGATTTAAATTAACTTTTCTGTGATGAATATGTTGGGGACGTGAGTAAACTCCTCTATGTCTGGACTTGAGGAAATGCCTTTGTTTCCAGACTGTCAGGGACATAAGGAAACCCCTCATTTCTGGACTGGACCGGGACAAGAGGGAACTCCTCTGTGTCTAGACTGCCAGGAACTTGAGTGAGATCCTCTGTGTTCGGACTGCCAGAGACTTGAGTAAACACCATTGTTCCCAGACTTTTGGAACATGAAGTATATCCTCTGGGCCGGATTCAAAGAGATTTGCGCATTTATTATGGAGGCACAGGGCAACGATTTTGCCCTGCGCCCCCGCAATTTTTTTGCGCTGCCCTCGATTCACGGAGCATAAGCTCCGTAAATTGCGCGGGCGCGCCGGCAAAATGCCCGGCGCAAGAGCACGCAATTTAAATGATCCCGAAGGGGGCGGGAATCATTTAAATTAGGCGCGTTCCCGACGTGCATTGCGGCAAATGACGTCGCAAGGACGTCATTTGCTTCAAAGTGAACGTGAATGGCGTCCAGCGCCATTCACGATTCACTTACGCAAACTACGTAAAATTCAAATTTCGCGAAATTTGGAAATTCCAATCGTATGTATCCAATTTGGGATCAGACCTGAAGGTTTGTGTTACCAAACATCGGCCTTGAAACCTTAATGACTTGGAGAAGATCTGCAGAGAGGAGTGGGACAAAATCCCTCCTGAGATCTGTGCAAACCTGGCGGCCGACTACAAGAAACGTCTGACCTCTGTGATTGCCAACAAGGGTTGCCACCAAGTACCAAGTCATGTTTTGCGAAGGCATCAAATACTTATTTCACTCTTTAAAATGCAAATTAATTTATAAAAATGTTGAAATGCGTTTTCTGGATATTTTTGATGTTGTTTTGTCTCTCACTTATAAAAAAAACGACCATTAACCACTTAAGACCCGGACTATTATGCAGGTAAAGGACCTGGCCAGTTTTTGCGATTCGGCACTGCGTCGCTTTAACTGACAATTGCGCGGTCGTGCAAAATGGCTCCCAAACAAAATTGGCGTCCTTTTTTCCCCACAAATAGAGCTTTCTTTTGGTGGTATTTGATCACCTCTGCGGTTTTTATTTTTGGCGGCGATCAGCGATTTTTTTTCGTGACTGCGACATTATGGCGGACACATCGGACACTTTTGACACATTTTTGGGACCATTGTCATTTTCACAGCAAAAAGTGCTATAAAAATGCATTGTTTACTGTGAAAATTACAATTGCAGTTTGGGAGTTAACCACAAGGGGCTTTAGGGGTTATGTGTGACCTCATATGTGTTTCTAACTGTAGGGGGGCGGGGCTGGACGTGTGACATCACTGATCGCCTTTCCCTATATCAGGGAACAGACGATCAGTAACATTGCCACTGTGAAGAACGGGGAAGGTGTGTTTACACACACCTCTCCCCGTTCTTCAGCTCCGGGGACCGATCGCGGGACCCACGGCTGGGCACTTAAAGGGGACGTACCTGTACGTGCATGTGCCCAGCCGTGCCATTCTGCCGACGTAAATGTGCAGGAGGCGGTCCTTAAGTGGTAAATAATTGACACTGGCCCGGATCTCTGAGTGCGGGCCGTCATATCTATGCGCCTGATTCATAGAATCAGTTACGCATAGATTTTCATAAGATCCGACCGGCGTTAATGTCTTACACCGTCGTATCTTAGGCTGCATATTTACGCTGGCCGCTGGGTGGCGCTTCCGTATATTTACGCAATGAATATGCTAATTAGATAGATGCACCGATTCAGAAACGTACGTCCGCCTGGCGCATTTTTTTACGTTAGCCGTTTTCCAGCGTAAAGTTACCCCTGCTATATGAGGGGTATCCTATGTTAAGTATGAACGTCGTTCCCGCGTCGAGTTTTGAAAAGTTTACGTCGTTTGCGTAAGTCGTTCGCGAATAGGGCTGTATGTAAGTTACGTTCACGTCTAAAGCAATGACGATTTGTGGCGTAATTTCGAGCATGCACACTGGGATTTTTTCACGAACGGCGCATGCGCCGTTCGTAAAAGACTTAAAATACGCGGGGTCACCATTCATTTAAATAAAACACGCCCACATCATCCCCATTTGAATTACGCGGGCTTACGCCGGATCACAGACGTTACGCTGCCGTAACTTAGGGCGTAAGTTCTTTCTGCATACGGAACTTGCGTCCTAAATTACGGTGGCGTACTGTATCTGGGATACGTTACGCCCGCCAAAAGATATGCAAATGTTCTGAATCCGGGCCATTGAGCGGTGAATGATGCCTCACTCCGGTGCTTCTACCAACTCACCCCTGAGTCGAAGAAGGGAACCGTTGGTGCCGAATGCTGACCATAGAGATTTTTTACGGACCAGATGGTCCCCGGAGTCTCTCTGATTGTTTGAAAAAATGGCGCCACCTCGGCTGGGAAGCTGAGATCTTTTTTTATTTCATTTTTTTATTTAAGGCTTCCCAGCCTGGAGGTGAGATGTGAGGACTTATGGAGCTCCAGATATCACTGTAAAGAGGACCTGTCACCCACTATTCCTATTACAAGGGATGTTTACATTCCTTGTAATAGGAATAAAAGTGCTAAAAAAAATTAAAAACGAAGGGCCAGATCCACATAGATCGGCACCGGCGCAGCGTATCTAAGATACGCTACGCCGCCGTAACTTACTTGGCTTTGTTTCAAATCCACAACGAATTTGCGCCGTAAGTTACGGCGGCGTAGTGTATCTCTGGCGGCGGAATTCAAATCGGCGATTAGGGGGCGTGGTTCATTTAAATGAAGCGCGTCCCCGCGCCGTCCCGAAATTTCCCGGCGTGCATTGCGCTAAATGACGTCGCTAGGACGTCATTTTTTTTTACTTAGATGGGACTTTCGTACATTCCGATTCACGGACGACTTACGCAAAAAAAAGAAAAAATTCAAATTTCGTCGCGGGAACGACGGCCATACTTAACATGGCAAATCTAACTATACGCCGCAAAATACCAGCTTTAACTATACGCCGGAAAAAAGCCGACTAGAGACGACGTAAGAGAATGCGACGGCCGCGTGTATGTTCGTGGATCGTTGGAAATAGCTAATTTGCATACCCGACGCGGAAAACGATGTGAACGCCACCCAGCGGACGCCGAAGTATTGCATCTTAGATCCGAAAGGCGTACGAGGACGTATACCTGTCGAATCTAACCCAGAAGCCTTCGTATCTTGGTTTGAGGATTCAAACTAAAGATACGACGCAGGAAATTTGAAAGTACGCCGGCGTATCAGTAGATACGCCGGCGTACTCTCACTGTGGATCTGGCCCGAAGTGTCAAACTTCGGAAAAGTCCTACAGAAAAATAAAAGTAAAATTAACATTAAAAAATGTAAAGTGCCCCTGTCCCCGCGTGCTCGCACACAGATGCGAACAAACCCGTACGTCACGCAGGCAAGACTCTCCTCTATGGATCTTATGAATGTATTTAGCTGCTTGCCTGGAGTTCAGCTCTAACAAAGCTCAGACGCACATTTTTGGGTGAATGGAGGACGCTGCTCCGGGCGACCATGATTGTAATAGTTAATGGCGGGTAATGAATCACATGGATATGGATAATGGCGCAGCATGGCGGGATAATAATCCCCCGCTGTACTGGTGAGGATTTTTATTTTTTTTCCTTCTCATCTCTGAAGCCTATTTTCCTGCCATCACCTTCCTTCCCGGTGACGTTATTCCCAGTGCAGAAAATAAATGGGCTCCTTCTCACCGCAGTCATTTACTCCGCGAGCGTCAGGAGGTCGCGCACTTCCCCAGGCAATCTAACAATCATTATTCTCCTCGCCGAGCCACCGAAAGATGAAGGAAAGTGTAACACGTCTTCTATGATAAACAGCTTTCTGTTCTCTGGAAGGCGGCTGTGCAGGAATGCCGGAAAACCGATCGGCGAGGGCGCGGAAACCCCAACGGACCCTATGCACACTTAGTGCGTTGCGGCAACGTGCGCTGAATCGCATATACCGTGCTTTATGGTGCTTTTATAGTCTATTCTTTTATGTTTTATTTTAAATCAATCCTTTTTTTTATTATTATTATTCTATCCCTTTATTTTCTATTCTTTTTTTTCTATTCTTTTATTTTCCATTCTGTTTATGTTTTACTCTCTTCTGAAATTCAAATTCAATTTAAGTTTTACTCTATTCTATTCTTTTATGTTCTATTCTAATTAGAGCTGCACGATTCTGGGCAAAATGAGAATCACGGGCCAGATTCACAGAGCGAGTACGCCGGTGTATCTACTGATACGCCGGCGTACTTTCAAATTTGCCGCGTCGTATCTTTAGTTTGAATCCTCAAACCAAGATGCGACGGCTTCTGGCTTCGATCCGACAGGCGTACGGCTTCGTACGCCTTCGGATCGTAGGTGTAATACTTCGGCGCCCGCTGGGTGGAGTTTGCGTCGTTTTCCGCGTCGGGTATGCAAATTAGCTTTTTCCGGCGATTCACGTAGGTACGCGCGGCCGTCGCATTCTCTTACGTCGTCGCTAGTCGGCTTTTCCCGGCGTATAGTTAAAGCTGCTATTTCGTGGCTTATAGATAGACTTGCCATGTTAAAGTATGGCCGTCGTTCCCGCGTCGAATTTTGATTTTGTTTTTTTTTTGCGTAAGTCGTCCGTGAATAGGAAAGGACGTAACTCACGTCTACGTTCAAAAAATGACGTCGGTGCGACGTCATTTCGCGCAAAGCACGGCGGGAAATTTCCAAAACGGAGCATGCGCATTTCAATCGGCGCAGGGACACTCTTCATTTAAATGAATCACGCCCCCTACCCGCCCAATTTGAAATACGCGCCGAGAAATACACTACGCCGCCGTAACTTACGGCGCAAAATCTGCCTAGATTCAAAATTCCGCCAGGTAAGATACGGCGGCGTAGCGTATCTCTGATACGCTGCGCCAGGGTAAATGACTGTGAATCTGGCCCCACGATTTTTTTGCTT
The DNA here is from genome assembly GCF_905171775.1 of Rana temporaria. Lineage (NCBI taxonomy): Eukaryota > Metazoa > Chordata > Amphibia > Anura > Ranidae > Rana > Rana temporaria. The sequence goes on along the minus strand of NC_053493.1, from coordinate 398,746,838 downwards.
AGAATAAAGATCACGATTCTCTCAAGATTCTCACGGCGTAAAATCTTTTACATTTATACAAAGAAAAAAAAAATGAGCTAACTTTACTGGCTAGTTTTTTTTTAATTCATTAAACTATTTTTTTCCAAAAAAAAAATGCATTTAAAAAGACTGCTGCGCAAATACAGTGCAACATAAAATATTACAACAACCGCCATTTTACTCTCTAGGGTCTCTACAAATTTATATATATATTTGGGGGTTCCAAGTAATTTTCTAGCAAAAAAAAATATTTTAACTTGAAAAGAGCTGTCAGAAAAAGGTTTGGGGGCAGATCCACAAAAGAATTACGTAGATACGCCGGCGTAATTTTAAATTTCCCACGTCGTATCTTTGTTTTGTATCTACAAAACAAGATACGACTGCATCTCGGATCGATCCGACAGGCTACGTCTTAGTACGCCGTCGGATCGTAGATGCATTTTTCCGCCGGCCGCGTGTTTTTTTTTCCCGTTGAATTCTGCGTCGAGTATGCAAATTAGCTAGTTACGGCGATCCACGAACGTACGTCCGGCCGGCGCATTTTTTTACGTCGTTTGCGTTCGGCTTTTTCCAGCGTATAGTTACCCCTGATATTATGAGGCGTACTCAATGTTAAGTATGGCCGTCGTTCCCGCGTCAAATTTTGAATTTTTTACGTTGTTTGCGTAAGTCGTTCGCGAATAGGAATTTGAATTGCGTAGAATGACGTCACCGTCGTAAGCATTGGCTTGTTCCGGTTTAATTTCGATACCCCCACGGACGACGCATGCGCTGTTCAAAAAAAACGTTGTTTACGTCGGGTCACGACGTATTTACATAAAACACGCCCCCATCACATTGTTTTGAATTGCGTGCCCTTACGCCGCAAAAGATGCACTACGCCGCCGTAACTTACGGCGCACATTCTTTGAGGATTTGAAAAAAAAATTACGGCGGCGTAGTGTATCTTAGATACGCTACGCCCGGCGGGAATATACGCCGCACTACGTGGATCTGCCCCTTGGTGTTTAAGTGGTTAAATGTTTTTAATTTACATACAGAAGTCAATTCCCTTGATGTAAAAGTCAATGTGATACAATGTTTAGACTTTAACTTTCCACTGATAAAGAATGTTTTTAAAACTTGGCAGGCTGCCCAGACTTTGACCTTTGGCTGAGAGCAGAGAGGGAATTCTTTGCATACCAAAGTGCAGAGAGAAAATTATTTTCATGTCAAAGATGGTGAAACCCTGTGTCAAGAATCGCAACGGGAAAAAGATCGCGATAACGATTCTTGATGATTAATCTAGCAGCTCTAATTATAATCCTTTTTTTATTCTATCCCTTTATTTTCTATTCTATTTTTTTTTTTGCTATTCTTTTATTTTATAATTCTGTTCTGCGTTTTCATACACTTCACGACCGGAGCAATTTTGACCATTTTTGCACATGCATGTTGTGGTGTTGGGGTGATTATGCCCGTGTCCGTAGACATGTGCAGAATGAAAACTATTGTTTTGTTTCATTTCGATTCGTTATTTACATAAATTCGGAATTAGTTTTGTTAGAGTTTGATTCGATTCAAATCTTCTAAATTCAGTAGAATTGAACTTTGGAAGATGGTTATATTATTTCAATTCCATTCTATCCTATTGTTTTTTTATTCTATTCTTTTCTATTCTTGCATTTTCTATTCTATTTTTTCTAATATTTAATTTTCTATTCTTCTCTATTTTATTCAATTTAAAAAAATTTAAAAAATTACAAATTCAACTTCCGGAAGATGGTTATATTCTTTCTATTTTATCCTGTTTTTTTTCTATTCTATTCTGTTCTTTTATTTGCTTTTCTAATCTATTCTTTTCTATTCGAATTCGAATTATTCTATTCGAAATTAGAATTTCGGAAAAAGGTTAAATTATTTCATTTTATTCTATTCTATTCTATTGTTTTGTCTATTATACTCTTTTCTTTTTCAAATATTTTTTATTCTATTCTATTTGAATTTAAATTTATTTTAAAAGATTGTCATATTCTTTCTAGTTTATTCTATTGTATCCCTTCATTTTCTATTCTATTTTATTATGTTCTTTTATATTCCATTCTATTTTTTTCTGTTTAACTCTATTCCATTCTATTCTATTCCTTAATTTTCAATTCTAATCCTTTATTTTCTATTCTATCCTTTAATTTTCAATTCTATTTTTCTATTCTTTTATTTTTCCATTCTGTTCTGTTTAACTCTATTATATTATATTCTTTTATTTTCTATTCTATTATTTTCTATTCTAATATATTATTTTCTATTCTTTTATTTTCTATTCTATTTTATTCTCTTCTGAAATTCGAATTAATTTTGAAAACTATTCAAATTTGATTAGAAAACGATTTGAAATTCTAGTTGCTTTATTTTGGATTCCTTTAAATTTGTTACTATTGTCATTTTATTTTCCCTCCCAAAGCTCCCCCATCACACATCTGCCCCCCACCCCACTTTCTAGCACAAGTCCTCTCCCCTCCAAAGTACCCCCCATCACATATCTGCCCCCCCACCCCACTTTCTAGCACAAAGTGCCCCCATCACTCTCCCCTCCAAAGTGCCCCCCATCACATATCTGCCCCCCACCCCACTTTCTAGTACAAGTCCTCTCCCCTCCAAAGTGCCCCCCCATCACATATCTGCCCCCCACCTCACTTTCTAGCACAAGTCCTCTCCTCTCCAAAGTGACCCCATCACATATCTGCCCCCCACCCCACTTTCTAGCACAAGTCCTCTCCCCTCCAAAGTGCCCCCCATCACACATCTGCCCCCACCCCACTTTCTAGCACAAGTCCTCTCCCCTCCAAAGTACCCCCATCACATATCTGCCCCCCCACCCCACTTTCTAGCACAAAGTGCCCCCATCACTCTCCCCTCCAAAGTGCCCCCCATCACATATCTGCCCCCCACCCCACTTTCTAGTACAAGTCCTCTCCCCTCCAAAGTTCCCCCCATCACACATCTGCCCCCCACCCCACTTTCTAGCACAAGTCCTCTCCCCTCCAAAGTACCCCCCATCACATATCTGCCCCCCCACCCCACTTTCTAGCACAAAGTGCCCCCATCACTCTCCCCTCCAAAGTGCCCCCCATCACATATCTGCCCCCCACCCCACTTTCTAGTACAAGTCCTCTCCCCTCCAAAGTGCCCCCATCACATATCTGCCCCCTACCTCACTTTCTAGCACAAGTCCTCTCCTCTCCAAAGTGCCCCCCATCACACATCTGCCCCCACCCCACTTTCTAGCACAAGTCCTCTCCCCTCCAAAGTGCCCCCCATCACATATCTGCCCCCCCCACCCCACTTTCTAGCACAAGTCCTCTCCCCTCCAAAGTGCCCCCCATCACATATCTGCCCCCCACCCCACTTTCTAGCACAAGTCCTCTCTTAAACCCCCAAATATTGATACAATTTTTTTTAAAGCAGAAGCCCTTTAGAATAAAAAAAAAAAACACAGAAAAAAAAACCCACCCGTAGTTGCAGTTTTTTTATGTTGCACGATATTTGTCCAAATGTTTATCAAATCTATATTTTTGAGAAAATAATGTTAAAATTAATTAAACGCACACAAACACAATAATATACTGTAATACCCACATTTTTGGTCAAATATAAAAGATGAGATTGCATCCAGTATATGGATACCAAACATGCCAAGCCATGAAATCGCATGCGCCCATGATGTGGCAAAAACTGCAGTACCCAAAATTGCCCATAGGTGATGCTGCCTAATGGGCACTTTCACCCCCTTCCTGTCGCACTTTGAATGACAATTGCGTGGTCATGCAACACTGTACCCAAACAACATTTTGGGCATTTTTTTTAAGACGGATAGAACTTTCTTTTGGTAGTATTTCATCACCATTGGGCTTTTTATTTTTTGATAAACAAACAAAATTTCTTTTTTTTTAGTTTCTGTTAATTTTTTTCTAAATTAGTAGTTTTCCTCCTTTACTGATGGGCGCTGATGAGTCTGAACTGATGGGCACTGATGACGAGGAACTGATGAGACTGCACTGATGGGCACTGATGAGGCGGCATTAATGTGCACTGATAAAGCAGCACCGATGGGCACTGATAAGGCAGTACTGATGGGCACTGATAAGGAGGCACTGATGAGGCTGCACTGATATGCGGCACTGATGGGCAGCAATGATAGGCAGCACTGCTAGGCGCCACTAATTGGCACTGACAGGGCACAGATTGGCAGCACTGGTGGGCACAGATTGGCAGCACTGGTGGGCACAGATTGGCAGCACTGGTAGGCACAGATTGGCAGCACTGGTGGGCACAGATTGGCAGCACTGGTGGGCACAGATTGCCACAGTTTGGCAGTACTGGTGGGCACTGATTGGCAGCACTGGTGGGCACTGATAAGGCAGCACTGATGGGCATTGATGAGGAGGCACTAATGTGCACTGCTAAGGCGGCACTGATGAGCACTGATGAGGCTGCACTGATATACGGCACTGATAAGGGGGCACTGATGGGCGGCAATGATAGGCAGCACTGCTAGGCGCCACTAATTGGCACTGACAGGCATCACTAATGGGCACTGATTGGCAGCACTGGTGGGCACTGATTGGCAGCACTGGTGGGCACTGATTGGCAGCACTGGTGGGCACAGATTGGCAGCACTGGTGGGCACAGATTGGCAGCACTGGTGGGCACTGATTGGCAGCACTGGTAGGCACTGATTGGCAGCACTGGTGGACACTGATTGGCAGCACTGGTGGACACTGATTGGCAGCACTGGTGGACACTGGCACAGTTTGGCAGCACTGGTGGGCACTGATTGGCAGCACTGGTGGACACTGGCACAGATTGGCAGCACTGGTCATTGATTGGCAGCACTGGTTGGCACACATTGGCACAGATTTCTAGCTGGGCAATGTTGGGGCTGCACTGATCATCAGGACACTGATAATATTCCAACGTTTGCTGTGATATGTAACGTGTGGCACAATTGTTTTCACACATAGGCGCACTTGTCACTTGTTTGTACTCGTATGTAGATAGGGGCGGGGCATTAACTTTTTATTTTATGTGTGTGGGCTTTTTTATTTATTTATTATTTGTCATTTGTATTGTAATGCATTTATTGTGTCTTTTAGGAAAGGCTTGTCCTCTCCGTATTACCTCGATTTGTTGTACTTGAAATGATCAACGACATGACCAATGTAGAAGACGAACATCTGCAGCACCAGTTCCACAAGATTTACATTCATCGCTATGAGAATGTCAGGTAAGAGAACGGACACGCTACTGACCCTGCGACAGACGCTCCGCCGAAACATTCATTTTTAGATATTTGTTTTATCTTCTGTACTAGAAAAAAAAAAATACTTGTTCCCATCTTAATTAGGTAAATATGAAATTATACATAAATAATAAAGTGCATCACTGGACCCCTTTAAAATTACACAGTACCCTGCATCACTGCACCCCTTTACATCTCATAGCCCCCTGCACCTCTGGACCCTTTTACATTACACAGCACCCTGCACCTCTGGACCCCTTTACATTACACAGCACCCTGCACCTCTGGACCCCTTTACATTACACAGCACCCTGCACCTCTGGACCCCTTTACATTACACAGCACCCTGCATCACTGGACCCCTTTACATTACACAGCACCCTGCACCTCTGGACCCCTTTACATTACACAGCACCCTGCATCACTGGACCCCTTTACATTACACAGCCCTCTGCATCACTGGACCCCTTTAAAATTACACAGTACCCTGCATCACTGGACCCCTTTAAAATTACACAGCACCCTGCATCACTGGACCCCTTTACATCTCACAGCCCCCTTCACCTCTGGACCCTTTTACATTACACAGCACCCTGCACCTCTGGGCCCCTTTACATTACACAGTACCCTGCACCTCTTTACATTACACAGCCCCTGCACCACTGGACCCCTTTACATCACATAGCCCCCTGCACCTCTGGACCTCTTTACATTACACAGCACCCTGCACCTCTGGACCCCTTTACATTACACAGCACCCTGCATCACTGGACCCCTTTACATTACACAGCACCCTGCATCACTGGACCCCTTTACATCTCATAGCACCCTGCATCTCTGGACCCTTTTACATTGCACAGCACCCTGCATCACTGCACCCCTTTTACATTACAGAGCCGCCTGCACCTCTGCACCCCTTTACATCACATAGCCCCCTGCACCTCTGGACCCGTTTACACTACACAGCCCTCTGCACCCCTTTACATTACACAGCACCCTGCATCACTGCACCCCTTTTACATTACACAGCCACCTGCACCTCTGGACCCCTGCATGTTACCCAGACCCCCCTTCAGTGCAGACACCCCCTCAGTGCAGACACCCTCCCCCTTAGTGCAACCCCCCCTAAGTGCAAATCCCCCCCTCAGTGCAAACCCCCCTCGGTGCAACCCCCCCCCTTAGTACACCCCCCCCCCCCTCAGTGCAAACCACCCTTAGTGAAAACCCCCTCAGTGCAAACACCCCCTTAGTACATCCCCCCACCCCTTCAGTGAAATCCCCCCAGGTGCAAACACCCCCCCTCCCCATTCAGTACCTCAGATCATCGCAGGCAGCTCCACGGCACATGGACAGAAGGTCCCCTCGGCCCCTCCCCCTCTGTACACACAAACAGAGAGGAGGGGGCTGTGCCTGTGTGCCGACTGCCGACCACCGCTAACAGCCTGTGAGAGGAGGGGATGGATGGTGCTGCTGTGTCACCCCGCAACCCCCCCTCCTCTTGTACCGCGGCGCTCGGCACTCCGATTCCGCGGCGCTCATCGCTGCAATCGCGGGGGGGCCGCCCCCCCCCCCACATGTCAGCTAAAAAAAAGAAAAAAACGTTTTTTGTTTTTTTTTAAATCGGGATGGTGTCCCCCCTCTAGTGGACCGCACCCCCCTAGCAATGCCTCTGCTGACACATCTATCTCGTCCAACATCAGTGCCTGACTTCACAAATGCACTTCTAAAGAATGGTCAAACATTCACATAGAGACACTCCTAAACCTTGTGGACGGCCTTCCCAGAAGAGTTGAAGCTCTTATAGCTGCAAAGAGTGGGCCAACTCAATATTGAACCTTATGGACAAAGACTGGGATGACAATAAAATTAATGTGCGTGTAAAGGCAGGCGTCCCAATACTTTTAGATAGATAGATAGTTGATGTTGATAGACAAGACATGAGTACAATGCTCTGATCATTGCGGTCTGTCACTGTTGCGCTCCCCCAGGATGCTCCATTAATTATAATGGTGGATGATGGAATCCTCCGGTGAGTCCCGGTTACTATGTTACCAGCTGGTAATAATCAGGTTCAGTATGTGAGCGGTGTGTGGTGAAGGGCGGGTGACACTCGTCTCTCTCTCTCTCTCCAGAGTCACTTCTTCTCTTCCCTCTCTGGATTCCTGACATTTAGAGGTTTGCAGCTGCTGGATTCCCAGGAAAAGATCTCAAAGGCTAGGTTCACACTGCTGCGAATTCAAAATCGCGGTAAGACCGCGATTTTGCGGCTGCGATTTTGCCGCGATTTCGGCTGCGATTTAAGAGACATCTGTGCAGGGTTCAATGTGAATCGCGGCCCGAAATCGCAAAAAGTAGTACAGGAACTACTTTTTGAAATCGGTGCAGCGCCGCAGATGCGGCGTCGCACCGATTAGGACAGTGCCATTGCCGACAATTGCCGGCAAATGCCGCCGATTTGAGATGTGATTTGACATGTGAAATCGCATCTCAAATCGTACCAAATTGTACCCAGTGTGAACCTGGGCAAAGACTCAGATTTTACAATCACTTCAACCTCCTTCACCTGCATGTGGACATCATCTCATTCATTCCATTTCATTTCATTTCTAAAACACCTGAAACGTATTCCTCATGCACACTGGATGTTTTTACAGCTGCTGTTTTTGGCTTCAGATATTTTTTTTCTGCAGTTAAGGCCCTTTTCACACTACAAAATAAATCCGTTTTAATAATCCGTATTAAAATCCGTCAGATAATGTTAAAAAACTGAAGTTATACGTCCTTTATAAAATATCATTAAAGTCTATGGGATTTTTTTATGTTCTGTAAAGATCCGTAATAGTCCGTTATAACATACGGACGTTAGTTGTAACGGAATATGTGACGGGTCTTGCACTATTTTTTGTCCATTTTTTGTCCGTTGCAAGTAACGGATATATTAACGTCCGTTATATTTTAACATTGAAGTCTATGGCGCACGGACGTTAGTAAATGTCTCCGTAAATGTCCGTTATGTTAACGGACGTTAATTTTACTGAGCATGCTCAGTAAAGACTTCTGGAGCTGGACTTCAAGAAAGGGTGAAATGGTTTTTATTAACGGACGTTCGAAAGGAATGATATAACGGATGTATATGGATATATACGGATAAACATTATCCGTTTTCAATAAAGGAAGAATGGTAAAATATTTATCCGTATGTATCCGTTATTAAATCCGTTAATAAACGTCCGTTAATAGGTGTAATAACAGTAGTAACGGATATTATAAAACGGACATACAATCCATAGTGTGAAAGAAGCCTAATAAACTCTCCATTATGTTATCCTGTGTGTCCGTCCACACATAGGCTGTTATTAGCTGTTTTTAGCAGACATGTGCAGAACGAAAAAATGTGTTTTTGTTTGTTTCGTTTTGATTTGTCATTTACATAAATTATTTTAGTTAAATTTGTTTTCATTTGTTTTTGGAATTCGTTTTTTGTTTATTCGTTTTTCAATTTATTGTAATTTTTCGGATCGATCTGAAAAGTTTTCGAATAGTTTTCGAATTCAAACAATTTTTGAATTTCCAAAGAGAATAAAATAGAATAGAAAATAAAGAAATAGAATAGAAAAAAAAAAATATTTTAGAATATAAATTTCCTTTAATTTCTGTTCTATTTTATTCTCTTTGGAAATTTGAAAACTATTCGAATTTGAAAACGATTCGAAAACAATTTGGCCACGTACACACGATCGGTTAAATCGATGAGAACAGTCTGATGGTTTTCATCGGTCCAAACCGATCGTGTGTGGGCGCCATGGGTTATTTAACCATTGGTTAAAAAAAAGCCAACTTGTTTTAAATTTACTCGATGGATTCCTAACCGATAGAAAAAAAAACGATCGTTAGTAGGCACGACCATCGGTTAAAAATCCACGCATGCTCAGACTAAATTAGGGGACGGGAGCGCTCGTTCAGGTAAAACTAGCGTTCGTTATGGAGATAACACATTTATCACGCTGTAACAGACAGAAAAGCGCAAATCGTCTTTTACTATCACAAAAACAGCTAAAGCAGCCCCAAGGGTGGCGCCATTGGATTTGAACTTCCCCTTTATAGTGCCGTCGTACGTGGTTTACGTGTCCACGTTCTGACACGGTCGGTTTTTTATGGTTTTTGTGTAGGCGCGACTGACCATCAGTCAGCTTCATCGGTTAACCAATGGAAAAATCCATCAGACCGTTCTCATCAGATGGACCGATCGTGTGTACGCGGCCTTAGAATTTCATCCAAATTCGAAAAAAAATTCTATTTTATTCTCTTTAGAAATTGGAAAACTATTTGAATTTGAAAAGTTTTATTTGGAAAGTTTTTGAATTTGAAAACAATTCGAATTTCGTCCAAATTTGAAAAACTGTTAAATATTCTAACTCGGAATTTAGATACATCCGAAAATTCCGAAAAACTAAAATTCGTCTGAATTTTAATTCAGAATGAAACAAAGCGCACATGTCTAGTTTTTAGCTGGGTTGTTTTTTGGCTGTGAAAAAAAACAAAACTAGTGGGTTCTGAAAGGAGTTTTTCAGCTGTAGAAACACTCTAAGGGCCCTTTCACACTGGTGCGTTTTTCCCGCGTTTTTGCCACGTTTTCACGGTAAAAATAGCGCTATTAAAACGCCCATAAAACGCTCCCCATGCCCCCTCCATTGAAATTAATAAAAACCGCTGTAAAAACGCGGCAAAAATGGAGCGTTAAAATTGCGGTAAAACACCGCGTTTTTAATTCATTTCAATGGAGAGGGGCATGGGGAGCGTTTTAATAGCGCTATTTTTACCGCAAAAACACGGCAAAAACGCACCAGTGTGAAAGGGCCCTAACATAAAAAAAAATTCAGATAAACGCTCAAAAACACGGCTCCCCTTTTTTTAATGTTTTTGATCCCATTGAAAACCAAAAAAAACGCTGAAAAAAATCAGCAAAACTTTAAAAAAACACACTGCAAAGCTACTGGCGTTATACATGTACACTTACCGTATTTATCGGCGTATACCGCGCACTATTTTGCCCTGAAAATCAGGGCAAAATCGTGGGTGCGCGATATACGCCGATACCCGCTTTCCCGCCACGAGTTTGAATACTGCGCCCGCATATAGCGAGCGCAGTACACTCGTGAATCTTCGGGCAGTCTCGGCGCCTCTCGTACTGACGTCCTGACGTCCTGAGCGTACAGGACGTCAGTGCGAGAGGCGCCCGAGCCTGCCCGAAGATTCACGAGTGTACTGCGCTCACTATATGCGGGCGCAGTATTCAAAGTCGTGGCGGGAAACGAGCGGGAGGACGCCACAGAAGGACGCCGGACCCGCCGAAGATGGACACCGGACCCGCCGAAGATGAGCACCGGACCCGCCGAAGATGGACGCCCGACCCGCCGAAGAGGACACCCGAAGCCGCAGAAGGACGCCGGACCCGACGAGGCCGCAGAAGGATGCCGGACCCGACGAGGCCGCAGATGGACGCCGCGCAAGACACCAAAACTGTAAGTACAAAAAAACAAAAAATCTTTTTTTCCCACAGGATTGGGGGCCACTTTGGGGGTGCGCGGTATACGCCAGAGCGCGTTATACCGCGATAAATACGGTATATGCTCTCTTACAGCCACCGATCGTGTGTACGCGGCTTTAGTCCGTAGGGTTTGATATTGAGTTGGCCCCGCCCTTTGCAGCTATAACAGCTTCAACTCTTCTGGGAAGGCCGTCCACAAGGTTTAGAAGTGTGTCTAAATAGAAAAAAAAATATTTAGAATATATATTTCCTTTATTTTCTATTCTAATTGAATTTTCTTTGGAAATTGGAAAATTATCGAATTCGAAAAGTTTTCGAATTTGAAAACCATTAGAATTTCATGCAAATTTTATTTTCGTTATTTCAAAAAAAGGGTTTAACCACTTGCTTACTGGGCACATATACCCCCCTCCTGCCCAGGTGAAATTTCAGCTTTCGGCACTGCGTTGCTTTAACTAACAATTGCGCGGTCGTGCGACGTGGCTCCCAAACAAAATTGACTTCCTTTTTTCCCCACAAATAGAACTTTCTTTTGGTGGTATTTGACTTTATGTGCGGTTTTTATTTTTTGCGCTATAAACAAAAAAGAGCAACAATTTTGAAAAAATACAATATTTTTTACTTGTTGCTATAATAAATATCCCAATTTAAAAAAAATAAAAATAAAAAATGTTTCTCAGTTTAGGCCGATACGTATTCTTCTACATATTTTTGGTAAAAAAAAAAAAAAAATCGCAATAAGCGACTGGTTTACGCAAAAGTTATAGCGCCTACAAAATAGGGGACAGAATTTTCTTTTATTATTTTTTTTTTTTTTACTAGAAATGGCAGCGATCTGCGATTTTTATTGGGACTGCAACATTATGGCGAACACATCGGACACTTTTGACACATTTTTGGCGCCATTCACATTTATACTGCGATCAGTGCTATAAATATGCACTAATTACAGTATAAATGTGACTGGCATTGAAGGGGTTAACACTAGGGGGTGAGGAAGGGGTTAAATGTATCCCTGCTTAGTGTTCTAACTGTGTGTGGAGGGGGGTGACTGGGGGAGGTGACCGATCTATGTCCCTATGTACAAGGGACACAGATCGGTCTCCTCTCCAGAGACAGGACGCTGTCTCTGTGTAAAACGGCAATGAGAGATGATCTCATATGTTTACATATGAGATCATCTCTCATTGGCCGCACAGATCGCATCGCAAATGGCCACTCTGATTGGCCGTTCGCGGCGATCTGTAATTGGCTGTGTCCAAGGGACACGGCCAACACAGAGTTTCCCTGCTGCGCGCTCTGGAGCGCGCGCAGGGAACGCGCAAAGGGGCGGACGTCAATTGACGTCCACTTGGATTTTCGGATCCGCGCTGTAGCCGTCATTTGACTATAGCGCAGATCCCAAGCGGTTAATTAGGTACTATTCTAACTCGGAAATTCAGATACATGTCTAGTTATTGGCTGGGGTGTTTTTTGGCTGTAAAAAAAAAAAACTAGTGGGTTCTGAGACTAGTGGGTTTTTAGCTGTAAAAACTCTCTAATGTAAAAAAAAAACGCTCAAAAACACGGCTCCCCCTTTTTATAACGTTTTTGATCCTATTGGAAAAGAAACGCTGAAGAACGCTAAAAAATTCGGAAAAACTCACTGCAAAGCTACTGGCGTTATACCCATTGCCAAGTTCGCCTTCGGAAAATGTTACCTGCTTGGGTGTCATGCTAATCCTCTTTCTTCAGTACAATTGTCTTACAAGCGTGCAGATTACCTGAATCAGCTTCATTCCCCTTTCACACTTATACGACTTGTCCCACGATTTTGGACTGCAAACTCGCATTGGCAAGTCATTCTCCATGATTTTCAATGACTTCCATTCATATTGCAGCGTACACACCATCACTTTATGTGATGAAAAAAAATGACGTTTTTAAAAACGTCAATTAAAATGACCGTGTGTGGGGAAAACGTTGTTGTATGTCTTGTGAAAAACGACAAAAAAAAATTGAAGCATGCTTCAATTTTTTGTGTCGTTTTTCAAAACGTCGTTTTTTGTGTCATAAAAAATGACCGTGTGTAGGCTAAAACGACGTTTTTAAACCCGTGCATGCTCAGAAGCAAGTTAGGATGCGAGTTTGAATGGAACAGAGTGCCGTCGTACGTGCTGAACGTAGCCGCGCTTTGCTAGAGCTTTTGAAAAAAACGATGGTGTGTATGCTACTTCGTGTTTGAAAAACTTTGTTTTTTTTTCATCACTTAAAACGTCGTTTTTTTCTATCACAAAAAACGACCGTCTGTACGCGGCATAAGTCATGCCGACTTCAAAGTAGTCCCTGCACTACTTTGGTCCAACTTCCATGCGAGTTTATGTCCATAGACCTCAATGTTAAACCCTCAAGTAGCATGCAAATCGTACCTGAATAATATAGACACGATTTCAGTATGACTTTGTAAGCACAAGCAGCTTTTTGACCCTTGTCCCACCCAATCCTTTCAACATAGTAGCCCCTCTCAAGCACATTTTTCCACCACACATTCACTTCCTAGTTATCCCCTCAGGAACAATGTGCTCCGCTTCTCCTCCTCTTCTTCCTCATGCACTGCTACTGCTGCAGCAGCAATGACAACTGCTGTGGCAATATATTGAGTAGCAAACATTTTCTGTCGCAACACACCACACCACAACAACCAGGAAGCAAACAGGAACTGGAAACATTATGGCGGGAAAAGAAATTACCTCACACCATGTATGTTTTCATTGGTTAACTACTTGCCGACCGCCCACCGCCGTTATACGTCATCACTTTAGAGATGAATATCTCGGTAACGGTAGCAGCTGCTGCCACAATCGAGATATTCATCTCTTCTGTGGGCGGCCGTGTTAACGATAATGGCGGTCTCCGCGGCGAATCCGCCGCGAGATCGCCGTTATCGGTGGCGGGAGAGGGGCCCCCCCCCCTCCCGCCGCTGTTCCGCGCCCTCCGCCGCTTACCGGAGCCGTCGGTAGCGGCGGAGGAGATCGCGACCATCCGGCAGCTGAGCGGGGACGAGACTGAAGGAAAAATCTCCTTCGCCCGTCCCCATAGCTCCGCTGGGCGGAAGTGACGTCAAAACGTCAGTCCCGCCCAGCGTCTTAAAGAAACATTTTTTTTTTTGTCATTTGAAAAAATGACATTTCCAAATTTTTTTTTTTTTGCATTTAAGCCCAAATATGAGATCTGAGGTCTTTTTGACCCCAGATCCCATATTTAAGAGGACCTGTCATGCTTTTTTCTATTACAAGGGATGTTTACATTCCTTGTAATAGGAATAAAAGTGATAATTTTTTTTTTTTTTTTTTTTCAGTGTTAAAAATTGTAAAATAAATAAAAATAAATGCGAAAAGCAAAAAAAAATTTTTTTAAAGCGCCCCGTCCCGACGAGCTCGCACGTAGAAGCGAACGTATACGCGAGTAGCGCCGACATATGAAAACGGTATTCAAACCACACAAGTGAGGTATCGCCGCGATCGTTAGAGCGAGAGCATTAATTTTAGCCCTAGGCCTACTCTGTAACTCAAAAAATGCAACCTGTAGAATTTTTTAAACGTCGCCTATCAAGATTTTTAAGGGTAAAAGTTTGACGCCATGCCACGAGCGGGCGAAATTTTTAAGCGTGACATGTTGGGTATCATTTTACTCGGCGTAACATTATCTTTCACAATATATAAAAAAATTGGGCCAAATTTATTGTTGTCTTATTTTTTCATTTAAAAAAGTGAATTTTTTCCAAAAAAAGTGCGCTTGTAAGACCGCTGCGCAAATACGGTGTGACAAAAAGTATTGCAATGACTTCCATTTTATTCTCTAGGGTGTTACAAAAAAAAATATATAATGTTTGGGGGTTTTAAGTAATTTTCTAGCAAAAAAAAATGGTTTTGTCTTGTAAACACCGACTCTGAAAAACAGGCCCGGGGCTAAAGTGGTTAATGCCAAAGTTGTGATCCAAAATTGCGAGAAATTGTGGCAAAGTCGCACGACTTTACAGTCGTACAAGTGTGAAGGGGGCCTCAGGCTGTTTTTTCTGATCTGCCTTCTTGTTTTGGGTCAGTGACACAGAATTGAGGCCAGAAACAGCCAGGCAGCTAGTATTTTCAAAAGCAGATCTGCAATGGCAGCTTACAAATATCTTTCAGCAAAAATTCCCTTTAAATATTTAACCCTTAAGGCTTATTCAATTTGACTGACGTCAGCAGAGCATGGTCACGCCAAGCTGTTCTTGAATTCCGGTTCCAGTCCTTTGGGTTTGTAGATTTGTCCCTGGCAGTGTCCTTAGATTTCAGTATTGAACGAGTACCAGGAAATATATTTTTTTTAAATGTGAGAATTAATTCCTCCCTCAGTTCTCTTCGCTTCTACACTTTTCAAGTTGGTATTGATCAAAGACAAGCTTCTAAAGAGCAAAATATTGTTAATATTCCAATTGAATAAACTTGTTTCCAGCAATTAGCAATCCTCAGAAGACGATCCCATGTGAGATCAGATGAATGCACCAATTACACAGGCAAAGTGTTTCTGGAAATCATTCTAAAATATTGCCAATCATGTATGATTTCCAGGCTGGATCTTTAAAAGGAATGCCACTTCGTAGGGTTCAATATTGAGTTGGCCCACCCTTTGCAGCTATAACAGCTTTAACTCTTCTGGGAAGGCCGTCCACAAGGTTTAGGAGTGTCTATGGGAATGTTTGACCATTCTTCCAGAAGCGCATTTGTGAGGTCAGGCACTGATGAGGACGAGAAAGCCTGGCTCACAACCTCCACTCGAATTCATCCCAAAGATGTTCTGTTGTTTTTCAGGGGTTGGGCTTGGCCCCTTTGTTTTCAGTGAAGGAAACTCTTAAGGCGTCAGAATACCAAGACATTTTGGACAATTTCATACTCCCAACTTTGTAGGAACAGTTTGGGGACAGCCCCTTCCTGTTCCAACATGACTGCACACCAGTGCACAAAGCAAGGTCCATAAAGACATGGATGAGCGAGTTTGGGGTGGAGGAACTTGACTGGCCTGCACAGAATCCTGACCTCAACCCGATAGAACACCTTTGGGATGAATTAGAGCGGAGACTGTGAGCCAGGCCGTTTTGTCCACATCAGTGCCTGACCTCACAAATGCGCTTCTGGAAGAATGGTCAAACATTCCACACTCCTAAACCTTGTGGACAACCTTCCCAGAAGAGAGTTGAAGCTGTTATAGCTGCAAGGGGGGGGGGGGGGCAACTCAATATTGAACCCTAAGGATTAAGATTGGGATACCATTAAAGTTCATGTGCGTGTGAAGGCAGGCGTCCCAATACTTTTGGTAATATAGTGCAGTGTTTTTCAACTCCAGTCCTCAAGGTGCCCCAACAGGTCCATGTTTTTAGGCTTTCCGTTATTTTGCACAGGTGGTTTGATCAGTTTCACTGCCTTAGTAATTACCACATCGGTTTCATCTGAGGGAAATCCCGAAAACATGACCTGTTGGGGCACCTTGAGGACTGGAGTTGAGAAACGCTGATATATAGCGTATCATCTTCATGTTTGATGTTGCCCGTAGTTCCACTTTAGGCCAGTTTTTGCGATTCGGCAATGCGTCGCTTTACCTGACAATTGCGCGGTCGTGCGACGTGGCACCCAAACAAAATTGGCGTCCTTTTTTCCCCACAAATAGAGCTTTCTTTTGGTGGTATTTGATCACCTCTGCGGTTTTTATTTTTTGCGCTATAAACAAAAATAGAGCGACAATTTTGAAAAAAATGCTATGTTTTTTTACTTTTTGCTATAACAAATATCCCCCAAAAACATATATAACATTTTTTTTCCCTCAGTTTAGGCCGATACGTATTCTTCTACCTATTTTTGGTAAAAAAAATCGCAATAAGCGTTTATCGGTTGGTTTGCGCAAAATTTATAGCGTTTACAAAATAGGGTATAGTTTTTTTGCATTTTTATGATTTTTTTTTTTTTACTACTAATGGCGGCGATCAGCGATTTTTGTATTGTGACTGCGACATTATGGCGGACACTTCGGGCAATTTTGACACATTTTTGGTACCATTGTCATTTTCACAGCAAAAAATGCATTTAAAATGCATTGTTTACTGTGAAAATGACAATTGCAGTTTGGGAGTTAACCACAAGGGGGCGCTGATGGGGTTATGTGTGACCTCATGTGTGTTTCTAACTGTAGGGGGGTGTGGCTGTAGGTGTGACGTCATTGATTGTGATTCCCTATATAAGGGAACACACGATCGATGACGGCGCCACAGTGAAGAACGGGGAAGCCGTGTTTACACACAGCTCTCCCCGTTCTTCAGCTCCGGGGACCGATCGCGGGACTCCAGCGGCGATCGGGTCCACGAGTCCCGCGGCCGCGGTTATGGGGCTTCGGACCGGGTCACGTGCATGCGACCCCACCGCTGGGCTTAAAGGGCAACGTACAGGTACGTTGATGTGCCCAGCCGTGCCATTCTGCCGACGTATATCGGCGTGAAGGGGTCCTTAAGTGGTTAAACGCTTATCTTACTAGACGCATTACATCATTTATCCGAGAGCTTTGCATTGCCATCAGTATCGGTACGTCCGGCGGTGGAACGCGCAGACCTCCGGCTCTGATAGGTGGACAGTAAATCGGCATTATATATGTTGCGGATAAGCCGCTTGATTTTACAGTTAAATCCGGGCCGCTGAAAACCGGCTATTTTTATGCTGTCCTGGCTGGTGCAGAAACAGATGGGAATGTAAAAGGATCGTGCGTTGAGTTCAGTTATTGGAAAGCGGCACACATGAAATAACAGTCTATTTTTATACATCGTCATTACAGCTCTCGTTAACCCTTTTACCACCTCATTTAAGAAAAGGGCAGCGGGAAAGTAGCAGGAACCTCTAGTAGCCAATCAGAAATCATCTGCGGCCGATCGAACTGATGATATGAAATCTGTCTGGGTCTCCGTTGCTCCTTGCCTAAGTTCTAAGTAATTTTCCAGCAAAAAAAAACAGATATGATCGAAGGGTCAGAATTGTTTCGGTGGACAGACCCCCTCCGCACACAAAAAAAAAAACGGCCAACAATAACCCCTTCAGGCCATCTCCTGGCAGCGCTTTAGGTGCGCTTTAATGCCTGGGAGGGGGGACATCTTTTCTATCGTGACCACTGTGAACCTGTTCCACTGGCGAGTGTTAATTTTGGCAGCAAATTCAGATTTAGTTTTAGTCTCATGCCGCGTACGCACGACCGTTTTTTCGGGTTGGAATTTTATTAATTCTTTTTTATGTCATTAAAAACGATCGTGTGTGGGCGCCAGAGCATTTTTCACGATGTAAAAAATGGCCATTAAAAATTTCGAACATGCTCTAATTTTTCACTACGTTAAAAACGACGGGCCAGATTCACGAAAATTTACGGCGGCGTAACATATGTCCTTTACGTTACTCCGCCGCAAGTTTTCAGCGTAAGTGCTTGATTCACAAAGCACTTGCGTGTAAACTTGCGGCTGCGTAGCGTAAAGCCGTCCGGCGCAAGCCCGCCTTATTCAAATGGGACATGTATCATTTAAATTAGGCGCGTTCCCGCGCCGGACGTATTGCACATGCTCGGTTTTGAAATTTCCTGCCGTGCTTTGCGCGAAATGACGTTGCCCCGACGTAATTTTTTTGAACGGCGACGTGCGTAACGTACTTTCGGATTCCCGGACGACTTACACAAAAAAAATAATAATTGAAATTCGACGCGGGAACGACGGCCATACTTTTACATGGGCTGTCTATTGTTACACCACCTAAATAGCAGCCGTAACTTTGCGACGCGAAAAGCCGACTAGCAACGACGTAAGAGAATGCGACGAACGCGTGTACCTTCGTGGATCGCCGTAAACAGCTAATTAGCATACCCGACGCGGAAAACTACGCGATCTCCACCCAGCGGCCGCTGAAGTATTGCATCTTAAGATCCGAAGGCGTACGAAGCCGTACGCCTGTCGGATCTTAGCCAAATGCCGTTGTATCTTGTTTGTGAATTACAAATAAAGATACGACGCGGCAAATTTGAAAGTACGCCGGAGTATCAGCAGATACTCAGGCGTACTTTTTCTGTTAATCTGGCCCGACAACGTTAAACACGTCGTGAAAAATTAGAGCATGTTCGAAATTTTTAATGCCCATTTTTTACATAGTGAAAAATGCTCTGGAGCCCCCACACGATCGTTTTTAATGACATTTAAAAAAATCTAAATGTTTTACAACCCGAAAAAACGGTCATGTGTGGGCTTTAACGCAGTGAAATAGAGAAGCAAGTTATGAGACGGGAGCGCTCGTTTTGGTAAAACTACCGTTCGTAATGGAGTAAGCACATTCATCACGCTGTAACAGACAGAAAAGCGCGAATCGTCTTTTACTAACACGGAATCAGCTAAAGCAGCCCAAATGGTGACGCCATCTGCATGGAACTTCCCCTTTATAGTGCCGTCGTACGTGTTGTACATCACCGCGCTTTGCTAGAGCATTTTTGTTTCACGATCGTGTGTAGGCAAGGCCGTTTTTAAGGATCGGGTTGAAAAAAACGTCGTTTTTTCTAGACCCTTAAAAACGTAATTTTTTAGAACCCGAAAAACGGTTGTGTGTACGCAGCATCAGTCTTAGGACTAAAATGGCAATTTAGTTTTAGTCCCGTTTTAGTCTTCTGCAATTGTTTTAGTTTTACTCGTATTTTGTCGACAAAATCTTCAGGACATTTTAGTCATCTAAAATCAAACGAATGTCATTAAATTGTAATTCATTATTTAACCTCTTCCATACCGCACCTATTCTGGCACATCTCTCCTTCATGTAAAAATCATATTTTTTTTTTGCTAGAAAATTACTCAGAACCCCCAAACATTATATATGTTTTTTTTTAGCAGACACCCTAGGGAATAAAGTGGCGGTCATTGCAACTTTTTATCTCGCATGGTATTTGCGCAATCATTTTTCAAATTTCAAATATCCTCCAGCTCATGTTGTGGCCGTATCCATCATATGTGTGGGCATGTGAAGCCCAGTTCCTTCTTCTTCCTGGTTTTCAGGGAGAGGTGCATGCTGGGCGATTTGTAGGCACAGTAATGCCCAGAGACTCCTGGGAAATGAGTGTCATCATTTCCCAGGAGGCAATGGGGTCTTAGGACAGGAAGTTGAACCACCTAGAACCAGGAACTAGGCACATTACGAAATCTGCCTACTAACACCCAGATAGAAGTGAGTAAACAATTTTTTTTTATTTAATGTTTTTATTTTTTACATTAAAGGCAAGCTGTTAAAAGAAAGTTTATTTTTAGGGTGGAGCTCTGCTTTAATGATATCTCTTTTTTAAGGACAAGTGTCAATGCATAAAATAAACCATGTGCTGCCGCATACAATATCGCACACACAGAGAAGAGTGAATGGAGCCTTAATTATTTTATAGTGAATTCATACAGTGACTGCATTCATTTATATTTCTTCAATCTGTGCTCGGAATAAAGGAAAGCATTTCAAACATTAAATAATAATTGTAAATGAACCTTCCAGAGGATTATGTTCTCTACACAACATATGTGTGAGATTTATTACACAGCGGAAAGATGGTTCTCCTTAGAGGTCTAATAAAACAGAACCCAACCACAGGCCTGATTGGTAAGCCATACGTGGCGTGATTTGATTTAAGCTGTTTTTTTTATTTTTTTTTTGTTTTTTTTTTCCTTATTGAAGCCAATGTGGCCATTATCATAACCCATCAATCAATATTTGATTTAATGTGCTGGATGCACGCTAGTGTTGGTTTCATAACAAGAATAATTATTCCATCTGCACACTCCAATAAATATGTGGATCGGTCCCAGAATTCATGTAATGCCGGCCGGCGTGATCACAGCGAGATGTAACTATGTCCAAATCAGCCGCATTATGACATCATGGATACACTGCTATTGTACATAAGAAGAATGGGGATTATTTAATAATAAGATAGATAGATGGATCTAGATAGATAAATAAATCTAGATAGATAGATTGAGATAGATAGATTGCGATAGATTGAGTTAGATAGATATACAGACATATAGATGGACAAACAGATAGACAGGCAGATAGATAGATAGATAGATAGATAGATAGATAGATAGATAGATAGATAGATAGATAGATCGATAGACAAACAGACAGATAGACAGACAAACAGACATGTAGATAGACAGACAAACAGACATGTAGATAGACAGACAAACAGACAGTTATACATTCAGATAGACAGACAAACAGACAGATAGATAGATAGATGGACAGATAGACAGACAAACAGACAGGTAGACCGACAGACAAACAGACAGAAAGACAGATAGATAGACAGACAGACAAACAGACATGTAGATATATAGATAGATAGATAGATAGATAGATAGATAGATAGATAGATAGATAGATAGATAGATCGATAGACAAACAGACAGATAGACAGACAAACAGACATGTAGATAGACAGACAAACAGACATGTAGATAGACAGACAAACAGACAGTTATACATACAGACATACAGATATACAGACAAACAGACAGAAAGACAGATAGATAGATAGACGGACAGCTAGACAGATAGACAGACAAACAGACAGGTAGACAGACAGACAAACAGACAGAAAGATAGATAGACAGACAGACAAACAGACAGGTAGATAGATAGATAGATAGATAGATAGATAGATAGATAGATAGACAGACATACAGACAGACAGACAGATAGATAGATAGATAGATAGATAGATAGATAGATAGATAGACAGATAGATCTAGATAGAAAGATCTACATAGTTAGATAGAGATGGATGGATCTAGATAGTTAGAGAAAGGTAGATAGATAAATAGATCAAAATAGATAGATAATGCAGGCCCCCCCATAAAAAAACTACCACTGCGCAGGAGTGACATCATGCAGTTCTGGCTAGACACACAGGAAGACAGGCAAAGATGAAATGCGGCCTCCAGCTGTGACAACAAGGGCTTCGTTTGCAGGTAAGTTTCACATAATGTGCTAGTCCGAGTCATCAGCTGTCAATGGGCTTCCCCGCTGACAGCTGAATAAAAAAAATAGTAATAAAAAACAACAGAGTGGGATCCCCCATCCAAAATCCATACCAGACCCTTATCCGAGCATGCAGCCTGGCAGGTCAGGAAAAGGGGAGGGGCGAGTGAGTGCCCCCCCCAAACCGTACCAGGCCACATGCCCTCAACATGTGGAGGTGGGTGCTTTGGAGTTCTGACCAACCCCACCCCAAAGCACCTTGTCCCCACCATGTTGATGGGGACAAGGGTCTATTCCCGACAACCGTGGGCTGTGGTTGTGGGGGTCTGCAGGCAGGGGGTTTATCGGAATCTGGATTGGATGATGGAAATCAGCAGAACTTCACCACATGTGCTAAGCTCTGGGAAAAATGAGTGCAACTGCCACAGTCTATTTGCCTTTAGTATTCTCCCCATAGTGTATCCTGGTGCCATCTCTTCCCCAGGTAAGCAAAGCACACACAACGGGTCATCCACACGACATAGAAGAAAATGTGATTCATCAGACGCAGGTCACTTCCATCTTTAATTCTCACATGTAGACGCTTCTGCCTGTGGACAACGGTCAGCATGGGGCACCCTGTCCGGTCTGCTGCTACACAGCCCCAAACACAACAAACTGCGATGCCCATTTTTTTCTGCTTTCAACACGTCCACTTCAGGGACAACTTGTTCACTTGCTGCCTATATATATATATATTTCAATTACCTACATTGTTGTGGCTTACTGTCATATGATGTTGTGTGTCCATGAGCTATAAATTAATAAAACATTTTTGTTTTCTTTGCAGTATTCTTTTTGCAGATGTCAAAGGATTCACCAATCTGTCCACTACCTTATCAGCACAAGAATTAGTCCGAATGTTGAATGAACTCTTTGCGAGGTTTGATCGCCTAGCTCATGTGAGTCCAATCATATCACAGTTCTCTTTTGATTGTTGGCTATTACGTTTTATCATTGCATTCTGGAATCCGATTGCTGGGGAGCGGGGTCATATTTTTATTTTGTATTTATTGGTATTGTATTTTATGTATTGTTTTAGAATTGTTCAGTCTTTACATTTATTGATTCACAAATTGTAATGTCTGTATTATAGGTAGATGAGATTGAGTACACTTTTATTATTATTAATATTATAATACAGGATTTATATTTTTTATTCATTTATTGGCATTTTTGTTTCTTAGGTAAAAGTTCAAAAAAATTCACCAAAAAAAAAAAAAAAAAAAGATTTCAAAAAAGGTTTACTTGCCAAAAATAAGGCACCTGATTTTTAAATATTGTTATTGTATTTTATGTATTGTTTTTATATTTATTGATACTTTAAAGATGAGGTTGAATCCACTTTTATTATTATTATTATTATTATTATTATTATTATTATTATTATTATAATACAGGATTTATATTTTTATTTATTTATTGGCATTTGTGTTTCTTAGGTAAAAGTTCAAAAAAATTCACAAAGAAAAAATAAGATTTCAAAAAAGGTTTACTTGCCATCATCTCCTGTTTACTCGCCTCTCAGTCGGCGGTCACATACACAGTCCCACCTCCGCCATCGGCATTGGACCAGCTCCTGCGATGGACAGAACACTGGTCCAATGCCGGTGGCGGAGGCAGGACTGTGTGTGTAACGTGAGAGCCGAGTAAACAGGAGATGCCGGTTCAGTGAATTCCGACGACGCTCATCCCCCTCCTTCCCCTCCGAGGTACACTATCGGTGTATAACACACACCCGTGATTTGCCCCCTATCCTCAGGGGAAAAAAGTGTGTGTTATACGCCAATATATATACAGTAGTTAAAGGGAACTTCCAGATTCTGATAAGCCCTCCGCCTGCAGATCCCCACAACCACAAGCCAAAGTTCTGGTGAAGAGGCCCTTTTTCTCATCAACATGTGGACACAATTCCTCGTCAGGGGATTACCCATTTAAAAAAAAAAGAAATGTGCCACATGGAGCCGGACCTCTCCACCCCACTTACCGGTCCTGTGGGGGAACCCCGATGATCTGTAGATACTTTAACACTGGATTGCAAAGTATTGGAGGGCTTAAAGCAACAGCTACTGTAAATACACAAATGAAATACATAGAAGGGAGCTGTGCTACCTGTCAAAGGACTTGGATAGATAGATAGATAGATAGATAGATAGATAGATAGATAGATAGATAGATAGATAGATAGATAGATAGATAGATAGATAGATAGATAGGAAAAAAATACCGTTGTAGTTGCGCTGTGAATAAGTATATAAACAAATTACTACAACAAGTGGTAATAAACAACAAGTGGTAGTAAAAGTGGTACTAAAACATATATATAAAACTATAACAATTGTGTTTGAAATTAAGTTCAATGAAGTCCAAGAAAACACAATCAGTGCAAAATCTTCCTGTGGTTCAAAAATGAAGAAAACCCGCCACCAAAAGTGAAGGCAACAACAGGAATGCAGGCTTACCAGATGGCAAGCAAGGATAGCTTGCGGCTGTAAACCCCAGCCCGGCCCTTTAACATAAGCTGCAGCACTCGCTAATGAAGGCAATCAATGAATCCTCAAGACATCCTCAATACAATCCTGTCACCTGATAACGTCAGCACGTCTCCTTCTCCCGACACGCGTTTCGTCACACAAATGACGTTGTCTGCCCCAGAGGACGTCATTTGTGTGAGGAAACGCGCGTCGGTAGAAGGAGATGTGCTGATATTAACGCGTGACAGTCCGGACGGGCGTTCGCTTAGCCGGCCGGCTTTATTTTACATGCTGTTCCTACGATCGTTTTCTTGTAAGTGTTTCTTATCTCATTAAATTTGATACTACTTTTACGGTATTTCACTATTGTGAGTCCCTATTATTTTCTCTGTATTCCATCTGACTGGGAACATCCGTGTCTTGAGGATTCATTGATTGCCTTCATTAGCGAGTGCTGCAGCTTGTGTTAAAGGCCTGGGCTGGGGTTTACAGCCGCAAGCTTTCCTTGCTTGCCATCTGGTAAGCCTGCATTCCTGTTGTTGTCTTCACTTTTGGTGGTGGGTTTTCTTAATTTTTGAACCCCAGGAAGATTTTGCACTGATTGGGCCAGATTCTCAAAAGAGATACGACGGCGCATCTCCAGATACGCCGTTGTATCTCTGCCTAGCGCCGTCGTATCTATGCGACTGATTCTTAGAATCAGTTATGCATAGATATCCATTAGATCCGACAGGCGTAAGTCTCTTACGCCGTCGGATCTTAACTGCATTTTTTTTTGGCCCACTAGATGGCGCTTCCGTCGAAATACGCGTCGAGTATGCAAATTAGCTAGATACGCGAATTCCCGAACGTTTGCCAGGCCGACGCAGTAAAGTTACAACGTTTACGTTAGGCGTTTCCCGGCGTAAAGTTGCCCCTGGGTCTATGAGGCGCAGTCAATGTTAAGTATGGCCGGCGTTCCCGCGTCGAAAATTTATAAAATTACGTTGTTTGCGTAAGTCGTCCGTGAATGGGGCTGGACGTAATTTACGTCCACGTCAAAACCAATGACGTCCTTGCGACGTCATTTAGAGCAATGCACGCTGGGATATTTTAGGGACGGCGAATGCGCAGGTTTGGTTGGATGCGGGGACGCGCTTCATTTAAATGAAACACGCCCCCTACCCGCCGAATTTGAATTCCGCCGGGTGTTTACACTACGCCGCCGCAACTTTACAGGCAAGTGCTTTGTGAATAAAGCACTTGCCTGAAAAACTTGCGGCGGTGTAACGTAAATGAGATACGTTACGCCCGCACAAGTTTGCGCCCATCTACGTGAATCTGGGCCATTGTGTTTTCTTGGACTTCATTGAACTTAATTTCAAACACAACTGTTAGTTTCATTTATATGTTTTATTACCACTTTTACTACCACTTGTTGTTTATCACCACTTGTTGTAGTAATTTGTTTATATACTTATTCACAGCGCAACTACATTTTTTCGATAGATAGATAGATAGATAGATAGATAGATAGATAGATAGATAGATAGATAGATAGATAGATAGATAGAAAAAAGATAGATAGACTGTAGATATGAAGATAGATAGTTGGATAGATAAATAGATGACGATAGATAGGGATATAGATCAGGATATAGATAGATGGACATAGATAGATAGATAACAATAGATAGGTAGGGATATACAGTAGATAGACAGACAGACTTGACTGGCTCCTTGAGTTGCTTCTCCCTCTCCCAGTCTAATTCTGCTGTAAAGTGACTGATATCAGATCCATTTGAGGTACTTAAACTTCTGACATTTATAAAAATCCATATAATGTGTCCAGGATTACAGAGCCCCATTAATATGTCCTTTATAGAAATGATTTTACTGAATGATATCATCAATGTGAGCTCCCAGAAGGCGGCTTCCTTTTGTCTTCCACATTGTGGACATAAGTGAATTCCCGTCCGTCTGTCATTGCAGACAAATTGCAGTAACAGGAGCCCGTCATACAATACAATGGGGGAGCATGAGTAACACAATTACCTGTACACACATGAGGAGAGGCACTTAGAGATGCATGGTGGAGCATCCATTCTTCTCCTGGGATCTCACCACCCAACCATGACATGTCACAAGACTTGGGAAACACAGAGCTTCATTTATCTTCTCCCACATGGTGTATTTTTCCTTTAATAATATATATTTATTTATTTAGTTTGCAAAAATTTTGTGCTTCAACAAAGTATTGAGCAAAGGCTGTGAATACTTATGTACATGGGATTTTTCTTCATTTTTTATTTTTAATAAATGTGCAAACATTTCAAACAAACTTCTTTCACGTATTGATTGTAGAATTGTGAGGAAAATAATGAATTTAATACATTTTGTAATAAGGCTGTAATATAACAAAATGTGGAAAAAGTGAAGCACTCTGAATACTTCCCGGATGCGCTGTATATATTGAAGCACGACTGGCACACAAAGGTATTTCTGCTATGTGTGGTCACTAATTCAAAACTATCTAAATCACAACTATGGGGCGTATAGAGTGTTTCCCCAAAAATAAGACCTTGCGCTATTTTCCAGGACGGCTGCAATATAAGCCCTTCCCCGAAAATAAGCCCTAGTTTAAAATGCTTGTCAAATCCGATAATCCACTCTATTACAGTATTATATAACATACAATGTGTGTGTTTCTGTAATATAATTGCGGGGAAGAGAGCTCCGGAGGGTCACAGAAGCACAGAGCGGCGCTATAACGAAGGTATTTGGCACAATTATATTACAGGAACACACACATTGTACATTATATAATACTGTAATAGAGTGGATTATAGGATTTTACTAGCATTTTATCTCAGTTTACACTGGGGATTCCT
Source organism: Rana temporaria (assembly GCF_905171775.1). Lineage (NCBI taxonomy): Eukaryota > Metazoa > Chordata > Amphibia > Anura > Ranidae > Rana > Rana temporaria. The sequence continues at coordinate 398,719,569 of NC_053493.1, read as the reverse complement.
GTCAGGCAGGGGGAGAGGGAGAGAGAAGACAGCACATTACATGGTAAGACCTACCCCGAAAATAAGCCCGACTGTGTCTTTTGTTGCCAAAATTAATATAAGACCCGGGCTTATTTTTGGGGAAACATGTAGCTAGATTCAGAGAGGGCATCCTAACTTTGCGGCCGCATAGCGTATCGTGTTTACACTACGCCGCCGTAAGTTAGCGAGGCAAGTACATGATTCACAAAGTACTTGCCTGCTAAGTTACGGCGGCATAGCGTAAATCGGGCGGGCGTAATGGCGCCTAATTCAAATTTAGCTAAGGAGGCGTGTTTTATGTTAATGGGGCTTGACCTGGCGTGATTGACGTATTTTACGAACGGCGCATGCGCCGTCCGCCTACATATCCCAGTGTGCATTGCGGCAAAGTATGCCGCACGGTCCTATTGATTTCGACGTGGACGTAAATGACGTAAAACCCTATTCACTGACGACTAACGCAAACGACGTAAAATTTTCAAATTTCGACGCGGGAATGATGGCCATACTTAACATTGACTACGCCTCCTAGGGGCAGCTTTATCTTTAGGCGGCCTATCTCTTACGGAAACGGCGTATCTTTACTGCGACGGGCGCACGTACGTTCGTTAATAGGCGTATCTAGTGATTTACATATTCTACGCCAAACTCAATGGAAGTGCCACCTAGCAGCCAGCCTAAATACTGCACCCTAAGATACGACGGCGCAAGCCGTCGTATCTTAGATAGGTTTAAGTGTATCTCTGTTTGAGAATACACTTAAACTTAAGATCTACTGATACGCCGGCCTAACTCTTTATGAATCTAGCTATAGGTATATAGCTATGTACAAACTGAGGGACAGCAACACAGGGACAGCAACACACTAGATGCCCAAAAACAACATATAGGGGCATTTTTAAGCTAGTGAGTGAAAAATTATTTCAACCAGTCAGGTATTTTTAAATATATTTACAAACATTAAACACAAATTAAAAAAAATATATATACATAAATTATATATGATGTTTTATTTTTTTACTGAATATGTTTTTTTTTTAAGGTAGTCCTATTTCTTTGCAATTTTTATTTTTCATATATATATATATATATATATATATATATATATATATATATATAATTTTTTTCAGGTATTTTTAAATATATTTACAAACACTAAACACAAATTTAAAAAAAAAAAATATATATATATATATATATATATATATATATATATATATATATATATTTTTTTTTTCTTTTACTAAATATGTTTTTTTTAAGGTAGTCCTATTTCTTTGCAGTATTTATTTTTCATATATATATATATATATATATATATATATATATATATATATATATATATATATAGTTATTTTGTTCTATATTACCACTTCTTCTGTAGTGGACAAAACGGGGAGTTCTGAGAGATTTCACCACCAATTTGCCAGTGACTACCCCAAACTGAAATATCAGTTTTGGGTTAGTTGACCTTTGATTATGTTCTTTGTGTATTTATATATATTTCATATAAATTAATAATCTGTATTTTTTTTTTTTTTTTTGGAAAAGAAGGTCCATGTTTAAGCTGGCCATAGACTAGAATATTTGCAAGTGACGATTTATACAAATATTGGTACATTGATGACTTGTGAATATTATTTGAAAGTATTTCAAACTTTTGTTTGCTCTTAGCATTCAAGTTTGGAATGAGTGTATATTACCAAACAAATTCTACACTCACTGGCCCAGATTCAAGTAGAATCGCGCAATATTTGCGTGGGCAAAGAGCAAATTTTTTTCTCTGCGCCCACGCAAATATTGCGCTTTGCCCGCGATTCACGGAGCAGTTGCTCCGTAAATTGCGCGGGCAATATGCTAAGCAGCCGGGCGCAAGGTTGCCTAATGTAAATGATCCCGCCGGGGGCGGGAATCATTTAAATTAGGCGCGCTCCCGCGCCGAGCGAACAGCGCATGCTCCGTCGGGAAACTTTCCCGACGTGCATTGCGGCAAATGACGTCGCAAGGACGTCATTTGCTTGTAAGTAAACGTAAACGACGTTAAATTTGAACGTCGCGAGCGGGAGGCGCAGCTATACTTTAGCATTGGCTGCGCCTGCTATAGCAGGAGCAACCTTATGCTAAAGGCGCCGTACGGAAACTCTGTACCTTGCGTGAGAAGGGCCCGCGCAACTTTTGTGAATCGGTGGTAATATGCAATTTGCATACTACACGCCGATCACAAAGGCCGCGCCCCCTAGCGGCCAACGCAAGAATGCAGCCTGGGATGTGAAGGCATAAGGAGGCTTATGTTTGTCACATCCTAGGCTGCATTCGGTGTAACGAGGTTCCTGAATCAGGAGCACTCGTTACACCGGAGCAAGTAAGCACTTGCGCCGCGCAACCTACGGTTGCGCGGGCGCAAGTGCTTCTTGAATCTGGGCCACTGTTTGTTTATTTATTTGAGAAAAAATTTCCATCCTGCTACTTCAAATCTTCTCATGACTGCAGTCAAAATTGAACGTCAGTTTGACCCCACTAACCATTGGAAAAAAATGAATGGACCTTTTTTTAAATTCTACCAGTGTATGACCAGCCTAACATTAAAATTGTTTGCAGGTGTCTCCCTTAGCTAGCTGAAGGAGACACCCATGCACGCATGCTCCTATCTGGGACCTGAGCTAAGCTGTGTGGATCCATAGACACACATAGGTAGATTCACAAAGAGTTAGGCCAGCTTATCTACAGATAAGCCGACCTAACTCTGAATCTAAGCCGGCCTATGTTTAAGTGTATTCTCAAACAGAGATACACTTAAACATACCTAAGATAGGCTGGCTTGCACCATTCTATCTTAGGTTGCAATGTTTCTTTTGGCCGCTAGATGGCGCTTCCATTGCGGCCGGCCTAGATGATGTAAATGAGAGGATACACCGATTCCCGACGATTTACGAGCGTACGCCGGGCCTACACCGTCGAATTACGTCGTTTCCGTAAGCGATAGGCCGCCTAAAGTTATTCCATTGTTATGAGGTGGAATAACAATGTTAAGTATGGCCGTCGTTCCCGCCGCGAGGTTTGAATTTTTTACGTTGTTTGCGCAAGTCGTCCGCGAATCGGGATTTACGTCGTTTACGTACGCGTCGAAATCAATAGGCCCGTACGGCCTACTTAGCCGCAATGCGCACTGGGAAATGTAGTCGCCCGGCGCATGCGCAGTGTAAAAAACGTCAAAAAACGTGAGGTCAAGCCTCATTTCAATACTACACGCCCCCTCCCAGTCATTTGAATTAGGCGCGCTTACGCCCGCTCGTTTTAGGCTACGCCGCCGAAAATTTGAAGGTAAGTGGTTTGAGAATCACTTCTAACCTAAATAATTTTCGGCGGTGTAGCCTAAAAAGAGTAGGCTAGGCCGTCCTAATTTTAGGCGCCCGTACGTGAATCTACCCAACAGTGCCCAGCAATCCACAACGCTGCTCACTCCTCCTCCCAGCAATTTGACTTACAGCAGTAGAAGCTCATTGATCTATTGCCTTCAGTAACCTTCTCTCCAACCCAGAAGTACAGGGACCAGCATGGATTATCCTGGAACCAGTGGGGGTACAAAGGAACCGCAGGTATGTGTTTGGGGACAGGACGGCATAGCAAGATTGGGGGGCGTTTTTTGCCTAAATCCATAGCAGCCATTCTCAGCCAAGGTTCTATGGAATCCTATAGGGTACCTCCAGAGGTTGCCAAGAGTTCCTTCAGCTGTTGCTGGTTGGCTTTCCATCTGATGGTGCAATTATTTTGGGTCTGATGCCACTTGGCAGAGCCAACACCATGACACCAATGATCTTTTTAGCTGTCTGTAAGTGTGGCATTCTGACCTAGCAGAAGTAGACACCCTTGCCTTTTTCCCCTCCCATCTGGGACCTGAACAGTGGCGGCTGGTGCTCAAAATGTGCCAATGTGCTGCCAGTTTGCCCCATAAATTGCCTCCAGTGTGCTACCAGTTTGCCCCATCAAATGCCGCCAATGTGCTGCCAGTTTGCCCCATCAAATGCCGCCAATGTGCTGCCAGTTTGCCCCATCAAATGCCGCCAGTGTGCTGGCAGTTCGCCCCATCAAATGGTGCCAGTGTGCTCATCAATTCCTGCCAGTGTGCTGCCAGTTTGCCCCATCAATTGCCGCCAGTGTGCTGCCAGTTTGCCCCATCAGATGCTGCCAGTTGCCCCATAGATTTCTGCCAGTGTGCTGCCAGTTTGCCCCATCAAATGCCACCAGTGTGCTGCCAGATTTGCCCCTTCAAATGCTGCCAGTGTGCTGCCAGATTTGTTCATCAAATGCCGCCAGTGTACCCCCCCCCCCCACCAGACACTTACCTGTCTCAGTCAAAGCTGTCCTCCGAGTCTTCTCTTTTCTCCCGTCCTCTTCATTCTCTTGCTATGACACAGTGACGCTGTGTCACAGCGCCTGTTGCTTCAGCCAATCAGGTGATTCCCTAACACAGCACTATGTAAGCAGCAAACGCAACGCCTATGGCTCTAATCAGGCACTTCCAAAACACCCCCACCACTGTAATTCAGATCAAGAGGCCGGACACCTGAATAGTGGGCGGCAGCGGCAACAATAGATAGATTCATGCAATGCATAAATCTATCCATTGTTGATTGACAGGTACAGGAGAGAGGGGGCGGCGCTCCTGCACCCACTATGGACGCACCGCCACTGGACTTGACCCAAGCTGTATGTGTCCATAGACACACACAGAACCCAGAAAGCCACATCACTGTTCATTCCTCCTTCCAGCAATTTTACTTATAGCAGTAAGAGCCCATTGCTCTATTGCCCTCAGTACCCTCCTCTACAACCCAGAAGTCTGGTGGATTGTCCCAGAACTGGTGGCAGTGCAAAGGGACAGGACACAGGACATAGCAAGGGCATTTTGTACCGTAATCCAGAGCAGCCATTTTCAACCAAGGTTCAGTGGAATCCTAGGATCTCTCTAGAGGTTGCTAGGAGTTCCTAGAGCTGTTGCAGGGTTGAATTTCCATCTAATGGTGTGTAATTACAGGTCTGGTGCCACTTGGCAAAGCCAACACCATGATATCAATGACCTTTTTAGCTGTCCGTAAGGTTGGCATTCTGACCAACATTTTAGGGGGTGTATTGTACCCACTGACCACCAATAAAATTATTTTTGTAAGGGTTCCCTCAGATCTAAATCATTATTTCAAGGGTTCCCCTGGGGTAAAAAAAAAAAAAAAAAAGTTGAGAAAGGCTGATCCAGAGAATGGGTTAGGGTAAAAAACACAGAGCACTTAGTACCACTTTCATTTTTTTTAATTGTAATTGAAACAAAGAGATTATCTCTCATATTCCACCATGCTCTGATCTCCGTCAAACCAGAAACTCCAACATAATCCCTGACACATTCATTTTCTATTAGTATGTTATTAATTGTGACTGCCTTCTACATGACCTTCAGACTATTTTCCACTGTATTAAAGCCTCTAAGCATACTCTATTTTTGTGCGGCCACAAATTCATTTATAAACAGGGAAAATTGCATTATGTCCTCTTTCAGGCAAGGCGTAGAGACATCCAGCCGTCATAACCTGACCTTCCTCTAGTGATTGGGTTTTCTATCCTCAGGGATCGTGTCTAGGACGGGGAAGATCTCTGCAACCAAATCTGCTGACTCAGGCTAAATAGAATGTCTTTACTAGAGGAGACCATCTTAAAGGAATGCTGAACTTATCGTTATTTGATACTTAAAGGAACACTGAAGTCAATTTTTTTTTGGTAAAATAACAAACATGTTATACTTACCTGTTACCAGTTACCTTAGCTAGTTTTGCACAGAGTGTCCCCGAACCCTGTCTTCTGGGGTCCTTCAGCAGCTGTCTTGGCTCCTCCTTGCGAGAGCTTTCTACCCTAATGCGAGCTCCCTCGCATGGTGGAAAGCTCTGGCGAGCGCGCTCCCGTGATACAGCGGCGGCCATCGCCGCCAACTATATCACTCGGCCCCGGCGTGCCGCGTCATTGGATGTGATTGACAGCATCGCCAGCCAATGGCTGCGCTGCTATCAATCCATCCAACCTAGCCAATCAACGGCCAGGCTGGGAACCGAACAGGATGACGGGGACGCGCGTGGGATTTTCGAGGGGTGAGGGAAGTCAAACAGGGGCTGGGGGGGGGGGGGAGTAGTGCTGTCCGATGTTTTTTTACCCTAATGCATAGGATGCATTAAAGTGAAAAAACATTTACCTTTACAACCCCTTTAAGAGCCTGTTTGTAATGGTTCGGATGTTTTCCTCCATCTTTTACTACTTTACTACTTTTTGTTTACGCTTCGATCCATTAGTTCTGTGCTTATTTTTTTTTTTTTTTATTCTTTTAGTTTTTTCTTCTTCTTCTTCTTCTTCTTCTTCTTCTTCTTCTTCTTCTATTTCTTTATTATTATTATACAGGATTTATATAGCGCCATCAGTTTGCGCAGCGCTTTATGACCAGATAGTTCAAGCCGTGATTTGTCATAATTGTCTCAAAGCACTTGTTCCGTAAGCCCGCCTAATTCAAATGTGGAAGGGGGGGGCGTGTTTTATGTTAATCAACTGTGACCCGACGTGATTGACGTTTTTCATGAACGGCGCATGCACCGTCTGTGGAAATCTTCCAGTGCGCATTGCTCCTAATACGCCGCAAGGACGTATTGGTTTTGACGTGGACATAAATGACGTCCAGTCCCATTCACGGATGACTTACGCAAATAACGTAAATTTTAAAATTTTCGACGCGGGAACGACAGCCATACTTAACATTGGCTGCGCCTCATAGACCCAGGGGCAACTTTATGCCGGGAAAAGCCTAACGTAAACGTTGTAACTTTACTGCGTCGGCCGCGCATACGTTCGGGAATTCGCGTATCTAGCTAATTTGCATACTCGACGGGGAAATCGACGGAAGCGCCACCTAGCGAGCAAAAAAAAAATACGCCTGTCGGATCTAATGAATATCTATGCGTAACTGATTCTAAGAATCAGTCGCATAGATACGACGGCGCTAGGCAGAGATACGACGGCGTATCTGGAGATGCGCCGTCGTATCTCTTTTGTGAATCTGGGCCAAAGTGTCCCACTCTAATTAGCTAATTAAGCCATAACACCTGCAAAGGGTTCCTGAGACTTTAAATGGTCTCTCAGTCTGGTTCAGTAGGAATCACAATCATGGGAAAGACTGCTGACCTGACAGTTGTGCAGAAAACCGTTTCATCTGCTGGTGTTGGTCCACTGTGCTTCATTAAGTCCGGGGTTACCGCAGCCGTCTACCAGGAGATTCTGGAGCACTTTATGCTTCCTTCCACAGACAAGCTATATGGAGATGCTGACTTCATTTTCCAGCAGGACTTGGCACCTCCCACACTGCCAAAAGCAAAAAAACCTGGTTCCATGACTGTGGGATTACTGTGCTTGATTGGCCAGCAAACTAGCCTGACCTGAACCCCATAGAGAATCTCTGGGGCATTGCCAAGAGAAAGTTCCACCTGATCCTTTTTTCATACGAAGGGTCATGGTGATGTGGTAAGTAGGCACTTACCTCTACCTTTCACCGGGTGTCGCCAGTTTGATATCTGTTCCGTGGTGATGGTGTCTACTCTCAAGTCCACTATTTGATGCATGGACTTACCAATGATTATCATTTAGTGACAATTGCTGAATTTTTTGGACCTGTTTGCACCTATTTTTTAATGTTGTCATTATATAAGCACTTGCACTTTAAATCACTATTATATTGTTGACCTTATAGTTAATATATTGTTTCAAGCTAGAATTTGGAATTTATTTGTCACCTACTATTCGCGCCCCCTTATTATTATACACCCCCCACATAGCCAAGAGAAAGATGAGAGGCATGAGACCCAACAATGCAGAAGAGCTGAAGGCCGCTATTGAAGCAACCTGGTCTTCCATAACACCTCAGCAGTGCCACAGACTGATTGCTTCCATGCCACGCCGCATTGAGGGGCCCAAACCAAGTACTGAGTACATATACATGCTTCTACTTTTTAGAGGTCCGATATTGTTCTATGTACAATCCTTGTTTTATTGATTGCATGTAATATTCAAATTTTCTGAGATTGTGGATTTGGGGTTTTCATGAGCTGTAAATCATAATCATGCCACACGTTGCGGATTGTCACTTGCCACATCACCTGCCATATGTGGATTGTCACTTGCCACGTCACCTGCCACACATTGCGGATTGTCACTTGCCACATCACCTGCCACACATTGCGGATTGTCACTTGCCACGTCACCTGCCACACGTTACGGATTGTCACTTGCCACGTCGCCTGCCACACGTTGCGGATTGTCACTTGCCACGTCACCTGCCACACGTTACGGATTGTCACTTGCCACGTCGCCTGCCACCAGATGCGGATTGTCATTGCCATGTCACCTGCCACATGTTGCAGATTTTCACCTGCTGTGTCACTTTCCTGCTAAGGTGCTCTGTCCCAAAGTCAGGCAGCAGAGAGATTATGTAATCTCTCTGCTGCCCACGGCTGCCTACACAGTCACAGTGAGGGCGGAACTGCAAGGATGCAAAGCGGGCGCCGGGAGATGATGCCATCTTTCTGCTCCAGTGCCTGCCAGCTCCCTGATTGGCCAGCAGTGCTCACACACCGAGCCGCCCAGCTACCCCCCTCTCTCACCCGCCCGCTCACCGACCGAGGGCCTACTATCTCGCCCGCAGAGCCACACGCCTAAAAAAGAAGAAAAATTTGCGCTAACCCAAAATTAGTAAGTAATAACCAAATCACAGAAGGCAGCAATCACGTGATCTAACACAGGTAAGAATAAAAAAGGAAAAAATTGCGCCAACTAAAAATTATTATCAATTAAGTCCATATGTGAATAACATAAGGTTAGGATAAAAATAAAAGTCCAATAAAGCAATGGCGAAAATTCGGACAGACAGCACCCCAGTGCACTTGAAAGGACCGTGTACCACCACCACATGGAATGAGGCTTACCAGAGATAAGCTTATTGCAAGCATTAATCAAACTCCAGACCAGGTTCTCTCAGAGATAGGTGTCACGGCATACGGTAATCCAAATATCACACAGACCAGAGCTGGACTCAGGATCCACAGCAGATAGACCACAACGTAGGATGTTTGTCAGCGATCGTATCATGCAGCACGGCAGTGAACCATATGCAAGGAAGGAGATAGTATGACTCCGTATGAAACAGTTTATTAAAATAACATAAAACTTACTTACGCAAATCAGGCAGTTTAAAAATATTGCCGGCCGGCAAAGACAGGAGCCCTTCCTCCTAGCGTAAACGCGGTGACGTCACTGCACGCCGTCGAACCAGATGCGTTTCGTCATACGTTGACGTTCTCAATGGGGATTGCCGGCCGGCAATATTTTCAAACTGCCTGATTTGCACAGCTTTGTGTAAGTAAGTTTTATGTTATTTTAATAAACTGTTTCATATGGAGTTATACTATGGTGCGGTCTCCTTCCTTGCGTATGGTTCACTGCCGTGCTGCATGATACGATCGCTGACAAACATCCTACGTTGTGGTCTATCTGCTGTGGATCCTGAGAGCCGCACGCCTGCAGTCTCGTGGAGGCACCCACGGAGCCGCACGCTCTCACCCGCATTCTCTGAGGGGGCAATTGTCCTGTTGCCCCCCCTGGATCCGCCCCTGCTTTGCATGTAATGAGTCTCTCTCATATATTAGTTTCACCTTTTAAGTTGCATTAGTGAAATAAATGAACTTTTGCACGATGTTCACATTTTTCGACTTTCACCTGTATAGTCCACAGAAAGAATTGCTAAAATTACTAGCACAGCAGAGCGCAAAAGATTTTACAAGCTCATTGGATTCCTGGCATGTCGTTTGCAGTATAATCCTTTCCTTTGGCTACTTACATGTATTTCATTATTGCAATCTGCACCTAATGTTTCGTTCCCAAAAGCGAAATGTAACTGATTATCATTTGACATTATAAAAGGGGAAGCTGATCTTCCGCAAGACAGAATCGAATGTTTCAATCGCTCCGTTTCATCTTCGTCTGGTTTTAATGTCGGCATCCCCAGCTAATTGGAAATTTAACTATTACAAGGATGACATTTTGATAAGTCACTCATTTACCATGGCATGAAAAAATCTCCAGTGGAAATTTTCCATTGATAATTGAATGTAGTCTTTCTTTCTTTTCATAGACTATACTGTTCCACTTTTTTAATTGTGTTCTAGAGCCAGGAAAACAAAAGATTGGGTTAGCAGCCTTAGTGGCGGGGAAGGCCACATTGGCAAGACCTTATCTAGATTTATGCGTCTTAATGATGATGAGCAAATGCTTTGAAGTGTCTCTGCTGCTAAAAATAAATGCAAAAATGACATTTAAACAGGAATTCTAATTTAAAGTGTTTTTAAAGGATTACATTTTATTTTTAAATATTTTTAAATTGTTGCTTTACAATTTACCCAAACAAAATTGACGTCCTTTTTTTCACACAACGAAAGCTTTCTTTTGGTGGTGTTTGATCACCTCTGCGGTTTCTATTTTTTGTGCTATAAACAAAAAAAGACCAACAATTTTGAAAAAAAACCCCACAATATTTTTTACCTTTTGCTATAATAAATATCCAGAATAGGAAAAAAAAATATTCATCAGTTTAGGCCAATATGTATTCTTCTACATATTTTTGGTAAACAAAACCAAAAAAATGCAATAAGCAATTTTACATTGTCATGCTAATATCCTCCTGTGGGGTATACAGTATGGGGTAGATTCAGGTAGGGACCGCGTATATTTGTGCGGGCGTAAGCAAGCAAGCAAAGTTGCGGCGGCGTAGCGTAAATAGGCCGGCGTAAGCCCGCCTAATTCAAATGTGGAAGATGTGGGCGTGTATTATGTAAATGTATTGTGACCCCACATAAATTACGCTTTTTCCGAACGGCGCATGCGCCGTCCTTGAAAGTATCCCAGTGCGCATGCTCCAAATTAACCTGCAAAAAGCCAATGCTTTCGACGTGAACGTAAATGACGCCCAGCCCTATTCGCGAACGACTTGCGCAAACAACATAATCGCCGGAAAATTCGAACGCTGGCCCGACGTCCATACTTAACATTGGCTGCGCCTCATATAGCAGGGGTATCTTTACGCCGGAAAAAGCCTTACGTAAACGGCGTATCTATACTGCGACGGCCGGGCGTACGTTCGTGAATAGGCGTATCTAGCTGATTTACATATTCTAGACGTAAATCAGCGTACACGCCCCTAGCGGCCAGCCTAAATATGCAGTTAAGATACGACGGCATAGGAGACTTACGTCGGTCGTATCTTAGCAACATTTAAGCGTATCTCAGTTTGAGCATACGCTTAAAGTTGCGACGGCGCGGATTCGGACTTACGATGACGTATCTACAGATACGACCGTCGTAAGTCTTTCTGAATCCGGCCCTGTGTGTCTGAGTTTCAATAAACGGTCTTTTCTTTGGTTCTATCCCAACATCTTGCCTGTGTACGATGATTGGGGTAAAAAGGGCTGGTTTTAGCTCTTGGTCTGCTCGAATGGTTTGGAGGGCAGGAGGCACTTTTTTTGCAGATCAAGGGTTCCTCCATGTGTAAAAAGGTTGTGAAAGGCTGCTACTAGCCCATACACACGATCGGATTTTCCGACAACAATAGTCCAACGGATGTGTTTCATCGGACAATCCGACCGTCTGTATGCTCCATCGGACAATTGTTGTCGGAATTTCCGACAGCAAATGTTGGATGTTCATGCTCTCAAATTTTCCAACAAAACATGTGTTCCGTCGGATTATTCGATCATGTGTACACAAATCCATCAGACTACAATCCAAAGTACAAACAGCATGCTCTAAACCAATGCTAAACATTAGACAACAATAGCAGAAGTTGCCCAAAGGGTGGCGGTAAAGAGCTGAAAAACCATGTGGTTTGGTGAATGTTGGTTGAATATGTTCTGCCATGTGTATGCAGAACAAGTTCACGGCCAACGAGAGTGACAGATGATGGACAACTCTGAGTCTGCTGGGGCTGCTGACATCACATCTTAAGCCTCGTACACACGATCAGATATTCCACGGACAAAGCGTAGGACTTTTGTCTGAAGGGCGTTGGCCATGTCTTGCATACAAACGGCAAAGAATTGTCGGCCAACAAACACAAAACATGTTTTTTCAGCTCTTTATCGGCACCCTTTGGGCAACTGTATTATGTTGAGCATTGCTTCTGAGCATGCGTGTTTGTACTTTGGAGTTTTGTTCGAAGGACTAGTGTACACGCGATCGAATAATTGTTGGAGGACAGTTTTTAAGCATGCTATCCCACAATTGTCCGCGGAAAATCCGACAACATTTGTCCGATGGAGCGTACAAACGGTCAGGTTTTCTGACTACAGCCTGTCATAACACAATTCCCGTTGGATAATCTGATCATGTGTACGAGGCTTAAGACTCTTGGATGTCTAAACATATCTACATAAGGGAGGCTTTTACAGGCAAATAACATGAATACAATACATTAATGCACATATAAATTGGTAGAAAGATTGTGGAAATCAAGTCTGATTCTATAGGCTTGAACTATTGAGCTGTGTACACAGACTTTCTACAGCAAATAGGAAAGGCAATCAGCAATGAAATATTTATAAATAAGCCTAAAGCTGCTTGTGTATTGGAAAGCATATAACCATAGAATATATTCATGTTCAACATTTGATGTTTTCGTAATTTAAAAAAAAACCTTTCAGGACTCAAGAGGGAGCAGGTGGCTCCGGTCTCTGGACGATAGACAGTTTCTATTTCTGTTGCACACCTGAAAGATGTGAAAGATGTGCACTTGTTGTTTATAGGAAACATCTTCAGAAATAGCATGAATGAATGGCTGCAGCGCTTCCCAACAGCATGACATTAAATCTCAGCGGAAAAGACTTATTTTCGCCATAGCTTTTCTTTTGAACACAGTTGCAGAACTTTTCCGTAACGCAAATCCCTTGCCAATATTTCATTACTTTTAAACAAAAATGTAGAACATTGTATCATCAACAGCTCCGTGTCTTTTTCGGCTTTGTCGGATTAGGAAACAATGGTAGAAGTGAAGTACCTCTCTGCTACAACGGTTCATTTCACAAGGCTTATTATTCCTGCAAGATAGCGCTTGGTAAATTCACAGCGTTTCTTAACAGTAGTGGGCTGCGTGGGAGGTGTAGCATTGATGCATAAAGATCACCTCACTTTTATATTTTATATATTCATAAATAGAAAATTGCCAGTCACTCCTTGTAACTGCAACCACTGGCCTGTGAGAGAAAGTCAACTCAATTACCTTCGCAAAATGATGCTTGGAATCAAATTCTCCATTTTAAACATTGAGGGTCTTGGAATGGACATGTGTATGCTCAGCGCCAATGTTTCCCTTCCTCGGTCTGTCTCTTTCTTTATCTTTTTCACCCTTTCCCTCTCACTCTCTCTATCATCTCTCTTTCTTTCTCTGTTTTTTTATCTCACTGTTTCTCTCTTTGACTCTCGCGCTCTCTCTCTCTCCAGCTCTCTTTTACTTTATTTCTTTCTTTCTTTCTTTCTCTCTCTTGCTCTTTCTTTCTTTTTTTCTTTCTCTCTCTCGCTCTTTCTTTCTTTCTCTCTTTCTTTTTTTCTTTCTCTCTCTCTCTTTCTTTTTTCTTTCTCTCTCTCTATCATCTCTCTTTCTTTCTCTGTTTTTCTCTCTCACCCTTTCTCTCTTTGCCTCTTGCGCTCTCTCTCTCCAGCTCTCTTTTCCTTTCTTTCTTTCTCTTTCTTTTTTTCTTTCTCTCTCTTGCTCTTTCTTTCTTTTTTTCTTTCTCTCTCTCGTTCTTTCTTTATTTCTCTCTTTCTTTCTCTCTTTCTTTTTTTCCATCTCTCTTCTCTTACTATTTTTATCTTTGTCTATCCCAATGTCACTGTCTGCTTCTTTTTCTCTCTTTCTTGTCTTTCTCCCTTCTTCGTTCTCACCTTTTGTGTTTCCCTTTATGTAGAGTATTGTCAGAGGTTACTGAAAATTCTAATAAGAAAGCCCAGCACTAGCTTTGCACCCTTTAACTCTTCATGCAGTCTCTCACTGTTGTGTCTCTGTCTTCTTTCTCTTGTTGTTTCTCTCTTTGTCTCTCTCTCTTTATCTGAGGCCCCGTACACACGACCGAGTTTCTCGGCAGAATTCAGCCAGAAACTCAATGGGAGCCATATTCTGTCGAGGAAACCGCTCGTGTGTACACTTTTGGCCGAGGAAACCGACGAGGAACTCTTCGAGCCAAATAGAGAACATGTTCTCTATTTCCTCGTTAGTCAATGGGGAAACTTGGCTCGTCGAGATCCTCGGCGGCTTCACAAGGAACTCGACGAGCAAAACGATGTGTTTTGCTCGTCGAGTTTCTCGGACGTGTGTACGGGGCCTCATTCTTTCCTTCTCTTTTTTTCTTTCACTATCTCTCTCTCTCTCTCTCTTTTTCTTTCTTATTTTTTTCTCTCTCTCTCTCTCTCTCTCTCTTTCTGTCTTTCTCTCTCTATCATCTCTCTTTCTTTCTTTCTTTCTATGTTTTTCTTTCTCTCTTTGCCGCTCTTGCGCTCTCTCTCTCCTGCTCTCTTTTTCTTTCTTTCCTTCTTTTTTTTCTTTTTCTCTTATTCCTTTTCTTTCTCTCTCCAGTGAAAAGGAAAGCCCAGCACTAGCTTTGCACCTCTTAACTTTCCATACAGTCTCTCATTTTTTTTCCTCTCTCCTCTCTTACTATTTCTCTCTTTGTCTCTCTCTATGTCACTGTCTGCTTCTTTTTCTCTCTTTCTTGTCTTACTCTCTCTTCCGTTCTCACCTTTTGTGTCTCCCTTCATGTAGAGTATTGTCAGAGGTTACTGAAAATTCTAATAAGAAAGCCCAGCACTAGCTCTGCACCCTTTAACTCTTCATGCAGTCTTTCACTGTTGTGTCTCTCTGTCTTCTTTCTCTTGCTGTTTCTCTCTTTGTCGCTCTCCCTCTTTCTTTCTCTACGCTCATTGTCTTCTTTGTCTCTCTCTTTCCTTCTCACTCTCTGTCTCTCCCTTTCCCTTTTTTCTTTTCTTTCTTTCTTTCTTTTTCTTTCTTTCTTTTTCTCTTTCGTTCTTTCTTTCTTTCTTTCTTTCTTTCTTTCTTTCTTTCTTTCTTTCTTTCTTTCTTTCTTTCTTTCTTTCTTTCTTTCTTTCTCTTTTTCTCTCTCCTTCTTTCTCTGTCTCTCTCTCTCTATGCAAAGCGTTATAAAATATTGCTGAAATGTCTAAAAGGAAAGCCCTTCACTAGCTTTGCACCTCTTAACTTTCCATGCAGTCTAATTTTTTTTATCTCTTTTACCTTTTACCATTTACCTAATGCCCTGTACACACGATCAGTTCATCCGATGAAAACGGACTGATGGATTTTTTCATCACATATACGATGAAGCTGACTTTCATCAGTCTTGCCTACACACCATCAGTTAAAAATCAGATCGTGTCCAATGCGGTGACGTAAAACACAACGACGTGCTGAGATAAATGAAGTTCAATGCTTCCGAGCATGCGTCGACTTGATTCTGAGCATGCATGGATTTTTGACCGATGGATTTCCCCACAGACGATCGTTTTTTTATCGCTTTTTTAACCATCAGAGAATTTTAAAACAGGTTCTATTTTTTTTCACCGATGGGAAAAAACCGACGGGGCCCACACACGATCGGTTCGTCCATCGGACCGTTTTTATTAGACGAACCGATCGGGTGTACAGGGCATTACTATTTCTCTCTTTGTCTTTCTTTGGACACCCTAGGCTTATACTCGAGTCAATACGTTTTTCCATTTTTTGTGTTAAAATTGGGTGCCTCGGCTTATACTCGGGTCGGCTTATACTCGAGTATATACTGTATATCTTTTGATGGGTGGGGAAAAAAAATACACGATTGGATCAGCCAGAATTCAGTGTGCTCCTAACTTCTTGTGTACTCTGTAGTCTTAGCAGACTTCCTGATATATGGTGACAACACCATTCCTTAGATACAGTATGGTGAATAAGCGTTGTCACAGTAGGACTGGAAGGATCAACAGGTAAAAATAAAAAACAAATGCAACCACAGCATCTAAGGACTGGTAGGCTGCAGTATATTATGGCCCGGATTCACGTAGGGCTGTTTTACGTTGCCCGGGCGTAGCGTATCGTATTTACACTACGCCGCCGCAACTTAGAGAGGCAAGTGCTGTATTTACAAAGCACTTGCGTTGTAAGTTACGGCGGCGTAGCGTAAATGGGCCGGCGTAAGCACGCGTAATTCAAAATAGGCTGGTAGGGGGCGTGTTGTATTTATATGAGGCTTGACCCCATGTAGATGCATGGCCGAACGAACGGCGCATGCGCGCGCATGCTCAGTATCACGTCGTATTTACGTCCAAAGATACGCCGGCTCAATGCCTGTGACGTAAACGTAACTTACGCACAGCCCTTTTCGCGTACGACTTACGCAAACGACGTAAAAAGATACACTTGTTTTGCATGGGCTGCGCCACCTAGAGACCAGCTTTATCTTTACGCCGGCGTAAGCGGTGTAACTAATTGCGACGGGCGTACGTACGTACGTACGTACGTACGTACGTACGTACGTACGTTCGTGAATTGGCGTATCTTGCTCATTTACATATTCGACGCGGAAATCAAGGAAGCGCCACCTAGCGGCCAGCGTAATTATTGCACCCCAAGATACGACGGCGTAGGAGACTTATGCCGCTCGTATCTTGGCCAAATCTATGCGTATCTGATTCTATGAATCAGGCGCATAGATACGACGGCGGCCATTCAGACTTACGACGGCGTATCTGGAGATACGCCGTCGTAAGTCTTTGTGAATCCGGGCCTATATTTTTACTCTTGGGTTTAGATACGCTTTAACTGATGTTTGCTGTAACTTGGGAACTGGCATATTAGTGATGCTTTGTGTGCCTTTGTTGTGAGCCTTTTATACTTCTCTTCCTAGTGAAACTGTGATTATTAACTGCCTGTAGCGATGCCTAACCTATTTTGACACCTGTCACCTGACATGTCAGTACATATCATTTATCATTGTTGTAGACACTTATTTCATTCTCTCGGTATAAGTTGTAATAGCAACACAATGTACACCCACATGCCTTGCCGAGCGCACAGACTCCTCGTATACAATTATACAGAGTATTTTCACTATAGCTGTTTAAAATGTTTAATGATCCTCAGCAAATCCTAGCATGATGTGCGCAGTAATACAGGCGTATAACAGCATGGGCTCGCCGGGTGGAATGGTGTCATTACACAATTTCATTACAATTTGAACATTTTCACCTAGGTGGGCTAATTTAGGGTATCTCGCCCCCCATCATTAATCGTGTCTGCATGAGAGCTCCATGTAGTGTCTGTAGGCATTCCTGGAGAACTTTTGTCTGGTTCTGGCTTTGTCTATACTACTTGTAGGCAGGTGCAGTCTACTTTCTCCACTGCAGGTGGCCCTCAACCGCAGCGGCATTGGGGAGTCAGAGGAAGTCAAGAGGAACAAGAAAAATATAAAAAGGGGGCGTACCAGCCTAGTGGATTATCCCTTGGATAATGCACTTACTGAGCACCTACTGAGCTCTGATGAAGAAGGTTGTCCTTCGAAACACGTAAGCTTTGGATAATGCCCTTACCTTGGATAATGCACTTACTGAGCACCTACTGAGCTCTGATGAAGAAGGTCGTCCTTTGAAACGCGTAAGCCTTGGATAATGCCCTTACCTTGGATAATGCACTTACTGAGCACCTACTGAGCTTTGATGAAGAAGGTCGTCCTTTGAAACGCGTAAGCCTTGGATAATGCACTTACTGAGCACCTACTGAGCTCTGATGAAGAAGGTCGTCCTTCGAAACGCTTAAGCCGGCAGTGGCCCTCATCACATCCCATATGATTATCTGGAGTGCGTTTGGGCTCGATCTATTGTCACCACTTGTGGGAAATTGTTACATTGTGAACCTTTTAGCTACACTTTGAGTAGCTTTATTTATCTTTTTTAATAAATATTTATCCAAGGGATAATGCACTAGACTGGTGCGCCCCCCCCCCCCTTTTTTTCATTTTTCTTGTTTATTGCCAGGATACCCCTATCCTAGAAGGGCAGCAAGGCCAGTGACATATACCATCACCAAATATAGACTGTTAATCCACTCGTGCACAGGAGTGTTTGTTTTCTGTTTCCAGAAGTCAAGAGGAACATGTAGGTAGATTCAGAAAGAGTTAGGCCGGCTTATCAGTAGATAAGTCGACCTAACTCAGAATCTACGCCGACCTATGTTTAAGTGTATGCTCAAACAGAGATACGCTTAAACATATCTAAGATAGGACGGCTTGCGCCGTCCTATCTTAGATTGCAATTTTTCGGATGGCCGCTAACTGGCGCTTCCATTGCGGTCGGCGTAGAATATGTAAATTAGTCCATTGTACCTGAATCTAGCTATAGGTTCCTCTATGATTTTCTGGGTCACTGGGGGGGAGCTGTCTGATTGGATGCTGGCACCCCATGTGACTCTGGCGGCCATCTTGGGTTAGGCAGAGTCTATTTAATCACCAGGGCATTTTTATGATACAGCACTGCGTCAGTTTAACTGACAGTTGTGCAGTCATGGGACACAATACCCAAACAAAATGTATTTCCCCCCCCCCCCCCCACAAATAGAGGGTTTTTTTGGTGGTATTTGATCACCTTATTTGTTGCGCTATAAACAAAAGAACACTGCCAATTTTGGGGGAAAAAAATATATTTTTTACTTTCTGCTATAAACCATACCCCAATTTTTTTTAAAAATCTCTTCATAAATTTAGGCCAATATGTATTCTGCTACGTTATTTAGATTAAACAAAATTCCAATAAGCATATATTGATCGGTTTGCGCAAAAGTTAATAGCACCTACAAACTATGGGATATTTGAATTCATTTTTTTTTTTGACTAGTAATGACAGCAAAGAAACAATATCTAACGAGTGGACATTGATGGTCAGACTTTAAGGCCAAGGAAGTAAATTAAAAAAGGTTTAATTTGATAGCAAATAAATACAAAAACAAATACAGAAATAATACAAAAAATTATTATTATTATTAGCCACTGTATATTCCTCAGAAGTCGCCAACGCATGTTTCGCCGTGGGGCTTCTTCAGGACGAAGACGAGGAATGCATGTTTAGCAGAAAAACAGATTTGTGTCTGTAATGATACAGTTTAAAGGGTTAATAACATATATATATATAAAGGAAAGAAAAAATTAAAAGAATGAATATCTAAGTGTATAATTACATGACATATGGTCCTCAGCGGAAGTATCCATAGGGCATATACGATGCACAATAAACGACAGCATACGTCGAAAATGCAGTTTTGGCAGGAATTTTCACGCACAGCACCAGGAATCTAATTTTCGCACAAAAAAACACTAACTGACAATTTTGACACTTTTTGGGGACCGGTGACACTATTGCCGCATACACACGATCAGAATTTCCGATGGAAAAAGTCAGACAGACTTTTTCCATTGGAAATTCCGAATGTGTGTATGCCCCATCATACTTAGTGAGAAATAATACCGCTCTAAAAACTGCTGATCCCTTGGCTTTGCTTCCGTCCCACTAAACCAAAAGGGTGCTGGCTATGCACAGGTACATTGGATAGAAGAAGATCCTGGACTGCCGCACTCCTTAAAACGATGTCTTTATTATACAAATAAAATCCAAAAAACAACAAAAGCAATGCAGTCAAAACTTGGTGAATAACAGGAAAAAGGTGGCTGACATGTTTCACATCATGTGATGCTTACTCATAGATCATCTGGATTCAGCAGTGGTATCATTTTACACATTTTCATACCAGTATCATACTTAGCTACATGTTTTTATGACTGCTTTTGCTACCGTTTGGAATTACTCGCACCATTTTTACAGTTTATGTAGCTACATCAATTTTATCTCCAGTGCAATGTTTATTTTGTTACCTACTTGAAGACTATAAAAGTTTTAATGCTATTCCCATCGAACGCTGCCTTTGTGTGTTTTTTGGTATCCTGCTATCCATTTTTCCAGTGGTTGGTAGCTGCACTGGGAATCAGCCTGCAAGGAGATCAGCTAAAAGTAGTTGGATCTGTATGTGCGTTATAGTTAATAAAAATTAGTCGATTAATCGATTTAATCCGAAGCTCCGGGACCGCGAGACCCGCGGACCTGATCACCACTGGGGTCCCGCGATCGGTCCCCGGAACTGAAGAACGGGGAGAGCCGCGTGTAAACACGGCTTCCCCGTGCTTCACTGTGGCGGCGCATCGATCGTGTTATCCCCTTTATAGGGAGACACAATCGATGATGTCACTCCTACAGCCACACCCCCTACAGTGTAAACACACACTAGGTGAAACATAACCCCTTCAGCGCCCCCTGTGGTTAACTCACAAACTTGCAACTGTCATTTTCACAATAAACAATGCAATTTAAATGCATTTTTTGCTGTGAAAATGACAATGGTCCCAAAAATGTGTCAAAATTGTCCGAAGTGTCCGCCATAATGTCGCAGTCACGAAAAAAATCGCTGATCGTCGCCATTAGTAGTAAAAAAAAATAATAATAATAAAAATGAAATAAAACTATCCCCTATTTTGTAAACGCTATAAATTTTGCGCAAACCCACCGATAAACGCTTATTGCGATTTTTTTTTACCAAAAATATGTAGAAGAATACGTATCGGCCTAAACTGTGGAAAAAAATATTTTTTGTATATATTTTTGGGGGATATTTATTATAGAAAAAAGTAAAAAATATTGATTTTTTTTCAAAACTGTCGCTCTATTTTTGTTTATAGCGCAAACAAAAAAACGCAGAGGTGATCAAATACCACCAAAAGAAAGCTCTATTTGTGGGAAAAAAAGGACGCCAATTTTGTTTGGGAGCCACGTCGCACGACCGTGCAATTGTCTGTTAAAGCGACGCAGTGCCGAATCCTGGCCTGGGCATTTAGTTGCCTAAAGGTTCGGGGCTTAAGTGGTTAATCGAACACGAAAATTTTAATCAGTAACAGCCCTAGATAAAATCAAGGAGGAATATTTTAAAATTAACAAAAAAGTTTATTATTTTCTTCTGCTTCTAAGCTGCAAACTATTTATCCTAATGAGAAAATGATCAATTTTAATGTTTATTTTTTTATTTTTTTGTCTAATTGGCTGAAAATAACTATCCAGTCCAAATAAAAAGGCATACAAAAAAATATGAAAAAGCATAAAGAAATGTACTTTTATAGCCGTATTAATGAAGCTTTTCTAATTATAATCTGCTTTAGTTAAATAAGTTTGTTTTCCACAAAACAAATCATTATCTTAATGGCTTTGTGTGCACTGTACATCATATTATCAATTTATTTCCATCATCTGAGAGACTCTCGCTTGTCTGCGGTCTTTGCGAAGGGAATGAGTCTTTGTATTCTCATTGTCGGGAAATAAATAATTTATCTTTTGGAATCGCATCATTAAGCCGGTCAGTCACAGCTGAAATGGATTCATCTCTGTATGGGATCTCATGCTATTATTATTTTTTATTTTGATAGAAATTATCATATTATAAGAAGCGGAGGTAGAAAAGAGCATAAAATGAACATAACTAATGCGATATATAAAATGGAATAAAGATTGAAAAAATAAATAGTATGAAAATGTATATTCATATATACTGTGAAGATGTATCTGTTTCTATCTCCTGATTTTTTTCAGACAGTATAACCATACAGGGTATGATGGAAGTCAAAATACCTCCAACCCAATGGGCCAGATTGACGTAGATCTATAGATCCGCTCGATCTACGTGATTTAAGATCCGCTCCCGCAAGTTTGAGAGGCAAGTGGCTAATTCACAAAACACTTACCTCCAAACTTGCAGCGGCGGATCCTAAATCCCCCGGCGGAATTCAAATTCCGCGGCTAGGGGGAGTGTACTATTTAAATCAGGCACGTTCCCGCGCCGATTTAAAAGCGCATGCGCCGTCCGGGGAATTTCCCGGCGTGCATTGCTCCCACTGACGTCGCTAGGACGTCAGTGGTTTCGACGCTTACGTAAACGACGTCCATCCGTATTCTAGAACGACTTACGCAAACGACGTTAAAAAATTCAAATTCGACGCGGGAACGCCGGCTATACTTAACATTGGCTGCGCCTGATAAAAGCAGGGGTAAGTATACGACCGGTACGCCGCTACGGAAACGTCGTAAGAAGACTGCGTCGGGTCCGCGTATGTTCGTGAATTTGCGTATCTCGCTGATTTACATATTATTCAAGGTAAATCAGCGGGAACGCCCCCGGCGCCATTTTTAAATTGAAAAAAAGATCCGACAGTGTAACACAGTTACACCTGTCAGATCTTAGCCCTATCTATGCGTATCTGATTCTATGAACCAGGCGCATAGATAGGATCAGTGTAAGTCAGAGATACGATGGTGTATCTGTAGATACACCGTCGTATCTCTTTGTGAATCTGGCCCAATCAGTGTACACCAGGGTAAAGCCTTCTTAACCACTTTACAGACCTCCCGCCGCAGGAATACGTCACTACTCTGAAGAGGAATACCATTGTTATGGTAACAGCTAGCTACCATAACCCTGGTACCCTCTTTTCAGATAACAGTAGTCTCTGTGGCAGATTTGCCACAAGATCACTTTTATCGGCGGCGGGAGAGGGGCCGCCCCCTTCCCGCCGCTCTCCGGTGCCCTCCGCCACGTACCGGAGCCGTCGGGGGAGGCGATCGGATGCTGTACCTGCCTGGTAATGGAGATGAGTGAGGGGAAGATATCACTGCAGGGCGGAAGCGACGTCAAAACGTCACTTTCACCCAATGCTCTTAACCACTTCAGCCCCGGGCCATATTGCTGGCCAATGACCGGGCCACTTTTTGCGATTCGGCACTGCGTCGCTTTAACTGACAATTGCGCGGTCGTGCGACGTGGCTCCCAAAAAAATTGGCGGCCTTTTTTCCCCACAAATAGAGCTTACTTTTGGTGGTATTTGATCACCTCTGCGGTTTTTATTTTTTGCGCTATAAATAGAGTTGAGCGAACCCGAACTGTAAAGTTCGGGTTCGGTACGGACTTTGGGTTTTTCCCGAACCCGTACAATTGCTGAAAGTTCGGGTCCGGGTTCAGGGTTCAGGAATAAAAAATGCGCGGAGGTCCCCCCAAATTCAATAACCAGACCCTTTTGGTCTGGTATGGATATTAAGGGGAACCCCGCCGTCAATTAAAAAAAAAAATTATGTGGGGTTCCCCCTAAATATCCATAACCAGACCAGTTATCCGAGCATGTTGACCTGGCCGGCCGCAGAAAAGAGGGGGGGACAGAGTGCGGCCTCCCCCCTCTCCTGAACCGCACCATGCCACATGCCCTCAACATTGGGAGGGTGCTTTGGGGTGCCCCCCAAAGCACCTTGTCCCCATGTTGATGGGGACAAGGGTCTCATCCCCACAACCCTTGTCCGGTGGTTGTGGGGGTATGCGGGCAGGGGGATTATCAGAATCTGGAAGACCCCTTTAACAAAGGGGACCCCCAGATCCTGCCCCCCCCCTGTGTGAAATGATAATGGGGTAAAAAAAACACACACACACCGTAGAAAAAAGTCCTTTAATAATAAGAAAAAAGAAGAAAAAAACTCCAGCGGTGATAATCCACTCGTTCCCGGCTTCCTGCTAAAACGTTGTTCTGATCCAGCGACGGGTGCGGGTGATCTCCAGCGATGAGAAGATCCAGCGACGGGTGCGGGTGATCTCCAGCGATGAGAAGATCCATCCATCCAGAGCGCAGCATCGCCGACCTCCTCTCACCGCTGGACACAGCCCAGCGAATGACGCGCTGAAGCTGTGACATTACTTATATAGGGGAGGCAGGGCCACACGTCACGTGACCCCGCACCCTCTGACATACCCTCTGCTACGTCACTGGGGAAGCCCAGGAAGGGGGAAGACTTTGCCTTTTCTCATCTCCATTACATGAGTGATGGGAGAGATTAGTAATTTACAGAAGGGAGGTAACACTTCCAGTTCAGCTAATAGTACGTGGCAAGGGCACAGTATTTTTGACAAGATCAATGGGTATTTTCTGTATTTGCTGTAAATGTTCTTAACCCGAAATAAGAAAACACATGTATCCAAGCTGCAAGCTGGAAAGCTGCAATATATAAAATTTTTGTTCTTGAGTTTAGTTATCCTAATGAAACGAAGTGCGTCGAGCTACTAGTTGTCATGTATCTCAATTACACGTCTACCAAGATTTTTGTTTCTACACCATCCTTACCCTGATAGGAATCATCAATACTATAGACTGTGCAGATGCTATCTTTTTACTGTATATACCGAATTATGAATTTTGGCGGACCCCCTAAGTGCCAGTTCACACTACCGCAAATTGGGATCCGACTTGTGTCGCCCCAAGTCGCTCGACATGAGAAATTCAATTGAAGTGAATGAAACACTACAATGTCTTAATGTATACTACAGAAGTCGCTCCGACTTCAGAAATAGTTCCTGTACTATTTCAAGGTGACTTCTAGGCAACTTATACCCATAGATTTCAATGGAAGTTGCCTCCGAAGTCGGATCACCCTCTTAACTGAAGCAACTTTACAGGAAAAGAAAATAGTTTACTCAGGCAAACCCCCTCCTTTCCACAGAGCCGATTATTCTGTGATTGGCCACAGCCAAAGTCGCCTGTCCTGGAGGCAACTTTAAGTCGCGTTGTAAGTTGATCCAAGTCGCGCTGAAGTTGCGCTGAAGTCGCCTTGCAAAGTCGCGCTGTAAGTCGGGTTGCCCATGTGTGAACCGGCACTCAATGTATCATGTGATTAATGTTTACAAACATGTTATTAGCTAATACCAGCTCAGAAATGGGCACCATTTTATGGGTGCATTTCTTTGAATATGTATTTCAATGTATGTACATATGTAGTTATTTATTATTAAAGCGGTTGTAAACCGCATATATAATTTTTTTTTTTTTTTTTACCTGTAAGGCAAAATGCATAATCAGCTAGTATGCACCGCATAATAGCTGATTATGAAATACTTACCTCAAAACGAGGTGAACGACACTTACCTGGTTCACGCCGAGCGAGATGTCATCTTGCTCCGGCGTGTCTTCCGGGTATCGCCGCTCCAGCGCTGTGATTGGCTGGAGCGGCGCCGCTCCAGCGCTGTGATTGGCTGGAGCGGCGATGACGTCACTCCCGCGCATGCGCGCGGGAGATTTAAAATCGGCAAGGTCCGGCGGCTGCCGGATCTTCCGCCGTGGATCCCTCCTGCGCATGCGCCGCCCGCATTGCGAGGGGAATATCTCCTAAACCGTACAGGTTTAGGAGATATTCTTTTTACCTACAGGTAAGCCTTGTTATAGGCTTACCTGTAGGTAAAAGTGCAAATTTAAGGTTTACAACCACTTTAAATATTTTACTTCCACCATTCTATTCAATTTGCCATCATGAGCCTCATTTAGGCTGCTTTCACATTGGGCAGCGGAGGTGCGGTGACGGTATAGCCGCGCTATTTTTAGCGCCGCTATACCGCCGTATTTACCGCGATATTCGGGCGCTAGCGGTGAGGTTTTAACCCCGCTAGCGGCCGAAAAATAGTTAATACCGCCCGCATTGCGGGCGGTATTACCGTGGTTTCCTATTGATTTCAATAGGAAGGCGCGGTGTAGGAGCGGTAAACACCCCGCTCCTATACCGCTCCAAAGATGCTGCTAGCAGGGCTTTTGGAGCGGTCCTGCTACCGCACCGCTTCAGTGTGAAAGCCTTCGGGCTTTCACATTGAAGCCTGCGGGGCATGATTTTTTCATGCGGTATAGCAGCGCTATTTTTAGCGCTGTACCGCATGAAAAACGCCTCAATGTGAAAGGGGTCTTAAAGTCCCACCTTCCTTGTTGCATCTCTGCTGCCATTCTGCTGCATTTTTGCTCCCTTCACTTTAATATAAAGTATCTTTATCAGTGGTGTCCTTTTAGTGACATAAATATCTCTTTTGCCCCACCTCTTCTTTCTCCTTAAAGGGGTTGTAAAGGAAAAAAAATGTTTTCATAATAAGCATCCTTTAGCCTAGGTTCACACTGCTGCGAATTCAAAATCGCGGTAAAATGCGCAATTTTACCGCGATTTCGCGGCTGCGATTTTGCCGCGATTTCGGCCGCAATTTAATGTAAATCGCGGCCCCAAATCGCAAAAAGTAGTACAGGAACTACTTTTTTAAATCGCAGATGCGGCATCGCACTGATTAGGACAGTGCCATTGCCGACAATTGCCGCCGATTTGAGATGCGATTTGACATGTCAAATCGCATCTCAAATCGTTCCAAATCGTACCCAGTGTGAACCAGGGCTCACCTGCAGACATTCCTCTTTTCACTTCCTCATTGTTCGTTTTTGCTCAGAAGTTGCTCTATTTCTTCTCTGTTCTGTTCACTTCCTGCTTGTCTGATTTTACTGACCACCATGACAGGAGGGTTTACTGCAGTCAGTAACGTGCTCACCCCCTCCTGGGAACTACATCTGTGCGGCAGGACGTTCTCTACGTGTTAGAGACCTCAAGGAGGTGTGAATTACTGGGCGTGCCGCAATTCATACTGGGAAATGTAGTTCTTACATGAACGAACGATGCAAACCAGGAAGTGAATGAGAGAACAGAAACTAGAATGCCGGAGGTGATATAGATGAAGGAATTTAATAGGTATTTACTTGTTTTTTAACAGAATCATTACACTATTCTGTCTGTCTACCTTGCAGACATTAATTTTAGTCAAAAAAATGTTTTCCTTTACAACTCCTTTAATTGTGATCATGAGTATTATATACTTGGACATAGTTCATATTATATTCACCTCTTCCCAATCCTGGATTCCTCACTCCCAATGCCCCTTCCTAAAGTCTGAGGTCTTTGTAGTTACACATTTCCAGCCTATCTGAGAGTCATAGGCCCGGATTCACAAAGACTTACGCCGACGTATCTTTATATACGCCGCGTAAGTCCATGGATGCGCCGTCGTATCTATGCGCCTTATTCTTGTAATGAGATACGCCTGAATTTTGGCTTCCTACGACCGACGCAAGTCTCCTACGCCGTCGTACCTTGGGTGCATATTTACGCTGGCCGCTAGGGGCGCTTCCATTGATTTACGCGTTGAATATGTAAATGAGCGAGATACGCCGATTCACGAATGTACTTGCGCCTGTCGCAGTAAGATACGCCGTTTACGTAAGGCGTTTTTCAGGCGTAAAGATAAACCACCAAATAGTTGGTCTAAGTCGTGTTAGGTATGGACGTCGGAACTGCCGTCGGATTTTACGTCGTTTGCGTAAGTCGTACGTGAATGGGGCTGGGCGTAGGTTACGTTCACGTCGTTGTCATTGAGCCGTCTTATCTTAGACCGTAAATTCGACGTGATTCTGAGCATGCGCGCGCATGCGCCGTTCGTTCGGGAAATCATTTACATAGGGTCACGGCTAATTTTAATACAACACGCCCATTACCTTCCTGATTTGAATTAGGCGGGCTTACGCCGTCCCATTTACGCTACGACGACGTAACTTAGGGAGCAAGTGCTTTGTGAATACTGGCCTTGCCTCTCTATTTTACGTTGGCGTATCGCAAATGAGCTGCGCTACGCCCGCTCAAATGTACGCCGCTCTACCTGAATCCGGCTATTGGAGAACAGGTTGTAAAAATGTAAGTTCCTCTTCTGTGGAATGATCCAGCAAAGGAACTCAACACAAAATGAAGATTGTTATAATAAAAATGCCAATATTGAGTGACTGGGGCTGGAGTTCCGAGAGAAGCCCACCATGTTGCAAATCATGTCATACTGGGACTGGGAAACTCTAGAGCAGGGGTCTCAAACTGGCGGCCCTCCAACTGTTGAGAAACTACAAGTCCCATGAGGCATTGCAAGACAGTTATGCCGCGTACACACGATCGGTTAAACCAATGAGAATGGTCTGATGGACCGTCTTCATCGGTCAAAACCGATCGTTTGTGGGCACCATCGGTTAGTTAACCATCGGTTAAAAAAAAGCCAACTTGTTTTAAATTTAACCGATGGATTCCTAACTGATAGAACAAAACCGATCGTTAGTAGGCACGACCATCGGTTAAAAATCCACGCATGCTCAGAATCAAGTCGACGCATGCTTGGAAGCATTGAACTTCGTTTTTTTCAGCACGTCATTGTTTTTTACGTCACCGCGTTCTGACACGATCGTTTTTTTAACCGATGGTGTGTAGGCACGACTGACCGTCAGTCAGCTTCATTGGTTAACCGATGAAATCGGTCTGTTTTCATCGGATGGACTGATCGTGTGTACGCGCCATTACATGCATGACTCCCACAGACAGAGGCATGATGGGACTTGTAGTTTTGCAACAGCTGGAGGGCCTCCAGTTTGAGACCCCTGCTCTAGAGGTATACCTTTGCAAAAGTAAAAACAGTTCTCATTTGGTTGAACTCCAGCGTCTTTTAAAATTGCAAAAATCAGGCCAAGAGCATCTACTCTCTACGGAGACCTTTTAATATGTAATTTACCAAATCTATTCACTGAGCTTGGTTTCACACTGTTGAGTCATCTTGTGTTTCTGTTTACTTGTAGGAACATCACTGCCTTAGAATTAAGATCCTAGGTGATTGCTATTATTGTGTATCTGGCCTTCCCGAACCTCGACAAGACCACGCTCACTGCTGTGTGGAAATGGGACTCAGCATGATCAAGACCATTAGGTAATTGTTCATATTTTTTTCTTGCACGACTCTTTCAGGTTAACTTTGTTTTCACAGCTTGGAATGAGAATGCATGGAAACCTGTTATTCTCATAAACCATGAAGGCAGCTGCAGGGCCCTCTTAATAGCATCATGGGCCCCTGGGAAAAGTAATGCACTGGGGCCCCACCAGCTTGCCCCAATTTACGCACCTACTTTCAAGAAATAAAGTATGAATAGTTGATAGAATTAACCATACTGTATATTCATTAGTACATTTAACAAAATTGATTTTACAAAACGAAAACATTCCATAAATCAAAGACTAGTCAACACAAAGGGCACAGTACAGGGGGGAATGCAGAAGGGCACAGTACTGGGGGGTCAAGAGGGCACAACACTGGGATCAGGAGGGCACAGTATAGGTTCTGGGATGTTTCTTGGGACACAGCCATATCGGGACAGTTTAGTAAAAAGCATGACTGTCCCAGCAAGTCCAGGACAGTTAGCAAGTATGATGCAATGCAAGAGTATTGTGGGGCCTCCCATGTACCTGGGGCCCCTGGGCAGTGCCCAGGAGTGCCCTTGCATTAAATGGCCCTGGGCAGCTGTAGTGCAGGGCAGCCTAGCTGACTGCATGAAGAAGTGGATTAGCAAGTGTATATACTCACGTTTCAGCCCATTTGATATGTTTATGTGTATATATGTTCAGAGCTGTTTGGCCTCTATAATTGTCTCCAGCACCATTTTGAAGAAGCCTGGAGTCTAGATAGGACAGGAAATCTCAGGAGATTTGGTCGGCCATTTTGGGATGGGTACCTTTTATAGGAAGCCCAGCCACGTTTTGCGGGGAGATGCCTGTTTATAGACAGGTACAGATAACCCCCTTGTGAGGGAGAGTTAGGAAAAGGTAGGGGGAGTGTTCCGGCCTGTGAGACCGCGTACACACGGTCGTTCCAAACCGATGAGAATGGTCCAATGGGCCATTTCCATCGGTTCACTGCTGAAGTCTCCTGATGGTCTGATGTGCATACACACCATCGTTCCAAAAACCGATCGGGTCAGAACGCGGTGACGTCAAACACACGACGTGCTGAATAAAACGAAGTTCAATGCTTCCAAGCATGCGTCGACTTGATTCCTAGCATGCGCGGGTTTTGAACCGATGCTTTCTGTACTAATCATCGGTTTGGACCGATCGGGCAGCGGTCCATCGGTTCTATTTGAAAGCATGTTTTAAAATTTTGGACCGAAGGAAAACAGACCGATGGGCTATACACAGGGCCGGATTTGCTCTCCCTGCCGCCCCAAGGCCAGGTTCCGCAATGCACCCCCTCCCCGCCAACCAAACTACCCCCACCCCCCAAATCAACAGAGAATGGCAACCGGATGGCAGGGGCGGCACGGTTAGTTCAAATATTTTTTGTTTCTTTTTTTTTTTACTTTTGAATCACTTTTTTATTTATTTGTATTTGTAGCTTATCATTTACTATTTATTATTATTGTATAATTTTCTTATTATTTTTAATATTATTTTTCTTATTCTTTACTTTTTAATTACTTTTTTATTTTATTAATTTAATTATTATTTCTTAGTATTTCCCCCACACTACATTTAGTCCTGCTAGAAAGCAACTTACCACCATTAACTGTATGTTCCGGGCGTCGGGGGACTCCATGCTGCTGCCGCCCCTTGGCACCCTGCCGCCCCGAGGCCTGGCCTTGTGGGAAATCCAGGCCTGGCTATACACACGGTCGGTTTGGACCGAAGAAACGGAACCTTGGTCCATTCTCATCGTTTTTGTCCGACCGTGTGTACGGGGCCTGAGGGATAGCTCAGGGTTCCTATGGAGTCCGGTATTGACAATCCTAGTCGGATGAAAGACTCCCCGTTGCGGATGGTCAAACCGGTGTCCTCGTGGTGAGGGCAGAAAAAGTGCATCAGACGCCTATATCCCTCCACTAAAGAATACCACTGTTACCGGGTAACGTGCAAAATGAAGGAAAAACGTTCTGGACGGCTGCACTCCAAAAATAAATTGCTTTTATTGTACGTTTCACACCAAACTTTAGTGCTCATTCATAGCAGTAAGCTTTGGATCAGGTGAGGAGGCTTTCTGATCAGTATCTTAGAGCGGTGATTCCTCTTTTTCATTACCGGGTAACGTGTTGTGAATCTCAGCCTCTATAGATACGCATTGTGTGCTTGGGTTTATACTGTGCCCGTCAGTGGGAAGTGCCTATAGTGCTAACGAATACAACTACCACTTACATTACAAGTGACTGTGCTGTGTATCTGGAGTGAAACTTCCTACTACCGTCTCTCCGGAAATAAACGTTACCTTATTTATAAGATCAGTACGTGTGATTTTCTCTCTGAAGCCGCCACACCCTAACCCCGCTAACAACTGGATACATTATCTTGGGTTACAGGCCTTGTTCATCATTAATTTAACAGATCAGGGTGTTGCTTGGGCAGTTGCCAAGGAATTGCCTTCACCGTTTCCCTTCGCATGCTGACAGCTGTCAGGTAATGGAGCTGGAAGGTCACATGATGGACCACAGGTCCCTGTCTAACTGTCATCTTGTTGTAAAAAGGAGAAACGGAACATGGTTGTACAGAAGGGTAGAACAGCTTAGATAAGCTGTGCAAAACATATCTGGTGCCACTCCATCTGTCATGTGCAAACAGGAGAAAGATTTCTATGATGTGAGCTTACGTCAAGCAAAGTAAAGACAGGGAGTATTTTTTTAACCACTTAAACCCCAGGCCATTTTGTAGCTAAAGGACCAGGCTACTTTTTGCGATTCAGCACTGCGTCGCTTTAACTGACAATTGCACGGTCGTGTGACGTGGCTCCCAAACAAAATTGACGTCCTTTTTTTCCCACAAATAGAGCTGTCTTTTGGTGGTATTTGATCACCTCTGCAGTTTTGATTTTTTGCGCTATAAACAAAAATAAAGTGATCATTTTGAAAAAAATTCAATATTTTTGACGTTTTGCTATAATAAATATCCCCAAAAAAATATATAAAAAAAACATTTTTTTTCCTCAATTTAGGCCGATACGTATTCATCTATATATTTTCAGTAAAAAAAAAATCGCAATAAGCGTATATTGATTGGTTTGCGCAAAAGTTATAGGGCCAGATCCACAAAGAGGTGCCGTAACTTAACTATTCTGATTTAAGTTACACTGCCGCAAAATTTCTACCTAAGTGCCCGATCCACAAAGCACTTACCTAGAAATTTTCAGCTGTGTAGCTTAAATCCGGCCGGCGCAAGGCGTTCCCAATTCAAATGGGGCGAGTCCCATTTAAATTAGGCGCGCTCCCGCGCCGGACGTACTGCGCATGCTCGTGACGTCATTTTCCCGACGGGCATAGCGTGAAATTACGTTACGCCGTGTTTTGTGAATCGCGCCGGGTAAAAAAAGTTGCGTCGGGAAAAAAAAAAGATACGGCGGGAAAAAATATATAAAAAATAAATAAAAAATCAGCGTCGCTGCAAAGAAGGGTCTACTTTTACAAAGTGTAAACAGTTTACACTTTGTAAAAGCAGCCCTAATTTTACGATTGCAACGTAAGTATTTACGGAGAAAAAACAAAGCTAAACCGCTTTGTGGATCTCCGTAAGTGCTAATTTGCATACCCGAAGCGGCATTTCGACTCGAAATGCCCCCAGCGGCGGATGCGGTGATGCATCCTAAGATCCGGCAGTGTAAGTCCCTTACACATGCCGGATCTTCTGCCTAACTATGGAAAACTGATTTTGAGGATCAGTTCCAAAGATAGAAACAGGGATACGACGGCGTATCAGTAGATACGCCGGCGTATCCCTTTTGAGGATCTGGCCCATAGCGTCTACAAAATAGGGGATAGTTTCATAGCATTTTTATTAATATTTTTACTAGTAATGGTGGCGATCTGCGATTTTTATCGTGACTGCAACATTATGGCGGACACATCGGACACTTTTGACACATTTTTGGGGCCATTGTCATTTTTACAGCGAACAGTGCTATAAATATGCACTGGTTACTGTGAAAAATTACACTTGCAGTGAAGGGGTTAACCACTAGGTGGCGCTGTAGGGGTTAAGTGTTCCCTAAGGAGTGATTCTTACTGTAGGGGGGCGTGGCTTGCTGTGACATGTCACTGATCGTGTTCCCGATGACAGGGAACACGATCAGTGACAGTGTCACTAGGCAGAACGGGGAGATGTTGTGTTTACACTAACATCTCCCTGTTCTATCTCTCCGTGAGACGATCGCGGGTATGACCGTGACGGGTGCGCGCGCGTGCCCGCAACAACCAATTCTTAAAGGGGACGTACAGGTACATCCTTTTGCCTGCCTGTGCCATGCTGCAGACATATATTTGCGTGCCGCGGGCGGCAAGCGGTTAACAAGAGAACAATGTCGTATGTTTCTCTGACCTTATCATCTCTGGGATCTTCCCCAGAGAGGACACAGGTTGTGCACCTTGGTCTGTTCTAGACCTGGTTTACTGTCTTGAGATGTTGTTGAAGGGTTGGGGAACTGGAGACAGCAGGCAGATGGACTTGTATCACAATATGAGTATAGGCGTCAGGATCCAGATTTGAACTGGTCCTCTGCAGTATCTGGCTGTGGCTCTTTTTGCTGTGCCACCTGGAATACTGGGCCGCTCACTCCCTGATTACTTGGACAGCCTTACTTTGGGGGTTATTTACTGAAGGCAAATCCACTTTGCACTGCAAGTGCAAAGTGCACTTTAACCATTTGCCGACCAGCCGCCTCAGTTTAACGTTATATTACATCACTTCACCATGTGGCCACTAGGGGCACACGCATGCGCCCCCTGCTTGCCCCCGGTGCTGATGTGAGTGACCGGCGGGCGCGATGACCGCCAGGCACCCGCGAACACTCGTGACAGAGCGAGAACCGGGAGCTGTGTGTGTAAACACACAGCTCCCAGTTCTTTCAGGGGGAGAAATGACTGGTATGAACAGCGATCAACATGAACAAAGTATGAACAGCGATCTGTCATTTCCCCTAGTGAGTCCCACCCCCCCTTCAGTTAGAACAGACTTTAGTGAAAATAATTAACCCCTTGATCGCCCGTTAGTGTTAACCCCTTCCCTGCCAGTGACATTTTTACAGTAATCAGTGCATTTTTATAGCACTGATCGCTATAAAAATGCCAATGGTCCCAAAAAATGTGTCAAAAGTGATCGATGTGTCCGCCATAATGTTGCAAATCACTGCCATTACTAGTAAAAAAAATTATAAAAAAAATACAATAATTCTATCGCCTAATTCGTAGACACTATAAATTTTGTGCAAACCAATCAATAAACGCTTATTGCGCTTTTGTTTTACCAAAAATATGTAGAAGAATACAGTAATTGGCCTAAACTGAGGAAAAATGTGTTTTTTTGAAAATAATTTTGGGATATTTATTATAGCAAAAAGTAAAAGATATTGACCCAGATCCACAAAGAAATTACGCCGGCGTATCTATTGATACACCGCGTAATTTCTAAGATGCCCTGTCGTATCTTTGTTTTGTATCCACAAAACAAGATACGACTGAATGTGGGCTTGATCCGACTGGCGTACGTCTTAGTACGCTGTCGGATCTTAGGTGCATATTTACGCTGGCCGCTAGGTGGCGCTTCCGTCGATTTCCGCGTCGAGTATGCAAATTAGCTAGATACGCCAATCCACAAACGTACGTCCGCCCGGCGCTTTTTTTACGTAGTTTACGTAAGGCTTTTTTCGGCGTAACGTTACCCCTGCTCTATGAGGCGTACGCAATGTTAAGTATGGACGTCGGGCCAGCGTTGAATTTTCCGTTGTGTACATTGTTTGCGTAAAACGTTCGCGAATAGGGCTTTGCGTAGAATTACGTTCACGTCGAAAGCATTGGCTTGTTGCGGGTTAATTTGGAGCATGCGCACTGGGATACCCCCACGAACTGCGCATGTGCCGTTCAAAAAAAACTTAGATTATGTGGGGTCAATAGGAATTACCATAAAACACGTCCCCATCTCATCCATTTGAATTGCGTGCCCTTACGCCGACACAGTTACACTACGCCGCCGTAACTTACCGCGCAAATTCTTTAAGTGTATCTGAGATACGCTACGCCGGACGTATAGATGCGCCAAGGTACGTGGATCTGGCCCATTGTGTTTTTTTCAAAATTGTCGCTGTTCTTTTGAGGTGATCAAAGACCACCAAAAGAAAGCTCTGTTTGTGGGGGAAAAAAAGGATGCAAATTTTGTTTGGGTACAGTGTTGTTTTACGACTGCGCAATTGTCAGTTAAAGCGACGCAATGCTCTGGTTAGGAAGGGGGTAAATCCTTCTGGGGCTGAAGCGGTTAAATTGCACTGAAAATGCACTTGGAAGTTCTCTCGCTGTAGATCCAAAGGGGGACATGCAAGGACAATAAAAACCAGCATTTTAGCTTGCACATGATTGGATAATAAAATCAGCAGAGCCTCCCCTCATTTCAGATCTACCCCTCAGATCTACAGCGACTGCACTTGTAGTGCAAAGTGGATTTGCCTTTCGTAAATAACCCCCTTTGTCTTTTGTTTCTGGTGAACTTTGAACTCTTTGCTCCTCCCACGAACTTTATATTTAAGCCATGTCTCTGCACTTGCCAGAATATTGTGGTCTCTTTCCAGTCGATGTCTTGCTGCTTTGCATACCTGCTGCTATACTTATCTTCACTACCAATTTTTATCGACCCTTGGCTTATATAATGACTATGCTTTTGCCTAAACCCTTCCAGCTACTACTACTACTCCTTACTGGCTTTTTGGCTTGTTTATCAACTATGCTTCTGCTTGTTCCCTACCTGCTTCATTTGTCACCAGGCCCCCACTTTCTGTCTTCCTGCTGGGGCAATACATAGGGCCGTGACTTGGCATTGACATGTAGTGAAGGCCATCTCCACTATCAGGACATTCTGTGAACCATTAAAATTCAGTCTAAGTGTGTTCGTCTGAGCACTAATACACGGCCCAACAAGAATTATATTCCCTTTGTGGCTGTGTGTGATGAAGAGATGAGCTTGGGCGTGTAATTTGTAGATTCTGTATATTTATCAGCGTATAACACGCACCTTCACTTTAAGAGGGAAGTTTCAGGGAAATTTTTTTTTTTTTT
The DNA here is from genome assembly GCF_905171775.1 of Rana temporaria. Lineage (NCBI taxonomy): Eukaryota > Metazoa > Chordata > Amphibia > Anura > Ranidae > Rana > Rana temporaria. Next base: position 398,683,591 of record NC_053493.1, on the reverse strand, counting down.
AAATTAAGAACTGTGAAGCAAAATAAGGGTCAGTGCCCATCAATGCAGCCTAATCAGTGCACATCTACAGACTCATCATTGCCATAAATGCAGCACACCATTGCCATGAATGCAGCACCCACATTGACATGAATGCAGACTCCCCATTGCCATTAGTGCAGCCTGATCCTTGCCCATCTGCGGCCTCAGAGGGACAGGGAGGGGGCGGGACGAGTGCCAACACATTACATACAGGAGAATATGTTTTCTCGGCGGTCTCTTCAATACAAAGTCCTGCCTCCTATGATGGACAGAACAGTCATCCAATGACAGCGCATGAATAGGAAGGGACTTCCTATTACAGAGGCAGCTGTGTAAACAGGAAATTCTCCTGTATGTAAGGCACTCGTCCCTCCCCCTCCCTGTGTCCTCCAAGGCAGCTAGCATATATATCTTTTGTGGCCCCTGGGATTCCTTGGGGGCCACAAAAGATATACATGTCCAAATTACCAGGCGGGCTGTTCAAAACTGAAACGGGCCAGACTTTGGACATACCTGGTATAGATACTCTAATGCAGGGTTTCTCAAACAGGGTTCTGTGGAACCCTAGGTTCCTCCAATTATTTATAGGGGTTCCTTGGGCAATGACCAATTATTGCCTCTCAGATAATTTCCCCCCTACACATAGCTAAAAAGATCATTGGTGTCACTGGGAACTTATTTCCCAAGCCCACACGTGTAAGGAACACTCTTCCACTGACCATCAGACCAATGTATCATGAGTTGTAGCTATAGCCATTTTTAACAGAGGTCCCTGAGACCGAAAGGTCTGCTCTAATAGATTGAGATCTGGTGAATTTATAAGCCAAGTCAACATTTCCAAATCATTGTGTTCTTTAAACTATTCTTTAATTTATCAGACAAGGCCACCTTCTTCCATTGCTAGGAGGTCCAGTCCTGGTGCGCCCATGCCCATTGTAGGCTCTTTTGGCTGGGGACACGGGTCATCATGGACACCCTGACTAGTTCGTGGCTATGCAGCCCCATACTCAACAAACTGCGATGCCCTGTGTGTTCTGACACCTTTCTATCGGGACCCACAATAACCAGCAATTTGAGCTCCAGTAGCTCTTCTCTTGGATCGGACTATACAGGCCAGCCTTCCCTCCCCACATGCATCAATGAGCCTTGGCCACTCATGACCCTCTTGCTGGTTTATCATCCATGGAATACTTTTGGTAGGTCTTGACCACTGCAGATTGGGAACTTTTCACGAGGGCTGCAGTTTTGAAGTTTCTCTGACCCAATTTGGTTTGTGTCAAAGGCGCTCAAATCCTTATCCATTTCATGACTAAGCCTATTTCTGACATTTGGTGTTTACAAGTTAAAATCCATATTTTTTGCTATTAAAATTAATTAGAACCCCCAAATATTATATACTGTATATTTTTTTAGCAGACACTTTTGTGAATTTAAAAAACACGAAAAAGTAAAGTTAGCCCAATTTTTCTATATATTGTAAAGGATGATGTTAGGCCGAGTAAATAGATACCAAACATGTCACGCTTTAGAATTGCATGCACTCGTGGAATGGCGACAAACTACGGTACCTAAAAATCTCCATAGGCAACATTTTAAATTCTTTTTACGGTTTCCAGGTTAAAGTTACAGAGGAGGTCTAGTGCTAGAATTGTTGCTCTTGCTCGGACGATCGCGGCAATATCCCACATGTGTGATTTGAACACTGTTTACATATGGGGGCGCGACTTCCGTATGCGTTTTTTTTCCTGCGCGAGCTCGAGGGGATTGGGGCGTTTTACATTTTTAATTTTTTTTATTATTTATTTTATTTATTTTTACATTATTAAGTTGTGTTTCAAAAAAATGTGATCACTTTTATTGCTGTTACAAGGAATGTAAACATCCCTTGTGACAGTAATAGGTGGGGACAGGTACACTTTATGGAGGGATCGGGGGGTCTAAAAGATCCCAAATCCCTCCTTTATACTTCAAAGTTAACAGATCGCCTGAAAATGGCGATTCTGAATAGTGCCATTGGCAGCCGAGTAAACCGGAACTGACGTTGCTTCTGTGTTTACATTCAGGAGACTGGAATGAAGCCATTTCCGCATTCTTTCCAGTCTGTGACAAGGCGCCGGAAGTGCCGGATTGCGGATCGGGTCTCCTGGTGGGACGGGTACTTTGTGATGGATCAAACTGTTGGTTTTTGATCTGGATTTTTTTTTTTTACTTTAACTTGCTGCTGCCTATTTGCACTTTAATAAAGAGCGAGACGGACTGAATTATTGGATTTCCAAGTAATTCGTGCAGACGTCCTTGGAAATACTGGAGAGTTGATAAGCCTTATTTTATAACATTAGGTTACTTTACTAAACCTAAAAGTGAAGAAAAATTAAAAATATTGGGGCAGATCGTCAGAGCGAGTACGCCGGCGTATCTACTGATATGCCGGCGTACTTTCAAATTACCCGCGTCGTATCTTTGGTTTGAATCCTCAAACCAAGATACGACGGCATCTGGGTTAGATCTGACAGGTGTACGTCCTCGTACGCCTTTGGATCTAAGAAGCAAAACTTCGGCATCCGCTGGGTGGCGTTCACGTCGTTTTCTGCGTCGGGTATGCAAATTAGCTATTTCCGACGATCCACGAACGTACGAGCGGCGGGCGCATTTTTTTACGGCGTCTTTAGTCGGCTTTTTCTGGTGTAGAGTTAAAGCTGGTATTTCGTTGCGTATAGTTAGACCTGCCATGTTAAGTATGGCCATCGTTCCCGCGTTTATTTCAAATTTTTTATTTTTTTTTTTGCTTAAGTCGTCCGTGAATCGGGATGGACGTAATTCACATCTAAGTTAAAAAAAATGACGTCGTTGCGACCTCATTTAGCTCAATGCACGGCGGGAAATTTAGAAACGGAGCATGCGCAGTTCATTGGGCGGGGGGACGCGCTTCATTTAAATGCAACACGCCCCCAATCGCCGATTTGTATTCCGCCGCCAGAGATAAACTACGCTGCTGTAACTTACGCCGCAAATTCTTTGGGGATTCGAACCGGCCAAAAGTAAGTTACAGCGGCGTAGCGTATCTCTGTTACGCTGCGCCCATCTATTTCTATGTGGATCTGCCCCTTTGAGTTGTCACCGGACAACCAGGGATTTTCCTTACTTTGGAGGGATTTCATCTCGCTTTTTTTTGTAGCTATGAGACAGAAAGTAAGGGGAAATCTGCTAGACATGTGCAATTTGTTTGGTTCCGAATTAGCTTTCAATTGAATTTAGACAAATTCATTTTTTCCGAAATATCTGAATTATATATTCGGAATATTAAATTCATTAATATTAATATTCGGAAATTCAGGAATTTGGAAATTCGAAAATCAAAAAATTTGGAAATTCAGAAATCCAAAAATTTGAATGAAAATCTGAAAAATTCTAAAGAACGAAAACACGAAAATTCGAAAATCTGAAATAATAACTAACTAATAATAACTTAACTATTACTAACTATTAAATTATAGATATTGGAATTTCCTTTCAAATTTGGCTGTTAGTGAACAAAACTAATACAAATTTATCCAAAGATATGAATTATTTGTAATAACGAATGCCGAATCTAAACAAATGGAACGTAACGAATTAATGATAATAAAAAACAACAATAATAATAATAATAAAAACGTATTATTATTATGTATTATTATTTCATTCTGTTCTATTTGTTTAGATGCGGCATTTGTAATTTTTGAGAATTCGTAACTTTAGATAAATTTGTATTCATTACGTTCACTAACAGCCAAATTTGAAAGAAAATTCCAATACCTATATTTAATAGTTAGTTATTATTAGTTATTAGTTAGTTATTATTTAGAAATGTTGGACTTTCCGATTTTCGTTCCTTCATATTTTCATATTTTCCTTTCTTATTTTCAGATTTTCAAATTGTTGAATTTTTTTGAAATTTACCGAATTCTCAAATTTCAGAATTCCGAATTTTTGAATTACATAATTTCAAAAAATTTAGAGCCAGATTCACCAAAGAGATACGCCGTTGTATCTCTGTTTCTATCTATGCGACTGATTCATAGAATCAGTTACGCATAGATATCCATAAGATCCGACAGGTGTAATTGTTTTAAACTGTCGGATCTTAGGATGCAGTACCGCGGCCGCCGCTGGGGGGAGTTTGTGTCGTAAACCAGCGTCGGGTATGCAAATTAGGAGTTACGGCGATTCCCGACGGATTTTCGCGTTCGCTACGCCGCTGCTAGTCTAGTTTCCCGTCGCAAAGTTAGTCGTCGTTTGACCTGCCCTAACTTTACTCAGCAATCGTATTGCTGTTTAAAGTATGGCCGTCGTTCCCGCGTCGAAATTTTAAATTTAACGTCGTTTGCGTAACACTTCCGGGAATACGGAAGTACGCTACGCGCGTCGCCGTTCGAAAAAATGACGTCACGGCGCGCAAAGCACGGCGGGAATTGCGAAACTGAGCATGCGCAGTAGGTCCGGCGCGGGAGCGCGCCTAAATTAAATGGCACACGCCCATTTGAATTGGCCCGCCTTGCCCCGGAGGCCGCCGGCGTAGGTTTTCTTTTTAAGTGCTCTGTGAATCAGGCACTTGCGATGAAAATATGCGGCGGTGTAACGTATCTACGATACGTTACGCCACCGCTCACCTACGTGAATCTGGCCCCATATTTCTGAATTTACGAATCCTGAATTTTCGAATTTTGAAAACGAACACATTTTTCGACAGTGCACATGTCTAAAATCTGCCCAAAGGGACTGATATCAAAAAAGGAAACTGGCAGGGGTTATAACCCTCCTTTATTCTATTCAAAATAAAAAAAAGTTTTAGCTTTAGTTCTACTTTAAAGTAATAAACCCAAAAGAAAACATGTATTATAGTTTTTTCGGGTCATTCATTATGATCGCAACTTGTAAATTAGAAAATTCGTAAATTAGAAAATTCGTAAATTAGAAAATTCGTAAATTTTAACATTTTTCTAAATTCGTGAATTAGAAAATTTGTAAATTAGAAAATTCATAAATTAGAAAATTGGAAAATTCTAAAATCCGAAAATTAGAAAATAAGAAAGAAAATCTGAAAATTTGAAAGAACCATAATCTGAAAATTCTAAATAATAACTAACTAAATAACTAATAAAATCGAACTATAAAATTAGGGGTATTGGAATTTCCTTTCAAATTTGGCTGTTAGTGAACGTAACGAATACGAATTTATCAGAAGTAACAATCCGTACGCCTGTTGGATCTTACCCAAATGCCGTCGTATCTTGGTTTGAGGATTCAAACTAAAGATACGACGCGGGAAATTTGAAAATACGCCAGCGTATCAGTAGATACGCCGGCGTATTTCATCTGTGAATCTGGCCCATAGCGCCTACAAAATAGGGGATAGTTTTATGGCATTTTTATTATTAATTTTTTTACTAGTAATGGCGGCGGTCAGCGATTTTTATCGTGACTGTGACTTTTTGGAGGACACATCAGACACTTTTGGCGCTATTTTGGGACCATTCACATTTACACAGCAATCAGTGCTATAAAAATGAATTGATTACTGTGTAAATGTTAATGCAGTGAATAGGTTAACCAGTAGGGGGCGCTGAAGGGGTTAAGTGTGTTTTATGGAGGTGGTCTAACTGTAGGGGGGATGGGCTACGTGTGACACGACACTGATCACCGCTTCCGATTACAGGGAACTGTGATCAGTGTGCTGTCACTAGGAAGTATGGGGAAATGCCTTGTTTACATCAGCATTTCCCCGTTCTTCCTCTCTGTGAGACGATCGCGGGACTCCCGGCGGACATCGAGGCCACGGGACCCGCGGTCACACTCACGGAGCTCAGGGCAGGCGCGCGTGTGCCTTAAAGGCGACGTATACTGTATATACGTTTGTAGCGCTACCCCCTCAGGAGCCGCTGGTTGTTGTTGGGATTGGCATATTAAGTTACCTCTTACCGTTGTCTAGGGGTGAAGGTGATGAGCAGATTAGTGAGCGAATGTCCAGACAATAAATAAAGGTTTTCTGAATGCTTTATTCTCGGCCCAACATGACCAACATCAACATGAGGTAGAGAGGAAAGGTTGATGAAGCAATAGAGAACTTTGCAGTATCAGGCCTGGATATGAAGCGAGCAATCCTGCTCTCAGTAGTAATAAACGCAGTTCGTCGCCACTCTAGCCAGAGTGGGTGAAGTGCCCCCGGACAAACTCCTGCCATGAGTTTGGCAGCCGAAGTGCTACTTTAAGGTTGCTGGGAGGTCTCTGCCACAGACCTGGCTCTAGGGACCTCTGCCACAGGCCTAGTACTTGGATGAGCTGAATGGATTGAGCGAATCCTCCCAGTAGATTAAGTCAGGGTCACCGGGTGACAGTTGAAGTGTACCTGTTAATGTCCCGGTCACCAGATCCCTGATGGTTCGTTCAAGCCCCTCAGATAACCTGCCTCAGGGTTCTCCTTGAGCCAATCCCCCACCGTTCAGCACATAGCTTGGGATCTCTTCAATAGAGCCGGGGACCCAGCAAGTCGCTGGGGCCCCTTTCAGCAAAGTGGAACTCCGCGTAGCATGCGACCCCGGCCTGGTAGGCCATATCGCCGGGGTCTGTTGGATGCGCACACCCTAAAGGTGGGTGCCGCACCTGGAACCTGGAACCCGCGAAGAACCAACAAAAATGGCGTCTGCCACAGATATACTCTCCCCAGCATGCCCCGCAAGGGAAAACCCCTCTAATTGGCTGCTGGGGAAAAGCGGCTCTGCCAGAACCCCTCTAGCGCCAACTGTCGCCCAGGGTTGGGATCGACACCCCTGGAGCGCAGACTGACCTACAGGACAGTTCAGGGATGACAGCAGCCCAGATTTAGCAAATTATGAATGGGAGCAAAATAACTCTCCCATTCCCCACTAACTTAAGCGTAGTGCCCATACTGAAAGTAAGGGGGGCACTACACGTTGATCTGCTCAGCCGTGCCATTCTACTGATGTATATAGTTGTGCAGCGGTCGGCAAGGGGTTAATTTTTACCACTGGCAGTGAGATCATATGTGTAGAAAGGCCTATTTTTTCTATGGTAGTGATTTATTACTAAAACTAGAGAGTGCAAAATCTGGTGCAGCTGTGCATGGTAGCCAATCAGCTTCTAACTTCATCTTGTTCAATTCAACTTTGCAAAAAAAAATCCTGGAAGATGATTGGTTTCTATGCAGAGCTGCACCAGATTTTGCACTCTCCAGTTTTAGAATATCAACCCCCAAGTCTGAAGCCAAGTCCATGGAAAGGAGAAGACCCTTGGTGCACCACTGCTTCTTAAAGTAGACAATATTTAGAGCGTTGAAGGTATTATCCCTCACTAGTTTAATACAAGTGATCCCAACCTGATCAAGGCCCACAGGAGATGGTAGAAATTGAAGTAATTTGTTTGCCGAGATTTCAGCAAAAAAAATCGTAGTATCTACATTTGTTGAGCGTATTTATGAACTGATAAAATGAACAAGACCAAAATACTGTATGAAGAGGTTCTACAGTAATGTTTACCTTTTAACACGCAGGTATGTGAGATCACGGACCAAACATGACATTGACATGAGGATTGGAATACATTCTGGCTCGGTGCTGTGCGGAGTGCTGGGACTTAGGAAGTGGCAGTTTGACGTGTGGTCGTGGGATGTGGATATCGCCAACAAACTGGAGTCTGGAGGAATCCCAGGGTAAGAGATGCATTTTTTTTTTTTTAGGATAACTGATCAGGCAATGCCTCAACACTTCTTGTTAGGGTCAATTCTTGCCCACTCCCTCCCATGCCTCATATGTTCCTACTGGCCTATATCTATAATTGGTTGCATGTCTGGCCAATAGAAATGTGTGGGAGAATAGAGTGGACAGGAAAACTCCATTATTACCAGGCAGTGCTGAAGCATTGCCCAATCACAGCCAGTGGCATTCATGCACTGTGGGGGCAGATTTATTTTAAGATGATGGAACGGATGGTAATGGGATGTGGATATCTCCAATTAGCTGAAGTCAGAAGAAATCCCAGGATAATAAATGCATTTTAAAGGAACTGATTGGGCAAAGCTTTGGCAGTGTGGTTGTATTGAAGCTTGCCTGTTTCTTCCAACCTTACTATACATTCCTGTTGGTCCATAACTACAATGTGCTCTCACAGCAGCCAATAGGAAGGAGGCAGTAAGGGACAGTTAAGTTTAGGAATTAATAGTTGTGTGTTGAGTTATTTTGAGGAGACAGAAAATTTACACTGTTATACAAGCTGTACACTCACTACTTTACAAATGTGAGGGGTGTACTCACTTTGTAAGATACTGTAAGTGTGATGATCAGTGGGAAGAATGCACCTTATACTTGTGGTCACCAGGAAGAAGTACCCCATTACAGATATCTAAAAAAGATCAATGGTGTCAGTGGGAACTTATCTGAGAGGCAGAAACTGCTCATTGCTCAAGGAACACTTAGCAACCTCTGGAGCAGGGGTCTCAAACTGGCGGCCCTCGAGCTGTTGCAGAAATACAAGTCCCATCATGCCTCTGCCTGTGGGAGTCATGCTTTCTTGATCATACATCACGGGACACAGAGCCTTAATTACTTAATGGGTTATGTAGTCACCACAGGTGATTGGACACTGGACACTTAAAATTGAGTTCCTCCCCTATATAACCCCCTCCCAAATGGAGAGTATCTCAGTTTTTTCGCTAGTGTTAAGGTCTAGTTATGAGGTTTTCTTTAATAAAACCCTTTGTAAACCTGAAGGTTGGCACCACTTGCCCGCCGTGATGGGTGAAAGCTGGAACTACTTTTGGTAGCTTTCCCGTGGCCTGGATCTGGTAAGAAGAAGATCATTTTTTATTTATGTATTATCTTCTTGGAGTAGGATGTCTTTCCTGGTTTTCACCACTGGAGGGAGTAAGTGCAATCTGGTGTTTTCTTACATAGCCATCCAGGACATGCTCAGTGAAGTCGGTCAAATACAAACACCATTCACCTCCTTCCGCTGCAGGCTCTGCCACAAACGCATACAGGGATCCACAAAGTAATCACTCCCCCCTCTTCCTCGTCTCTCCTGGGTGCCGCCATGACAGCTTTTAACAGTCAGCCTTCCAATGCCTCATGATAATTGTAGTTCTGCAACAGATGGAGGGCCACCAGTTTGAGACCCCTGCTCTAGAGGAACCCTAGCATTCCATGGAACCCTGGTTGGGAAACACTGTTCTAGAGGGATCCTGCAGGTATGGCACATACATACTTGCATTGGTCCAAGCTGGTCTTATGTAACTATGTAAAAATTGCCATAACTAGAATTCATGGTATATTTGTAAGATGGTCCATGGGAAGAATGCTCCTTAAACTTGTGGTCATCAGGAAGAATTACTCCCTTCAATGGTGACAGTGGGAACTAATCTGAGAAGCAGAAATTGCTCATTGATTAAGGAACCTCTAGCAACCTCTGGAGGAATCCTAGGGTCCCATGGAACCCTGGTTGAGGAACCCTGTTCTTGAGCGATCCAACAGGTATGGCACATACATACATACATACATACATACATACATACATACATTGGTCCAAGCTGCACCAATGTAATTATTTAAAAATGTTAATACCTAGAATTCAGCTTTAAGTAATCTTTTTCTACTTGGTTTGACAAATTTTATAATTTGGGTTCATATATGGCAATACAAATTCCCCAATAATTAAACACTGCGAAATAACAGAAGACTGTCGGAAATTGACATTTGGTGCAGTCATACATGCTTTGGTGTCTGAAATGTATTTCCTTTGTTTTAAAGGAGAATTCACATATCAAAAGCTTCTCTTGATTGCCTTAATGGAGATTACAACGTCGAAGAAGGCCACGGCAAAGAAAGGAACGAGTTTTTACGGAAACATAATATTGAAACCTACTTGATCAAACAACCGGAGGAGAACTTGTTAACCCTGCCAGAAGACATTGTGAAAGAGTCCGTGAGCCCGGCGGATCGGAGGAACAGCGGGGCCACGTTCACAGAGGGGTCCTGGAGCCCGGAACTCCCTTTTGATAACATTGTCGGCAAACAGAATGTAAGTTCAACTTTTCTGTAATGTCAAACGGCATAAGCCATGCTTGAGTGAAGCTCTGTAATGGGAGCCTCAGAGGAACTGAATCCATCTTTAACCTTTTCTCTAACACGAAACGTCAAATCATTATGTAAACCCTCCCGAGGACAGAATTAACCTACAGAATTTATCAACAGAAATGCCAGAAGTAGCTAACATACCAAAACGGAATGCCCGCCAATTTGAATGATCAATCAGATATATTTATAAAGTGTAACCCCCACCTTTATGAGAATATGTACAATTCTGATGAAGGACAATGACTTACTTCATTGTTTAAAGGGTATTATTTACCTGTTTATGCTCTGTTCAGCCTATACAGAGGTGTTTTCTGTGCTTGGTGTGAAATGTTCACGTTCTTGTTGCCGTTGGGTCTTTCTGCAGTTATCCATGGGAGACTGTGGAATGTTCATACAGTAACAACATTCTGTAGCCTCAAAAATAACATTTAGATGCTACCTTCTGTGCAAAATGGATCCTTCAAGAGCATATGCAAGCTTAAAGTGTATATAAAGCCAAAACTTTAGCATAGGGAAGGGTCAAAAGCCCTGTCCAGGTTTTTATCTCCATCTGTGTCCCCATTGGGGAGATTCGCCTGCTTTATTTAGGTGGCTATTGCCCCTGGGGCTGAAATTAAAGTACCGTATATACTCGAGTATAAGCCGAGTTTTTCAGCACAGTTTTTATGCTGAAAAATCACCCTCTCTGCTTATACTCGAGTCAGCGCTGTGTTGGTAGCCATTGCCGGGTGTACTGCGCATGCGCGAGCACTTCCACGTCCATGAGAACGTCTTTCTTGCTGTGTGTGAAGGGGGATTATTGTGCGTTGAACGAAGGACGTGCTCACGCATGCGCAATACACCCGGCAACGGTCGCCATCTACAGTAAAAACCGCGGGAGTAGGTGGGAGAAGTTGGTAAAACATGGAGGTATGTGAGGCTGCAGATGGGCACAGTAAAGCCTCGTACACACGATCAGTTCATCCGATGAGAACGGTCTGATGCACCGTTGTCATCGGTTAACCAATGAAGCTGACTGATGGTCCGTCGCGCCTACACACCATCGGTTAAAAAACTGATCGTGTCAGAACACGGTGATGTAAAACACAACGACGTGCTGAAAAAAATGAAGTTCAATGCTTCCAAGCATGCGTCGACTTGATTCTGAGCATGCGTGGATTTTTAACCGATGGTTGTGCCTACTAATGATCGTTTTTTTCCCATCGGTTAGGAATCCATCGGTTAAATTTAAAGCAAGTTGTTTTTATTTTTAATGGATGGTTAAATAACCTATGGGGCCCACACACGATCGGTTTTGACCGATAAAAATGGTCCATCAGACCGCTGTCCTCTGGTTAACCTATCGTGTGTACAAGGCCTAAGAGCTGCAAATGGGCACAGTAAGGGATGCAAATGGACACAGGAAGGGCTGCAAATGGGCACAGTGAGGATGCAAATGAACACAGGGCGTAAATGGGCACAGTGAGGATGCAAATGGACACAGGGCGCAAATGGGCACAGTAAAGGCTGCAAATGGGCACAGTAAGGGCATAAATGGGCACAGTTAGGGCTTAAATGGGCACAGCAAGGGGCATTGTTGACCCTCTTTCCACTTAAAGTAGCTGCTGCATTTCCCACCCTAGGCTTATACCCGAGTCAATAAGCTTTCCCAGTTTTTTGTGGTAAAATTAGGTGCCTCAGCTTATATTTGGGTCGGCTTATACTCGAGTATATACGGTATATGTGAAGATCATGATATGAAACCCAAACACTTTTTAGAAATGTCAAATAATAAAGAATTACTGTAATTTTTTTTAAAGAAGTCATCTTTTTTAACTGTAATTCAGTGGTCACGTGACCAAGGCCATTCTACCCATCAACTTACTAGGTCTGGGGGGGGGGGGGCTGCATTGGTAGAGGGCGGGCAGTGGCATAACATAAGGGATTTAAGAAGAATTTATTATCATTCTACATTAAAAATTATAAAATGAATCATAGCTGTATCCCCAGCACATAAAAACACCCCATATTTCACATAAAACATCAACACAGTTAATAGAGTAGACTCCCATAAATATGGTTTATCTCAAAACTCTTCCAGAATTCAAGAGCTATAAGAACCGGAGAAAGAAGCAATTTTTTAGGCTGGAGGTGCTGGAGTCAATGCTCCTTAAGGCCTTATTCAGACATTGCGTTGTGGAAAGGGGAGTTTCCCTCTGCAAATCGCTTCATTGGGCTGCCCAATGCGCGTTTGTCGCCAAAAAGAAGCTCCTGCTCCTTCTCAGGTGACAACCTTGGCACAATTTTTAAACTTATGTTTTGCCATGGGATTCTGCCATGCGACAACCGCATCAGAATGGCACCACATTTGAGGTACCATCAGGAATAACAGCACCAAATCGCTCATCACGCATTTTGCTGCAATTTGGAATCGCAGGCAGAATCCTGGTGTTTCCACCTGCAATTCCAAATCACCTAATGTGAACGGGGGCCTAACTGCCTACCAGTAGGCAGCAGTCCAAACAAAGCATTACCAAGGTAATAACCATCCTTTATGGTACTGTGGGCTCTCTAGAGACATCTACTTCTCCCCTATTCCTCAATACCAGAAAGATCCACCCCCGTAATCATTTTTGTTTTTTTATCACCCTCTGTAAGGCATTTTTATCATGGACTATGCACAACCATTGCCACAAAGAGATGTAATAAGTCAACACTCACTCAATGGCAACCTTGTAGAAGCCGAGGAGGTCCCGCTTTGAAAATCTGGCCTTCGTCAGCTTTCTTGGTTGGTAAATGCAATCTCTGATTAGCTCTACCCACCAGGTAAAATACATGCCCTGTCCATGACAAGTCCTTCATAAGAGTTGTCCCTGGGAAATTGGAACTCCTGTACCCTCTCTACCTCCATTCCACCAATCACAACATAACCAGTTCCCCTATTTCTCCTAAAATCTATTTTGAATTCCTTAGTCTTAGCCTCGTTTGAAGTGCTTCCAAAGGTTTTACTTTTTTTTTACCTTAAAGCCGAAATTTTTTTTATCAAAAGCCAGCAGCTACAAATACTGCAGCTGCTGACTTTTAATATTAGGACACTTACCTGTCCTGGAGTCCAGCGCCGTCGGCGGCAGAGGACGAGCGATGGCTCGTCACTCTGCTGCCCCCACCGCCATCCAGCATTGCGGCTTTACTGCCCGGTTCTCTACGGCGCATGCGCGAGTCATGTGCACCGTGCTCACTGGTCCCCGCCGTGTTCTGGGAGCCGTGTGTTTCCCAGAACACAACGGGGGGCGGGATCTGACGTCCTGCCCGCAGTCTACCCGCAGACTGTGTGGCCGGAAGTGGGTGCAAATACCTGTCTTTGGACAGGTATCTGCACCCCCCTCCCCCCTGAACGGTGTCAAACATGACACCGGAGGGGAGGGAGGGTTCTGATGAGCAGAAGTTCCACTTTAGGGTGGAGCTCTGCTTTAACACATTTCTTGGATCAAGGCATAAAACGTTTTGCCATTTGCTGTGCCCCCTCCCCCCGTCCCTCCCAAATACATACCTGAGTCCTGTATCTATCCAGCACTGTGCCTGTCTGCCCCGGTCTTCTCTCCTCTCCCTCCACTCTCACAGGCTTGGCTGAGAGAAGCAGAAACTCTTGGCTCCTGCTGCTGTCAGTCAAATCCCGTAAGCAATGTCTGCTGCAAGTTCTGGTTCAGTTATGTTGTGCAGTAGTCATCCCACCACAGGGGCACTGTGGCTGAATTTTCATGCTGTAGACTTGCAGAGCTCTTGCTGTAGACTCACCACTGCACCTTGCACCCATGACTGAAATGAACATTACAGGAAGACTTGGTATAAATAAGTAATGTGCTCTCTTCTTTAAAAATTTTAAAAAAGATGTAACTGCACATCACAAAAACTGTCAGTTGGGCTGCGGGCTCATGTCAAATTTTCAGCTCTAAAATTTGAAGTGGGACTTGACACCATGCCTACTTCTCCTGGGATTGGATTGATAATGTTCTTTTCTGGCCCTGGAAAACAAACATATGTTCAAGCTTGACTTTTGATGGGACATCTAGGATAAGTGTACCCTATTGCCTTCCTCCTGCCTTCTTCATTAATTTTTTAATCCTAATTTCGGATTCAGACATTGGGGGGATTTTACTAAAGGCGAATAGACTGTACACTCGTTTTCAATTACAAGTAAATGTTGTAAAGCTCTGCTGGTTTCCATCAGCCAATCATGTGCAAGCAACATTATTTTTTCTTTTTCTTTTCCTTGTTCCTGATTGGGTGTTCTTTACAAAATAAAGCTTTACCACACAGTTAGTGAGACAGCCTCCCATATGCAGGGATAATGAGATACAGCCTCCCATATGCGGGAGGGAGAGACAGTCTGCTCCATGCAGGGAGAACGAGAGCATGCCCCCCCCCATTTGCAGGAAGGAGAGACAGCCTCCTCTATGCAGGGAGAAGGAAAGAACACCTCTTACCAACAAAGAGAAGGAGAGTATGCCTCCCCTATGCAGGGAGTTTGAGAGACAGCCCTTTTCCATGCAGGAAAAAGGAGAGAATACTTCCCTATGCAGGGAGAAGAAGAAAATGCCTTCCCCATGCAAGGAGAAGGGGTGAAAACCTTCTCCCTGCAAGCTGATGAAGAGAATGTCTCCCCCATGCAGGGAGATGGTGAGACAGCCTCCTTCATACAGGGAGAACGAAAGAAAGTCTCCCTTATACAGGGGACAAGAGAGAAAGCCTCCCCCATGCAGGGAAAGGGATAAAGAGCCTCCCCAATGCTGGGAAAGGGAGAGAAAGCCTCCCCAGTGCAGGGAAAAGAGGAAAAAGCCTATCCAGTGCAGGGAAAAGAGGAAAAAGCTTCGCCCATGCAGGGAAAAGAAGAGAAAGCCTCCCCTATTAAGGAATAAGAAGAGAAAGACTCTCCCTTGCAGGGAAAAGAAGGGAAAGCCTCTCCAGTGCAGGAAAGGAAGAAAAAGCCTCTCCCTTGCAGGGAAAAGAAGAGGAAGCCTCTCCTATGCAGGGAAAAGAAGAAAAAGCCTCTCCAGTGCAGGGAAAAGAAGAGAAAGCCTCCCCAGTGCAGGGAAAAGAGGAGAAAGCATATGCAGTGCAGGGAAAAGAAGAAAAAGCCTCTCCCTTGCAGGGAAAAGAAGAGGGAGACTCTCCCATGCAGCAAAAGAAGAGGAAGCCTCCCCAGTGCAGGAAAAAGAGGAGAAAGCCTCTCCAGTGCAGGGAAAAGAGGAGAAAGCCTCTCCAGTGCAGGGAAAAGAAGAAAAAGCCTCTCCAGTGCAGGGAAACGAAGAAAAGCCTCTCCCTTGCAGGGAACAGAAGAGGAAGCCTCTCCTATGCAGGTAAAAGAAGAGAAAGCCTCCCCAGTGCAGGGAAAAGAGGAGAAAGCATATCCAGTGCAGGGAAAAGAAGAGAAAGCCTCTCCAGTGCAGGGGAAAGAAGAAAAAGCCTCTCCCTTGCAGGGAAAAGAAGAGGAAGCCTCTCCTATGCAGGGGAAGAAGAAAAAGCCTCTCCAGTGCAGGGAAAAGAAGAAAAAGCCTCTCCCTTGCAGGGAAAAGAAGAAGAAGAAGCCTTTCCTATGCAGGGAAAAGAAGAGAAAGCCTACCCAGTGCAGGGAAAAGAAGAGAAAGCCTCTCCAGTGCAGGCAAAAGAAAATAAAGCCTCCCCTATGCAGAGAAAAGATAGAAAGCCTCTCCAGTGCAGGTAAAAGAAGAGAAAGCATCCCCTATGAAGGAAAAAGAAGAGAAAGCCTCTCCCTTGCAGGGAAAAGAAGAGGAGGCCTCTCCAGTGCAGGGAAAAGAAGAACAAGCCTCCCCTATTCAGAGAAAGGACAATAAAGCCTCTCCAGTGCAGGCAAAAGAGAAAGCCTCCCCTATGAAGGAAAAAGAAGAGAAAGCCTCTCCCTTGCAGAGAAAATAAGAGGAAGCCTTTCCCATGCAGGGAAGGGAAGAGAAAGCCTCCCTCATGCAGGGAAAAGAATAGAAAGCCTCCCCCATGCAGGGAGAAGAAGAGAGTAGGAGAAAATGCCTCCCCCATACAAGGAGAAGGGGTGAACACCTCATAGGGAGAATGCCTCCCCCATGCAGGGAGATGGAGAGACAGCCTTCCCTGTGCAGAGAAAAGAAGAGAATGCCTCCCCCATGCAGGGAGAAGGAGAGAAATCTTTCCCTATACAGAGCGAAGGAGAAATTGCCTCCCCCATACAAGGAGAAGGGGTGAACACCTCCCCCTGAAAGCAGATGAAGAGAATGCCTCCCCATGCAGGGAAAAGGAGAGAGAGCCTCCCCAATGCAAGGAGAAGGAGAAAAGGCCCCCCTCCCTCACTATGCAGGGAGCAGGAAAAAACACCCCTTTCTCTATGGAGGGAGAAGAGGAGAAAGCCTCCTCCATGCAGTGTCAGTGTCCTGCAGTTTGAAAAGCTACACAACACAGGGTGATGGAAAGGGTAGTGGAAATTCAATGAAAATAAATACAATTCATTTATTTTGCGTGAAAAATTATATATACAACTGCAAACTTGTGTCCGTAAAGTGAAGAAGGATGTCCAAATTGTGCCCATAAAGTGAACCTGTCCCCAGTTGCATATCTAACATATGTAACTGCAAGCCCTGAACATTATTGCTGAACAGCATCTGAGATCAAATTTAATCTAGAATCTCATTTTCAGTAAAGTATTACAGGTCTGTGCTGACCCACAGACTGCTTTAAGAGAAAAACAGCAAAGTAAAATGACTGTGCAGCACTACTAAGGAAGAAGCACAGCATATAACAGTACATATAACATGCAACCATCGCTTCCCACATGTACATATAACATGCAACCATAGCTTCCCACATGTACATATAACATGCAACCATAGCTTCCCACATGTACATATAACATGCAACCATAGCTTCCCACATGTACATATAACATGCAAACATAGCTTCCCACATGTACATATAACATGCAACCATAGCTTCCCACATGTACACATAACATGCAACCATAGCTTCCCACATGTACATATAACATGCAAACATAGCTTCCCAGTTCCCACATGTACATATAACATGCAAACATAGCTTCCCACATGTACATATAACATGCAACCATAGCTTCCCACATGTACATATAACATGCAACCATAGCTTCCCACATGTACATATAACATGCAACCATAGCTTCCCACATGTACATATAACATGCAACCATAGCTTCCCACATGTACACATAACATGCAACCATAGCTTCCCACATGTACATATAACATGCAAACATAGCTTCCCAGTTCCCACATGTACATATAACATGCAAACATAGCTTCCCACATGTACATATAACATGCAACCATAGCTTCCCACATGCACACATAAAATGCAACCATCGCTTCCCACATGCACACATAACATGCAACCATCGCTTCCCACATGTACACATAACATACAACCATAGCTTCCCACATGTACATATAACATGCAACCATAGCTTCCCACATGTACACATAACATACAACCATAGCTTCCCACATGTACATATAACATGCAATCATAGCTTCCCACATGTACATATAACGTGCAATCATAGCTTCCCACATGTATATATACAGTGGGGATCGAAAGTTTGGGCACCCCAGGTAAAAAATTGTATTAATGTGCATAACGAAGCCAAGGAAAGATGGAAAAATCTCCAAAAGGCATCAAATTACAGATTAGACATTCTTATAATATATCAAAAAAAGTTAGATTTTATTTCCATAATTTACACTCTCAAGAATTACAGAAAACAAAAAAATGGCGTCTGCAAAAGTTTGGGCACCCTGCAGAGTTAATATGTTGTACTGCCCCCTTTGGCAAGTATCACAGCTTGTAAACGCTTTTTGTAGCCAGCCAAGAGTCTTTCAATTCTTGTTTGAGGTATCTTTGCCCATTCTTCCTTACACAAGTCTTCCAGTTCTTTGAGATTTCTGGGCTGTCTGTCACGCATTGCTCTTTTAAGGTCTATCCATAGATTTTCAATTATGTTGAGGTCAGGAGATTGTGAAGGCCATGGCAAAACCTTCAGTTTACGCCTCTTGGTGTAATCCCCCGTGGATTTTGAGGTGTGTTAAGGATCATTATCCATTTGTAGAAGCCATCCTCTCTTTAACTTCAGCTTTTTCACAGATGGCATCAAGTTACCATTCAAAATTTGCTGAAATTTTATTGAATCCATTTTTCCTTCTACTCATGAAATGTTCCCTGTGCCACTGGCTGCAATACAACCCCAAAGCATGATTGATCCACCCCCATGATTCACAGTTGGACAGAGGTTCTTTTTATTAAATTCTCTGCCCTTTCTTCTCCAAACGTACCTTTGCTCATTCCGGCCAAAAAGTTCTATTTTAACCTCATCGGGTCACAGAACTTGTTTCCAAAATGCATCAGGCTTTTCTATATGTTCATTTGCAAAGTTCAAACACTGATTTTTGTGGTGAGGAGGTAGAAGAGGTTTTCTTCTGATGACTCTTCCATGAAGACCATATTTGTACAAGTATCTCTTTATAGTGGAATAGTGTACCACAACTCCAGTGTCTGCCAGATCTTTCTGGAGGGATCGTGCAGTCAAACGTGGGTTATGAATTGCTTTTCTCACAATCCTGCGAGCTGTTCTGTCTGATATTTTTCTTGGTCTTCCAGATCTTGCTTTAACTTCCACTGTTCCTGATGACTGCCATTTCTTAATTACATTCCCAACAGAGGATATTGACATCTGAAAACGCTTTGCTATCTTCTTATAGCATTCTCCAGCTTTGTGAGCGTCAACTATTTTCAGTTTTCTAGACAACTGCTTAGAAGAACCCATGGTGCTGATTGTTGGGGCAAGGTCAGATGAGTCTGGGCATTTAAAACCTTTGAGATTGACATCACCTGGTCTTCCCAGACGATGATTGAGAACAATCCATGACACTGGCAGGTCTCAGCTTTGAAAAGGGGGCAGTGCATGCTATAAATTCTGCAGGGTGCCCAAACTTTTGCAGACACCATTTTTTTGTTTTCTGTAATTTTGAAAGTGTAAATGATGGAAATAAAATCTAACTTTTTTTGACTTATTATAAGAATGTCTAATCTGTAATTTGATGCCTTTTGGAGATTTGTCCATCTTTCCTTGGCTTCGTTATGCACATTAATACAAATTTTTACTTGGGGTGCCCAAACTTTCGATCTCCACTGTAACATGCAACCATCGCTTCCCACATGTACATATAACATGCAATCATAGCTTCCACATGTACATATAACATGCAAACATAGCTTCCCACATGTACATATAACATGCAATCATAGCTTCCACATGTACATATAACATGCAAACATAGCTTCCCACATGTACATATACAATCACACATCATACATAAAGTGATTATTTCAAATATTGATACACATCAGTAAAATATATTTACATTAAATCAGAGTTCCACTGAGTTCCACCCTGCCATTTTTAATTTTTTTTTGCATTCTCAGACTCCTGGAAACCTATAAAAAAACATTTGGAGGAAACAGTTTTTTTTTTTTACTTACCAGAATCAGGAGTCTGAGAATGCAAAAAAAAATAAAAAATGGCAGGGTGGAACTCAGTGGAACTCTGATTTAATGTAAATATATTTTACTGATGTGTATCAATATTTGAAATAATCACTTTATGTATGATGTGTGAATGAATGAATGAATGAAAAACTTATATAGCGCAGCACATGCGAATTTAATCGCCTCTGGGCGCTTGTTGTTCATGTGTGATTGTATATGTACATGTGGGAAGCTATGTTTGCATGTTATATGTACATGTGGGAAGCGATGGTTGCATGTTACAGTGGAGATCGAAAGTTTGGGCACCCCAGGTAAAAAATTGTATTAATGTGCATAACGAAGCCAAGGAAAGATGGAAAAATCTCCAAAAAGCATCAAATTACAGATTAGACATTCTTATAATACGTCAAAAAAAGTTAGATTTTTTTTTCATCATTTACACTTTCAAAATGACAGAAAACAAAAAAATGGCGTCTACAAAAGTTTGGGCACCCTGCAGAATTTATAGCATGCACTGCCCCCTTTGCAAAGCTGAGACCTGCCAGTGTCATGGATTGTTCTCAATCATCGTCTGGGAAGACCAGGTGATGTCAATCTCAAAGGTTTTAAATGCCCAGACTCATCTGACCTTGCCCCAACAATCAGCACCATGGGTTCTTCTAAGCAGTTGTCTAGAAAACTGAAAGTGAAAATAGTTGACGCTCACAAAGCTGGAGAAGGCGATAAGAAGATAGCAAAGCGTTTTCAGATGTCAATATCCTCTGTTGGGAATGTAATTAAGAAATGTAGTCCTCCTAATCTGCCACTTCCTGGTCGGCGGCGCTACTAGGTCAAGGTCACTTCCTCCCTCGCCTGTGCTCCTGGGAAATGCTGACACATCATTTCCCAGGAGTCTGTGGGCAGAAGAGGAAATGTCGCAATTAAGGGCGGATCGTATTGCCGAGATGTGTTTATCTTGGTTGCCATAACAACGGGGCGGGACCTTCCTTCGTCGCCTCCTGTTGTTATGGCAACAGTAAAAACAATCGGTGCTACGGACGCCGGTGAATTGCGCGTGCGCGAGATCGAGAGGTGCATGCTGGTTACCCAGCATGCACCTCTCCAAAGCTTATCCAGGAAGAATTATCGATTGGACTTCAGATGCCCACAATCACGATGGCAACGGCCACAACAGTAGGGACACAATGGTGAGTGTGACATTTATATTTTAACAGCATCCAAAACGAACCTTGTATACTTTATTTTTTAATAATAATTAATAATGCTGGGATTAATATAAAAAAAAAAGCCAGAACTCCACTTTAACCCAATAACATAAATAACACAAAACGCGCTCTTTATGTGGTAGAAATGATCCTTTGTGAAAATGTTCATTTTTATGTTTAATGTTGTATATAGTATTTTCCCCTAAATTATATGTTTCTTAAAGGGTTGTAAAAAAATAAAAAACATTACGTAATACAAAGAGCAGGATTGACCTAAAATAGCCAATCTGCTATCATCTTATGTTAGTCTGCCTCGACCAGACTGCTAAAAGCTCATCAGTGATTGGTTGTGAGGGTTCACAGCATGGTTTTGCTCTTGGCACCATGTTATAAGACAAACCCCCACGTACGTCCCGATGTCTCTTGTATACCTGTTCTGACATAATGAGCGCATGATCTGCCGAATGGATTGTTTTCTGCATGGAGCATGTTTCTGTTGGACCCTCTGTTGTTTTGCTTGTCTTTTTATATGCATTGTTTATGCTTGTTGTTTTATCGCATGTCGTCCTTTGCAATGTTATATTATTATGTCTATGACCGGTAACTACTATGTTATGGTTTCCATGTCTCCGCAGTTAGGGGTTGTTCTTTGTAAGACGTCTTTGGGTTTGTGTGATACAAATAGCAATACACAAAAACAATGGCTGATCATAAGTCTGCCTTCACTGATATGGTATTGCTAAATTTAAACTGTATCATTTATTTTTCACTGTTATACTATTTATTAATTACAGATATTTTTAAAGCATTTGCAGTTTGCGCAGCACTTTACATATTGTACATTCAACTCGATCCCTGGCTTCAAGGAGCTTACAATCTAAGGTCTCAAACAAAATGGAAAAGGTCCCCCGGTGGGGTTTTTTAGCGGCATGATGTACTGAATTTAGGAAATAATTTTTAGGTGTTAAAATTCAATCTTTACTTGGTTTATACAATACAGTAAAAATACAACATAGTTTGGTCATTTAAAAAAAAATAGTAAACATAGTACACTCTGGTTATACATGATTAAAAAAAAAAAATATATATATATATATATATATATATACCAACAGTAGCAAATAATCAACAACAATACAGTGCATGATAAGCCGTAGTTCAATTAACTTCCATATGAGTACCCCGACGCGTTTCGACCAATACTATCACGGTCTTCTTCAGGGGAAATATTAAAGTTCTATCCCTCTAACAAAAATGTAGACATCTGTCAAAAGGATAGTATTGGAAATATATTTACCGCACAAAGATTATTGGGATGGCATATAACCAGAGATCATTGCTAAAATGTATAAAATGATCCAGAGACAGAAAGACCCCCGTTCCTCCGAGCGAGAGCCAGCCAGAAAAGGTTTACAAGGAGTCACGTGTGTGGACCTTCGGGGGGGAGAAAGGACTGGATGACACCTGTAATGGTTAAATTCAATTAATCTAAGGTCTCTATCTACAATCTAAGGCCAGTTTAGACAAGAGCCAATTAAGCTCCTAGCATGTCTTTGGAGGAACATGGAGTGCATGAAGGAATTCAATGCAAGCACAGGGAGAACATCCAAACTCCATGCAGATAGTGTCTTGGTTGGGATTTAAACCAAGTACTCTAGTGCTGCAAGCATCCCCTGCCAGGCTCTTGTCTAAGGTAGGGTGACCAGACATCCCCGGTTTCCGGGGACAGTCCCCAGATTGAGGACACTGTCCCCGGACCAAGTCTGTCCCCGGTTTTGATTGGATATCAACAGGGACTGGGGCAATTTCAAAGACAGTCAGTGCAGAATAAAAAAAAAAATCTTAATTACACATCACTGCTCCGATGCTCCTACTAGCATAGGGGGGTTGTATTTTTTCCATTATCTGTGCCTTTTTCTGATGATCATGTGCTGGTCAGAGTGAAGAGAATATTTCTTCAGTTTTGGGCGCATGCCCATCCAGCTCCGCACGCATGTTCTTCTGCCTTGGCTCAAGTCCCGGCCAGCCGCCTGCCTGTTTATCTCCTTGCCTTCCCTGGTGGAGTGATCTTCCTCTGCACCCCACCCAGTAGTAGCCGGGGCCCTGAGAGTGTGACTTGTGAGGCTGTGAGGCGGGTGGCGGCAGCGAAGATGGGCAGAGAGAGGCAACTGAGCTCAGCTGATGGTATCCAGCAGTAGGAACAGAGGGGAAGCGGAGGGGAAGTCTTTTTTTCTAAATGTAAAGCTAGATTAAATAGTTGGTTTATTTTTTTTTATTGTTTTTTACCTGAACGTTTTGGAACAAAATTCTACTGTAACCAACTTTAGAATGAATGCTTGGAGTAACAAAGTTCTGTTTTCTGTTTCTAATGCATATACAGTGCCTTGCAAAAGTATTCACCCCCCTTGGCATTTTTCACGTTTTCTCTCAACCTGGAATTAACATGGATTGTTTGAGGATTTGCATCATTTAATTCACAGAACGTGCCCACAACTTTTTTTTATTGTGAAGCAAACAACAAATAGGACAAAATTACAGAAAAATACAATGTGCATAACTATTCACCCCCCTAAAGTCAATACTTTGTAGAGCCACCTTTTGGGGCTATCACAGCTCCAAGTCGCTTTGGATAAGTCTCTATGAGCTTGCCACATCTTACCACTGGGATTTTTGCCCATTCCTCCTTGAAAAACTGCTCCAGCTCCTTCAAGTTGGATGGTTTGCGATTGTGAACAGAATTCTTAAAGTCTGACCAAATATTTTCTATTGGATTGAGGTCTGGGCTTAGACTAGTCCAACACATTTACATGTTTCCCCTTAAACCACTCAAGTGTTGCTTTAGCAGTGTGTTTGGGGTCATTGTCCTGCTGGAATGTGAACCTCCGTCCTAGCCTCAAGTCACACACAGAGTGGTACAGATTTTACTCAAAAATATCCCTGTATTTAGCACCATCCATCTTTCCCTCAACTCTGACCAGTTTCCCAGTCCCGGCTGCTGAAAAACATCCCCACAGCATGATGCTGCCACCACCATGTTTCACAGTGGTGATGGTGTTCTTTGGGCGATGTGATGTGTTGGGTTTGTGCCAGACATAACGTTTTATTTGATGGCCAAAAAGTTAAATTTTAGCCTCATCAGACCAGAGCACCTTCCTCCATACATTTAGGGACTCCCACATGCCTTTTCACAAACTCAAAACGTTCCATTTTGTTTTTTGCTGAAAGTAATGGCTTTCTTCTGGCCACTCTGCCATAAAGCCCAACTCTATGGAGCGTACAGCTTATTGTCGTCCTATGTACAGATACTCCAGTCTCTGCTGTGGAACTCTGCAGCTCCTCCAGGGTTACCTTAGGTCTCTGTGCTGCCTCTCTGATTAATGCCCTCCTTGCCCAGTCCGTGAGTTTTGGTGTGCGGCCGTCTCTTGGCAGGTTTGCTGTTGTGCCATGTTCTTTCCATTTGGTTATGATAGATTTGATGGTGCTCCTAGGAATCATCAAAGATTTGGATATTTTTTTATAACCTAACCCTGACTTGTACTTCTCAACAACATTGTCCCTTCCTTGTTTGGAGAGTTCCTTGGTCTTCATGGCAGTGTTTGGTTAGTTGTGCCTCTTGCTTAGGTGTTGAAGCCTCTGGGGCAGATTCTCGTAGAATGGCGTAACTTAGGGCGGGCGTAACGTATCTCATTTACGTTACGCCGCCGCAAGTTTTTCAGGCAAGTGCTTTATTCACAAAGAACTTGCCTGTAAAGTTGCGGCGGCGTAGCGTAAATCACCCAGCGCAAGCCCGCTTAATTCAAATTAGGCGGGTAGGGGGCGTGTAGCATTTAAATTAAGCACGTTCCCGCGCCGAACGTACTGCGCATGCACCGTCCGTAAAATATCCCAGGGTGCATTGCTCCAAATGACGTCGCAAGGACATCATTGGTTTCGACGTGAACGTAAATGGCATCCAGCCCCATTCACGGACGACTTACGCAAACGACGTAAATTTATAAATTTCGACGCAGGAACGACGGCCATACCTAACATTGGTTGCGCCTCATATACCCAGGGGCAACTTTAAGCCGGGAAAAGCCTAACATAAACGTTGTAACTTTACTGCGTCGGCCGCGCGTATGTTCGGGAATTCGCGTATCTAGCTAATTTGCATATTCGACAGGGAAAACGACAGAGGCGACACCTAGCGGACAAAAAAAAATTGCATTTAAGATCCGACGGCGTAAGAGCCTTACGCATGTCGGATCTAATGGATATCTATGCGTAACTAATTCTACGACGGCCCAGATTAGGACTTACGACGGCATACATGGCGTTGCGCCGTCGTAAGCCCTTTGACAATCTGGGCCTCTGTTTTTTTTTTCAAAAAGGTGTGTCTACGTAATGACAGATCATGTGACACTTAGATTGCCCACAGGTGGACATCATTTCACTAATTATGTGACTTCTGAAGGTAATTGGTGGCACCAGAGATGTTTATGGGCTTCGTAACAAAGGGGGTGAATACATACGCACATGCCAATTATCAGTTTTTTATTTCTGAAAAATAGTTTTATGTATATACTTTTCTAATTTTACTTCACCAACTTAGATGTATGTGTTCTGATTCATCACATATAATTCAGTTAAAAAAATCATTGAACTAAAGGCTGTAATGTAACAAAATAGGTAAAATTGTGAATTCTTTTGCAAGGCACTGTAAAACTCTTGAGCCTCACTGAAAGTTGGTGTAAATAACATTGTTGGGTATCATTAGCAGTACAAATTATCTCGTTTTTTTTTTTTTTTAACTTGACTATTTGTGGTGTTTGAGAAGCCAATCTCCTGTGCAAAAATCCACACCAATGACACAATTATTGGGAGCTGAAGCTCATGTACGTTATCTGGGAATAGACAGCTAAATCCTGTTGGGTTTGTTTTCTCTTTCCAACTACACATATAGGTTATATATTTTTTTTTTATCAGAAATAACCAGGCCTGTTTTTATGAACATCTCGGAATGTGAGAAAAACAGATTACACAACACCTTAGCATTGGCAAATATATCTGAAAATGCTTTGAAAAGGGAAAAGCAAGTCCGGAGCCTTTACAAGGACATTAAAGAGACCTTTGCCTGGGCTTTGCTACAGAAATAAAAAATAATTAGTTCAGGCTAGCGGCTGTAAGATATATGGGTGTTTCAAGGTGCCTAGTAGTCGCTTAGAAATGTGTGGCAAGCTTAGAAAAGGAGGCGTTTCCAGATCAAGATGTCCCTATAAACCAGGCAGTAATGTGTCTATTGCCGCGTACACACGATCAGATTTTCCATCGGAAAAACCTTGGATGGTTTTTCCGACGGAATTCCGCTCAAGCTTGGCTTGCATACACATGGTTACACAAAAGTTCTCTAATTTTCGACCGTCAAGACGTACAACACTACGACGAGCCGAGAAAATTAAGTTCAATACTTCCGAGCAAGCGTTGAATCTTTTCCTTCTGAAAATTTGACAACCAGTTTTCCAATTTTTGTTGGCGGGAATTCCGACAGGAAAAGTTCGATGGAGCCTACACACACGGTCGGAATTTCCGGCCAAAAGCTCACATCTGACTTTTGCTGTCGGAAATTCTGACCGTGTGTACTGGGCATTTGTTGAAAATATCTGCCATACCATTATGACCACTAACGGGTAAAGCGAATAACATTGATTATCTTGTTACAATGGCACCTGAAAGTGGGTGGGATATATTAGGCAGCAAGTAGCAAGTAGCGTTGCACCGATACTGATATTGGTATTGGTGGCGATAATAAGCATTTGTACTCGTGCAAATGCTCCAATAATAAAACCGATACCTAGACCTGGTTCACATATATGTAAAATGGATGCGTTTAGAACTGCATCCAATTCGCATGATACAGTATGTGAACTTGCAGTCTTTTCAATGGAGACAGTTCACATGTGCGGGCCAGTCGCAGTGCGTTTTTTAGAAGAGTTTGGTACAATTTTAAGCATGGTTCAGGTGCTATTTTCATTATCAAACACTTTGATCATTTGCACCTGAACCACTAAACAAGGTCGCACCAGAGGGGGCTAAAATCCCTCTGTCAAAAACCGGACTACACATACGCTTTATTGTCAAAAGTATTGGGCCACCTGCCTTTACACGCACATGAACTTTAATGGCATCCCAGTCTTAGTCTGTAAGGTTCAATATTGAGTTGGCCCACCTTTTGCAGCTATAACAGCTTCAACTCTTCTGGGAAGGCTGTCCACAAGGTTTAGGAGTGTGTCTATGGGAATGTTTGACCATTCTTCCAGAAGAGCATTTGTAAGGTCAGGCACTGATGTTGGACGAGAAGGCCTGGCTCGCAGTCTCCTCTCTAATTCATCCCAAAGGTGTTCTATCGAGTTGAGGTCAGGATTCTGCAGGCCAGTCAAGTTCCTCCATCCAAACTTGCTCCTCCATGTCTTTATGGACCTTGCTTTGTGCACTGGTCCAAATCATTTGGTGGAGGGGGGATTATGGTGTAGGGTTGCTTTTCAGGGGTTGGGCTTGGCCCCTTGGTTTCAGTGAATGGAACTCTTAAGGCGTAAGCTTACCAAGATATTTTGGACAATTTCATGCTCCCAAATTTGTGGGAACAGTTTGGGGATGGCCCCTTCCTGTTCCAACATGACTGCGCACCAGTGCAGAAAACAAGGTTCATAAAGACATAAATGAGCGAGTTTGGGGTGGAGGATCTTGACTGGCCTGCATAGAACACCTTTGGGCTGAATGAGATCAGAGACTGTGAGCCAGGCCTTCTCATCCAAAATGAGTGCCTGACTTGATTGAACCCTATAGACTAAGACTGGGTTGCCATTAAAGTTTATGCGTGTGTAAAGGCAGGCGTCCCAAAGCTTTTGACAATATAGTGTATGTGAACCTGGTCAGATATCGGTAATTTTTATCGGCAAGCACTTGAGAAAAAGCATTAGTACTCAATCTTAAAAAAAAAGGTATTGGTGCACCTCTAGCAGCAAGTAAACATGTTGTCTATTAAGTTGATGTGTTGAAAGCCAAAAAAAGCGCAATGATTTGAATGACTTTGACAATGGCCAAATTGTAATGGGTTAATGATTGGATCAGAGCAACTTCAAAACTACAGCTCTTGTGGGATGTTCCTGGACTGCAGTGGTCAGGACCTACCAAAATTGGTCCAAGGAAGGAAAACCAGCAACAATGTCATGGGCGGCCAAGGCTCATTAATGCACAATGGGGAGCGAAGGCAGGCATGTGTAGTCCAATCCAATAGAAGAGCTAAATATTATTTTCCCCACGAACATCCATCCCCTGACTGACAACCTATCCCTAACAGTTACTGTAAGTTCAACCTAACAGCTATCCTATAAAATTATTGCCTGACCTTAAAATTACCATTTAACACTTAAAACCCATCTAAACCTAAGAACAAATATGTAATATACTATATTACCAATCCATAGATGTGATAACTGCATCAGCTGGAGAAGGGCAAGGTGACTTGGGACTCCCCATCCCAGCTGCCAAAGTGAGATGGAGAGGACTTTGGAAGCTGTTACACCCCTCAGCCTCTCCCATCCTTAGCCCAGGAAGAACATCAAACTTATAGAGAGTTAGTGATTTCTATTGAGACACAAGCAGCCTCCGGCAAGGCCTGGGACCAAGGGCCCGTTTACTGTTGGAACCGTGTTGCGGTCTGCGACCCATTGAAGCCATGTGATTGATTAAGGCTTTTTAAGTAAGAAATGGTGCCTTTATTCAATTAGAATGCTGCTCTGAAGAGAGTGAGAGTGAGTTTTACTGGTGTCCCCAGGCTGCCGGGCCTGGGAAAGGCAGACCACACAACCAGGAGGGTGGTCAAGGGGTTGGTCTCCACCCACCACCTACACATCGGAGGAGTCATAGGCAAACATATCATATTGTCCAGAAGGTCAGTGATACGTTGGGAGTTGGCTCCGCTGCTTGCTATGGCCATGCGTAAAGCAGCCCGACACCTGCCAACAAGTCAGTGGAGACATCAAGGGTTTAATAGACCCATGATGTCTCCATAAAGACCTGTCACTGCCCAAAACTATCACAAGGGGGCTTGTTAGCCCGAACCCGACATCTCAGGTCAGGAAGTAGATTGTGCCTGAACAAATATGCCTTTGGAGAGAAAAGAAGATAAAGACATTGTCAGGCGGAGTATTGTAATCTGTGTGAGGGGTAATACATACCTGGATGTGTTATTACTAATTGCTTTGTCCACTTTAAAGCTTAACAGGCAGAAATGTAGTTGAAATTCCCCAAGGCTTATATGGGGTTATTTACAAAAGGCAAATCCACTTTGCACTACAAGTGCAAAGTTTACTTGAATATGCACTAAAAGTGCACTTGGCAGTGCAGTCACTGTAAATCTGAGGGGTAGATCTGAAATGAGGGGAAGCTTTGCTGATTTTATTATTCAATCATGTGCAAGCTAAAATGCTATTTTTAATTTCCCTTGGCCGTCCCCCTCGGATCTACAGCGACTGCAATTCCAAGTGCACTTTCAGTGCAATTTCAAGTGCACTTTGCACTTGTAGTTTGCACTTATAGTGCAAAGTGGATTTGCCTTTAGTAAATAACCCCCATAGTTTTGTCAGCTTAGATGCAAAGACTTTGTAGCATGGCTGTGTGGCAGCACAGGCAGTTCCTATTTGAGACACCTTAATAAATCTGACACGCTGTGATGAAAGCCCAGACTATAGCCAGTGCTATCTTGAGCTCCTGGAAGGGCTATACATAGTAACAGTCTACCTCAGTCATTAGGTCATGTCTCTGATTAGAGCTTGGCTGCTCTGAATTGGATTAAGAAGTGAGGATGGTATTATATAACAGGTCTGCAGAGACTAAGCAGCGCTGGCACGCAACTGGCTGACGGATTGTTTGTCACACGATCACTTTAAGTGGATACATCCTATCCTGTATATTACACTGCTGGCCGTGTCACTCCACTGATCACCCTGTCACTCCGAGGCCATGGCATCCGACTCTTATGTAATGGATCACTCCAGCAAAACATCAAGATACATTGTCAAAACATATATGCCTAAAGAAGCAAATGGTGCTGTGATCCACCAACCCAGGCTATTATAGCATAATCAAGGTGACCACACTCCTTTGATATCTGTAGAAATGTCCTCAGCCTCCAGCCTTCACCTTGAAAGCCCAGTAATTATCACCACATTTTCTACCCTAAACTTTCCCCCTAAACTCCCTTCTCAACTCCACCTCCAACCCATTAGCTTATAAAGACACTCCCACTGTAAGCCTTTTTTTCAGCTGTCAGCTGGTGTGGAGCAACTAAACATAATGACATATTTAAAGGACTTTACTCTTTTAGTGGGCTCATCCATTTTTGTCCACCTTCCCCTGGACAAATACATTTATGATAAGGTCATACTTACCTTACTTAACTTACTTACTTAACTTACATACTTATATCATAGTGCATATGGGTTAATTCAGAAGATGTTTGAAGATTTTGGATTGTAAGTCACTTTGTGTCTCATTATTGTTATTCTGGGTGGAGAGAATGGGGGGAGAGAACAGAAAAGGAAAAGTATGCCTAAAATTACCCTTGTGCTTTGGAACCAGCTTGTGGAAACTGTGCCCATAAAATGCTTGAAGCAAATTACTAGACATCAGTATTGACTTTAGGCTAAATGCAGTTAATCATTTTCTCGTTCCTTGTAGAAATGTTGGCCCTCTAGTACTGGTGACTCGTTCCTCGTAGAAATGTTGGCCCTCTAGTACTGGTGAATCGTTCCTCGTAGAAATGTTGGCCCTCTAGTACTGGAGACTCGTTCCTCGTAGAAATGTTGGCCCTCTAGTACTGGAGACTCGTTCCTCTTAGAAATGTTGGCCCTCTAGTACTGGAGACTCGTTCCTCGTAGAAATGTTGGCCCTCTAGTACTGGAGACTCGTTCCTCTTAGAAATGTTGGCCCTCTAGTACTGGTGACTCGTTCCTCTTAGAAATGTTGGCCCTCTAGTACTGGTGACTCGTTCCTCGTAGAAATGTTGGCCCTCTAGTACTGGAGACTCGTTCCTCGTAGAAATGTTGGCCCTCTAGTACTGGTGACTCGTTCCTCGTAGAAATGTTGGCCCTCTAGTGATGTGAGGGCTGATGAGGGATTACAGAAGCAGAAGAAGTTGAAGAAGCACAGATTCCCCAAATATAGCAGAAGTAAGGAGACACTTGCACTGCAAGTCCTCAGATACAGCTTCCCTTCCAGCAAGGAAAGCAGTGAGCAGCAGAGGAAGTGACATCACCAGAGCTTGTTCCAAATATGGAGAGACTAGCAGTGCCTTAGTTGATCTCACACTGCTGATGTTCAGCTGTAAGGCTGAAGTCACCAGAAGTTCACTGTTATTTTCCTATTAGAATTAAAGAAAAAAAGGTAATTCTTTTAGGGTACTACTAAGGCACCCAACATTTATAGATGTTAGGTAGCTAATTTTCAGGTCCACTTTAAAGCAACCGTCTCCTGAGAGACAGATAGAGGCTGCCATTGTTAGTCTCTTTCTGAAGATGCTAGGTGGCTGGCTAGTTCACTAAGCTATTGGATTAAGTAAGGCTTGGGTAGCTGACTTGGAACAAGAAAGCATAAACCTGTCTCCATGCCCCATCCCCGCTGGCAATCAGGGGGATCTCTATGCCTGGAACCACCAGTCTTTTAAATGCCTATTCTAATGCCACACAAGTGTTAAGACCAACCATTAATTTTGAATGACCTGCCAAAGCACAACTTGTAGCAAAGAACAGACATGACCCATGTCATGTTTTTTTTTCAACACAACATCCCACAACGTGAGGTGTGCTGCAGTGAAGATGAGTTCTTGCTTCTGTATTAGTGCATTGGGCTTTAATTTTACTGCATGTCACCTCAATGCATAAATGTGAATAAGCCTTAAATAGCAAGGTGTGCCACTCCTGGGCTCCCTCATTACTTATGCCATCATTGGGGGGAAGTGGGATATAGGGAGGTGCTCAGTGATAGCTTGTGCCTCCACCAGTATGGTCCAATGATAAAAAAATCTTCCAAGCAGTCACGGCCTGTAATGCAGGGTGCAGGAGCCCCAGCCCCCTAATCTACATGCAGGGCGCCGGATGCATGGATTTCAATTTTTTTTTGAAGCACATGATTAGAGTCTGACGCACTGCGCCCTGAGCCCACCCAGTTGTGTGACAATAGCGAATTAATGTTCGCTATTGTATTCCTGATTCTCCCCCCCCCCCAGTCAATCAGGAAGTGGTTCCTGAGACCTGATTGGCCAGAGAGTCTTAGGACCAATGGGCCTTAGGACCCACTTCCTGTTCGGCCGGGAGGAGAACCAACGTCTCTTTGGCCGGGAGGAGAAGCCCTTGGCTGGAGCAAGGAGCAGCACCCCTACCCTTCGTCCTCGATCCTCGAAAGTAAGGCCGCCTTCCCGTATGTCTCCCATGGGGAGGGGAGGGGGTGGCGGTGGTGTGAGTGAGGGGGGGACTTTGATGTTAGTTCATACAAAATAGTGAGAGGACAAAAACATTCAGAGAACCCACTGTATCAGGGCAGGTTGCCCACAACAGACAAGGCTACCCTCCAATGGGTACTCCAGCAGGTTGCCAGAAAAAAACATGCACAAATCGAAGAAGCACCAGACCAAGAGTCCAAATTAATTATACATTTACACTAAGAAACAGCCAATGCATTTCGGGGTCAGAAAACACTCTCCCTTTATCAGGGTTGCCAGTATGTTAATTCTCTTAAGGATGCAAAATGCTGTGAATTGTATGGAAAAGTGCAACTAGGCCTAAGAGCTGTTGAATCCACACTATCAGTGCTATATCCTTTATAACTGACTCGGTTGCATAAGTCAAGGTTTGCATTAAGGAACTAAACTCTGGTAGCTGTTCCCCCAAAAAGGCAGATGGCAAAAGAAAAGTCACCATTATTGCCTGTGGTCCCTCGGCATTTAATCTTTTCCCCATTACTGACTTACCATGTCTTGTTCGGCACTGTGTCTATATGTGGAGGCCGCCATCTTGGTAGAGGCCGCCATCTTGGTAGGGCTTTGCTTGTCAGAGCCTCCAACACGGAGAACAGTGGACAGCACAGTAAGGATATCATCAAATCTCATTCCAAATCACCTGAGACTAGCAGTCAGATGGAGCAGTATCCTAATATTACATTGTAGATATGCAACTATAATGCTGCGTACACGCGCTAGAAATTTTCGACAACAAATATTTGATGGGACATTGTTGTTGGAAATTCCGACCGTGTGTAGTTCTCATCGGACATTTGCTGTCGGAATTTCCAACAACAAAAATTTGAGAGCTGGTTCTCAAATTTTCCTACAACAAAACTTGTTGTTGGAAATTCCGAGCATGTGTAGACAATTGCGACGCACAAAATTCCATGCATTCTCGGAATCAAGCATCATTTGTGTGACCGTGTGTATGTAACACAAGTTTGAGCCAGAATCCGTCCGAAAAAAAATCCACGGTTTTGTTGTCGGAATGTCCGATCGTGTGTACGCGGCATTTGGCTTGCACACTCACATACCGGGAGGAGCACTGATATATGTTAGGAAGACTCGCATTCAAAAAGTACATTTGTCAAGGTACATTTTATGCACAAATAACATCTCAATTTCCCCCTATAACATAGAAAGTCTTAACTTTTGAGTTCTACTTTAATGTATTCAAGTTCGCTCAGGTAGAGTATTTGTGCGCGCTGCTCAATCAATTGAAGGTATATACCAATGTTTGCTTTGTGTTTATCATTGTTTGCTTAGCAACCCTAAAGCAATTGTCCAAACACATAATGAGTGTGCGCAGGTTTAAGCAGCTCTTTTTTTTTCTATTTTGGTCAGTAAGACAAGGAAGATGGCAGGGATGATGTGCAGTAGACCATATCAACCAGATTAAATTGCAGTACATTGTAGTCAGATCACGGAAAGAGCAATTCTGATTATTTGTTGCGGGTTAATGCACATTGCACTTGTCTTTGTTGCATTGTATGTAGGAAAATATTTAATAAAACATGTCTGCAAAAAGGTCAGATGGAAGCTGCTGTACACTCACTTTCAGCATATGTACATACCAGTTGTAGGAACTTGTGAAGCCTTATGCCGCGTACAACTGTGGGTATAGAATTGGGTATAATGGATTGTTTGATATTTTTTTTTTTTTATGGTTGAACTAGATGGACTTGTGTCTTTTTTCAACCTGACTATGTAACTATGTACACACGGTCGGAATTTCCAACAACAAATGTTCGATGGGAGCTTGTTGTCAGAAATTCTAACCGTGTGTAGGCCCCATCGGACATTTGAGAAATTTGAGAGCTGGTTCTCAAATTTTCCGACATCAAAATCCGTTCTTGTAAATTCCGATCGTGTGTGGACAATTCCGATGCACAAAATTCCACGCATGCTCTGAATCAAGTACGAGATGGGAGCGCTCGGTCTGGTAAAACTAGCGTTTGTAATGGAGATAGCACATTCGTCACGCTGTAACGGACTGAAAAGCATGAGGCTGAAAAACGCGAATCGGCTCTCACCAAATTTCTACTAACACGACTGGTATTGACCCTCCCTTTAATAGTGCCGTTGTACGTCTTGTACGTCACCGCGTTCTTGGCTTTCAGAGTTTCCAACAACATTTGTGTGACCGTGTGTATGCAAGACAAGTTTAAGCCAACATCCGTCGGAAATGTATCCACGGTTTTGTTGTCGGAATTTCCGATCGTCTGTACGCAGCATTATGCCTCGTACACACGACCGAGAATCTTGTCGTAAAAGAAACATTGTTTTCCTTGACGAGATTCTTGTCAAGCTTTCTTTGCGTACACACTGTCGAGACAAGATCTTGTCGTTCTCAAACGCGGTGACGTACAACACGTACAACGACACTATAAAGGGGAAGTTCGATTCCACTGGCGCCACCCTTGGGGCTGCTTTTGCTAATCTCATGTTACCGCGTGTTAAGTAAAAGTTTGGTGAGAGACGATTCGCGCTTTTCAGTCTGTTACAGCGTGACGAATGTGCTATCTCCATTAAGAACGCTACTTTTACCGAAGGTGCGCTCCCGTCTCATACTTTATTCTGAGCATGCGCGGGTTTTTAAGCATTCACACAAACGTGTTTCTCGTCGTAAACCAGCCCGACAAGAAACACGGCGAGAAAATTGAGACTCCCGACGAGAAAAAAGAGAGCATGTTCTCTTTTTTTTCTCGTCGAGATCCACAACAGTTTTCTCGACGAAAAACATACACACGACCGTTTTTCTTGGCAAAAAAGCTCTGCCAGCAGTTTTCTTGATGTTTTTTGCCAAGGAAAACGGTCGTGTGTACGAGGCATAAGAGTTGAGCCTCGTACACATGACCGGTTTTCCCGGCAGGAAAGCATTTGGCCGGAAATCCCTGCCGTGTTTATGCTCCCTAGCAGTTTTCCCGTCAGGAAAACAGCCGGGAATCCCAACGGGAAAATGGAGAACCTGCTCTCTATTTTCCCGTCGGGATTCCCGGCAGAGTGTTTCCTGCTGAGAAAAACGGCCGTCTGTATGCTCATCCGGCATGCCAGATAACTCTTCGACACATGCGCGGTAGCATACAACGTTAGTCTGGGGTGTAGCAAGATGGCGGCGACGGAATCGAATGTGACGAGACACCGGCTCTTGCCATTCAAAAGAACGGCAGTTTTTTTTGTGGCCGTGTGTATACACAGCTTTTCAGGGCAAGCTTGCCTGGAATCCTGTCAGGGAAACCAATTTTTTTTTCTCCGACGGGATTCCCGGTCATGTGTACAGGGCTTTATGCTGCGTACTCACGATCATTTTTCAGCATGAAAAAAAGATTGTTTTTCAAAAACGTCATTTAAAACGATCATGTGTGGGCTTCACATCATTTTTCAGGTTCTGAAAAACGACAATTTTTTTTTTTTCGAACATGCTTCATTTTTTAACGTCGTTTTAAACTATGTCGTTTTTCGGGTTGTATAAAATGATAGTTTGTGGGCTAAAACGACGAAAAAAAAACGTGCATGCTCAGAAACAAGTTATGAGACGGGAACGCTCGTTCTGGTAAAACTACCGTTCATAATGGAGTAGGCACATTCATCACGCTGTAACAGACAAAAAATCGCGGATCGTGTTTTACTAACACGAAATCAGCTAAAGCAGCCCAAAGGGTGGCGTCATCCGCATGGAACTTCCCCTTTATAGTGCCGTTGTACGTCACTGCGCTTTGCTAGAGCATTTTTTAAAAACGATGGTGTGCTGGCAACGTCATTTTCATGATGAAGTTGGGAAAACGTCGTTTTTTAGACATGCTGAAAAACAACGTTTTCTTTCATGCTGAAAAATGATCGTGTGTACGCGGCATTAGAGCATGGCAGCATACAGGTCCCCAACGCCTGTTCTGAAGTTATC
This sequence comes from Rana temporaria, assembly GCF_905171775.1. NCBI lineage: Eukaryota > Metazoa > Chordata > Amphibia > Anura > Ranidae > Rana > Rana temporaria. Next base: position 398,647,264 of record NC_053493.1, on the reverse strand, counting down.
TGCTGATGAGTGACTTCATGAGCTTAGAGAAGTTTCTTGGCTCTATGGCGACCTTTTTTAGCCTTTTTAACATAGAAGAAACTTTGAAAAAATGTTCAGACCTCAGGGAACCCCTGCAAATGTATTTCAGTATCCTCAGGCACTTTTGCGTGATTAGTAAGCTGAGATATAAGAATATATAAGAGAATATGGAATTTGGTCAGTGAGAGAAGGACCATGTTACGCTGGTGGTCAGTGGGAAAAATGTTCTTACATTTTAAAAAGTTTTGGTTATACATACATCTTTAAATAAAAAAATACCTTTTTGTGTTGCCCCCCCCCCCCCCCTTTCTTCTGCCTGGTTCATGTTGCTGTAGTACAAGTGGAAATAGAATTTATAAAGATAGAGAATGCTGTTTTCATTTATTCCCAGTCTCCCCGATGTACCACGGTAGATAAAATAATTCTATTTTTATGTTCTTTTCATTGGCAGTCTCCCTGTCTGGTCCATGGGCCACCATGCTGGTGTTGCTGTGCCTAGCAAAAAATAAATATTTTTTTTTGATTATGGTTTCCAGTTGAGGTCCTCCAACTTTGGTCCATGTACCGACCGTTGATACTGTTGTTGGTGTAACTCCTCAAGGGGGGAAAAAAAACCTTTGTAAAGCAAATTCTATTCTTGTCCCTTTGTTGTCTTCTGCCTGGCGCATGATGCTGCTGCTTCTGTAAGGCTTCTGCAACCCATACTGCTGCGCCAATAAAATATTTATATATATATATATACAGCCAGGTCCATAAATATTGGGACATCAACACAATTCTAATGTTTTTGGCTCTATACACTGCCACAATGGATTTGAAATGAAACAAACAAGATGTGCTTTAACTGCAGACTTGCAGATTTAATTTGAGGATATTTACATCCAAATCAGGTGAACGGTGTAGGAATTACAACAGTTTGTATATGTGCCTCCCACTTTTTAAGGGACCAAAAGTAATGGGACAATTGGCTGCTCAGCTGTTCCATGGCCAGGTGTGTGCTATTCCCTCATTATCCCATTTATAAGGAGCAGATAAAAGGTCCAGAGTTCATTTCAAATGTGCTATTTGCATTTGGAATCTGTTGCTGTCAACTCTCAATATGAGATCCAAAGAGCTGTCACTATCAGTGAAGCAAGCCATCATTAGGCTGAAAAAAAAAAAAAAACCATCAGAGAGATAGCAAAAACATTAGGTGCGGCCAAATCAACTGTTTGGAACATCCTTAAAAGAAAGAACGCACCGGTGAGCTCAGCAACACCAAAAGACTAGGAAGACCACGGAAAACAACTGTGGAGGATGACCGAAGAATTCTTTCCCTGGTGAAGAAAACACCCTTCACAACAGCTGGCCAGATGAAGAACACTCTCCAGGAGGTAGGTGTATGTGTGTCAAAGTCAACAATCAAGAGAAGACTTCACCAGAGTGAATACAGAGGGTTCGCCACAAGATGTAAACCATTGGTGAGCCTCAAAAACAGGAAGGCCAGATTAGAGTTTGCCAAACGACATCTAAAAAAGCCTTAAAATTTCTGGAACAACTTCCTATGGACAGATGAGACCAAGATCAACTTGTACCAGAGTGATGGGAAGAGAAGAGTATGGAGAAGGAAAGGAACTGCTCATGATCCAAAGCATACCACCTCATCAGTGAAGCATGGTGGTGGTAGTGTCATGGCGTGGGCATGTATGGCTGCCAATGGAACTGGTTCTCTTGTATTTATTAATGATGTGACTGCTGACAAAAGCAGCAGGATGGTATTTATGGACCTGACTGTATATATATATATATATATACTGCGATGGACAGTAGTGGGAGCCAATTGCTTCTGCTGCTGTCTCAGCCAATGAGGAGGAAGAGATGTGGGAGAGCCACTGCTCTTGTGCACATTGCTGGATCGAGATGGGGCTCAGGAAAGTATTTGGGGGCTGCTGTACACAGAAGTTAAAAAAAAAAAAAACCTTGAGCCTTTACAACTGTCTTTAACCACTTAACGCCCGCCGCACGCCTCTTTACGTCCACAGAATGGCACGTACAGGCAGATGGGCGTATATATACGTCCTTGCCTTCTAGTGGGTGGGGGGTCCGATCGGGACCCCCCCGCTGCGTGCTTGCGGGCGGCTTACCTCGGGGAGCGATCCGGGACGACGGCGCGGCTATTCGTTTATAGCCGCTCCGTCGCGATCGCTCCCCGGAGCTGAAGAACGGGGAGAGCCGTATGCAAACACAGCTTCCCCGTGCTTCACTGTGGCGGCGTATCGATCGAGTGATCCCTTTTATAGGGAGACTCGATCGATGACATCAGTCCTACAGCCACACCCCCTACAGTTGTAAACACACACTAGGTGAACCCTAACTCCTACAGCGCCCCCTGTGGTTAACTCCCAAACTGCAACTGTCATTTTCACAATAAACAATGCAATTTAAATGCATTTTTTGCTGTGAAGATGACAATGGTCCCAAAAATGTGTCAAAATTGTCCGAAGTGTCCGCCATGATGTCGCAGTCACGAAAAAAATCGCTGATCGCCGCCAATAGTAATAAAAAAAAATAATTAATAAAAATGCAATAAAACTATCCCCTATATTGTAAACGCTATAAATTTTGCGCAAACCAATCGATAAACATTTATTGCGATTTTTTTTAACAAAAATGGGTAGAAGAATACGTTTTGGCCTAAACTGAGGGAAAAAAAATGTTATATATGTTTTTGGGGGATATTTATTATAGCAAAAAGTAAAAAATATTGAATTTTTTTCAAAATTGTCGCTCTATTTTTGTTTATAGCGCAAAAAATAAAAAGAGGTGATCAAATACCACAAAAAGAAAGCTCTATTTGTGGGGAAAAAAGGACGCCAATTTTGTTTGGGAGCCACGTCGCACGACCACGCAATTGTCTGTTAAAGCGACGCAGTGCCGAATCGCAAAACCTGGCCTGGGCATTTAGCTGCCTAAAGGTCTGGGGCTTAAGTGGTTAATGGTGTTGTAAACTCTTGTGTTTTTTCACCTTAATGCATCCTATGCATCGCTGCTCCCTGTCACCGGGAGCAGGGATCAGTATTGTGTCACTCGTAGCCCATCCCCCACACAGTTAGAATCACTCCCTAGGACACACTTAACCCCTTGAGCACCCCCCTGGTGGTTAACCTCTTCCCTGTCAGTGTCATTTACACAATAACCAGTGCATTTTTATATATTTTATAGCACTGATCACTGTATAAATGACAATGGTCCCAAAATAACGTCAAAAATGTCCAATGTGTCCACCATAATGTCGCAGTCACGATAAAAATCACTGATCGCCGTCATTACTAGTAAAAATAAAATGTATAATAGAAATGCAATAAAACTATCCACCATTTTTTAGACACTAGGGGCCAGATTCACGTAGATCTGCGGCGGCGTAACGTATCTAATTTACGTTACGCCGCCACAAGTTTTACGGGCAAGTGCTTGATTCGCAAAGCACTTGCCTGTAAAGTTGCGGCGGCGTAGCGTAAATCCCCCGGCGCAAGCCCGCGTAATTCAAATCAGCCGGGTAGGGGGCGTAGAGCATTTAAATTAGGCGCGTTCCCGCGCCGAACCTAATGCGCATGCGCCGTCCCTTAAATTTCCCGACGTGCATTGCGCTAAATGACGTTGCAAGGACGTCATTGGTTTCAACCTGAACTTAATTGACTTCCAGCCCTATTCACGGACGAGTTACGCAAATGACGTTAAATTTCAAAATTTCTACGCCGGAACGACGGCCATACTTAACATAGGATACGCCACCTAGGGGGCATGTTTATCTTTACGCCGCGTATCTCTTACGGAAACGGCGTATCTTTACTGCGACGGGCAAGCGTATGTTCGTGAATTGGCGTAACTACTCATTAGCATATTCTACCCCGACCTCAATGGACGCGCCACCTAGCGGCCAGCGTAAATATTGCACCCTAAGATACAACGGCGCGGGCCGTCGTATCTTAGGCATGCTTAAGTGTATCTCAGTTTGAGCATACACTTAAACATACGATGGGCTTAGATTCGGAGTTACGTCGGCGTATCTACGAATACGCCGGCGTAACTCTTTGTGAATCTGGCCCTATAACTTTTGCGCAAACCAATCAATAAACACTTATTGCAATTTTTTACCAAAGATATGTAGAAGAATACGTATCGGCCTAAATTAGTTTTTTTTATATTTTTTGGGGATATTTATTATAGCAAAAAGTAAAAAATATTGCTTTTTTTCAAAATTGACTCTCTTCTTTTGTTTATAGCGCAAAAAAAAAAACAACACAGAGGTGATCAATTACCACCAAAATAAATCTCTATTTTGTGAGAAAAAAAGGACGTAAATTTTGTGTGGGTGCAAAGACGCACGACCGCGCAATTGTCAGTTAAAAGTGACGTAGTGCCGAATCGCAAAAAGTGGCCTGGTCTTTGGCCAGCCAAATGGTCCGGGGTTAAAGGGGTTGTAAACCTACCTTCCTTTAGAAGCACTTTAAAGATTACAGAGCTGCTTCATTCTGCTTGGGGTTCAGCTTTAAATTACAGTTGCGCTGGTAAGGTGTATTAGGTAATGGGAAGGGAGTTTTCCTTTAACGGAGCGGACATGGAGTGCGTTTCGATGTCCTGAGACAGACAACTGCCATGGAAACGGCAGGGATGATTTGACAAACTATTAAATTGCGGGCTGAGCGGTGGAGTGCTGGCGGCTGTTCAGACACATGGATCCTGGAAGCGGGAGCCCCGCTGTGTGTTTGTCACACTTACAGTCCCAGCAGGAGGGGAGAGTGCCAGGAGCTCCATTCTTCCCTCTCCCTTTGTTAATGTGACGATATATGAAAGCCTGGCTACTGTACCCAACACATGGAGAGAGATCATTGTGACTCCGGACGTAGAAATAGTTGAAATATCCCCGTCTCACCCCAAACATAACTTACTTAAGGGTGAACTCCGGGCACTAAAACTTTCATTTAACCACTTGTTCACCGGGCCTATTCTGGCACTTCTCTCCTTCATGTAACAATCAACATTTTTTTGCTAGAAAATTAATCAGAACCCCCAAACATTATATATTTTTTTCTCGCACAGTATTTGCGCAATCATTTTTCAAATGCCTTTTTTTGGAAAAAAAAAAACGGTTTGATGAATTAAAAAATAACAAAACAGTAAAGTTAGCCCAAATTTTTTGTATAATGAGAAAGATGATGTTACGCCGAGTTAATAGATACCTAACATGTCACACTTTAATATTGCACGCCATAATGGAATGGCGCCAAACTTCGGTACTTAAAAATCTCCATAGGTGACGCTTTAACATTTTTTACAGGTTACTATTTTCGAGTTACAGAGGAGGTCTAGTGCTAGAATTGTTGCTCACGCTCTAACGCACACGACGATACCTCACATGTGGGGTTTGAACGGCGTTTACATATGTGAGCGGGACTTGCATGCGTGTTTGCTTCTGCACGCAAGATAATGGCGACAGGGGCGTTTTGAAAAAGAAAACCTTTTTATTTTATTTTTATTTTACTTTTTTTTTTTTTACTTTTTTTTACATTTCTTTTTCTTTTTTGATCACTTTTATTCCTATTACAAGGAATCAGTGTGGCAGGTCCTCTTTATGGAGAGATGCGGGGTCAATAAGAACCCACATCTCTCCTCCAGGCTTACAAGCATGAAATCAGTGATCACATGCGTCCGCTGGGTGGAGTTCTCGTCGTTTTCCGCGTCGAGTATGCAAATTAGCTATTTCCGACGATCCACGAACATACGCCGGCCGTCGCATTCTCTTACGTCGTCTCTAGTCGGCTTTTTCCGGCGTATAGTTAAAGCTGGTGTTTTGCGGCGTATAGTTAGACTTGCCATGTTAAGTATGGCCGTCGTTCCCGCATTTATTTTGAATTTTTCTATTTTTTTTGCGTAAGTCGTCCGTGAATCGGGATGGACGTAATTCACGTCCTTGCGACGTCATTTAGCGCAATGCACGGCGGGAAATTTAGGGACAGCGCATGCGCAGTTCATTTGGCGCGGGGACGCGCTTCATTTAAATGAAACACGCCCACAATCGCCGATTTGAATTACGCGCCGTTACGCCGCCAGAGATAGACTACACCGCCGTAACTTATGGCGAAAAATCTTTAAGGATTGGAACTAAAGCCAGGTAAGGTACAGCGGCATAGCGTATCTCTGATACGCTGAGCGGGTGCAGATCTCTGTGGATCTGCCCCTAAATGTTTACTTATGGGTTTAACCACTTCAGACCATTCGACTGCCAAATGACCGGGCCCCTTTTTGCGATTCGGCACTGCATTGCTTTAACTGAGAATTGCGTGGTTGTGCGACGTGGCTTCCAAACAAAATGTACTAATTTTTTTCCCACAAACAGAGCATTATTTTGGTGGTATTTGATCACCTCTGCGGTTTTTATTTTTGCGCTATAAACAAAAATAGAGCGACAAGTTTGAAAAAAAAAAACAATACTTTTTGCTATAATAAATATCCTCAAAAATCTATAAAAAAACAAATTTTTCCTCAGTTTAGGCCGATGTGTATTTTTCTACATATTTTTGGTAAAAAAAATAGCAATAAGCATTTATTGATTGGTTTGCGCAAAAGTTAGAGCGTCAGCAAAATAGGGGATAGATTTATTGCATTTTTATTAATATTTTTTTTTTACTAGTAATGGCGGTGATCAGCGATTTTTATTGTGACTGCGACATTATGGCGGACACATCAGACACTTTTGACGCTATTTTGAGACCATTGTCATTTATACAGCGATCAGTGCTATAAAAATGCACTGATTGCTGTGTATATGACACTAGCAAGGAAGGGGTTAACCACTAGGGAATGAGGAAGGGGTTAAGTGTGTCCTAGGGAGTGTTTCTAACTGTGTGGGGGCTGGGCTCTCTGTGACACGACATTGATCACTGCTCCCGATGACAGGAAGCAGATGATCAGTGTCCTGTCACAAGGCAGAACAGGGAGATGCCTTGTTTACGCGATTGCGTGACACCGGCGGTTATGGTGTCCACGGGTCCCGCCGGTACGGTCATGGAGCTTGCGGCAGGGGCATTTTTTTTCATCCTTTGTGGTTCGTAGTCGACCCATTCCCAATTATTGGGCTGTCTTAGTGCAAGGCACAGTGACGCAACGGATCGCTCTAGCTTGAATGCCTCCCCAACTGTTTCACTTATAGGAGAGTCATTGCTAAACGCGTAAGTCCAATCTGTGGCAGATACTAATACTATTCATTGTTCCTCGGTCTGTTTAATGCAGTGTTAATGGCTTTGAACTGTGAAAATGAGATAGAGATGTGTCGGTGAAGCTTCCAGTTGCTGTAGGGGAGGAGACGGTTCATTTTCTAAGGACAATGTCTTTTTTTTCCCCCTACATTTTCTATGTGAAAGAAGCTCTTTCCGGAGGTTAATTGATTCCTTGTGCTTTTATTGGCTTTTTTACGGTAATGCAATTTCCTGCCTCAGTTAGATACTTTTATTGGCTTCACAAGGTATAATAGGAGGAGGTTAAAAAAGAGTCTTGTCCTCGGTGGAAACATTAATTGACTTAATATTGAGTTTCTTAAAGGAACGCTTTATTTAGAACTGAAAATTGAAGTCGTGGTTTTCAAATCGGTCCTTGGGGGAGGACCCTGGCTCTTTGGTCCAAGCTGTATACACCCAGATAGCAAGCAAATGTGCTGCAAGTTTGAAAATGACTTGCTAAGCTACTGCTAGACTTGCCGGCACAATGCAGCAAGTCCACATTGCATGAGTCCAGGCCCCGTACACGAGGACCGTTTTCATCGGACATGTCTCCTGGGAGCTTTTGGTCTGATGTGTGTACACACCATCAGACCAAAATCCCAGCGGACAGAGAAGGCGGTGATGTAGAAGACACCGACGTTCTCAAACACGGAAGTACAATGCTTCCACGCATGCGTCGAATCAATTTGACGCATGCGCGGGATTTCGGGACGCTGGTTACACGTCATAACCAGCGGACATGTCCGATTAGGTGTTCTAACTGACGGACATGTTTCCAGCGGACAAGTATCTTAGCTTGCTAAGAAACTTTTGTCCGCTGGAAACTGCAGCAAAAGCTTCTTTTTTTATGAGGGGATGGGGGACGTAGGCTTAATAATATTATTATTTTTATTTTTGACTGGGGTCCTGCTTTAGGCTGCCTTTTAATTTAAGGTTTGGTCTGTGATCTTTATGGGCCACCTACTTGCCTGGTACAAAAATAGAGATAGCTTCTAGGTTATAGAAAACCAACTTATGGAATTTCAAGTGACCAGTTTAGAGTGTTTAGCATTTAAAATATAGTGTAATTATATCTGAAAATAAGTTAAAGGGATTTTTATTTATTACTGCTCTCTGTGTCTTTAAATGTCATATACTGTATACATAAGAAGCACAGAGGTGCTCCACCACATCCGTACTTTTGCCGTAAGAAGTTGTAATGGGTCTCATTTTGTTAACAAAGGCACCCTCGGTGTTACCCATAGCACCAATTATTTAGTAGTAGTTAGTCACATTCAACTGGACTTGTTCTGTAATCATGAAGGTGTTTCATAAGCCTCATACACACGATCGGACTTCAAACAAACTTTTCAGTGGATTTTTGTTCGAAGGGCATTGGTATGCATACACACGGCAGGACTTTTTCAGCCAACAAACACCAACGTAGTGACGTAATTGACGTATTACGTGTTTTTTCTGCTCTTTAGTGCCACCCTTTGGGCAACTTCTGCTATTGCTGGTTGATCTTTTGCATTGGTTCTGAGCATGCGTGTTTGGACTTAAGTCCGATGGACTTCTGTACACACGACTTTGCTCCATCAGACTTTTGTTGCCGAAAAGTTTGTCTGTTTGCAGAGCGAACATTTGTCCGATGAAAACCAAAAAGGTTTGTCCGATGGAGCGTACACACAGTTGGATTTTCTGAAAAACCTGCTCATTTTGAAGTTTCTTGTCAAAAAGTCAGATCGTGTGTATGGGCCTTTAGCTGACCAAGCCATTTCCTTTGTTCTAATGCGGTATGGAAGGTACACTAGCATTTATAATCACCTTAATCCAATCACAATAGAATGTGTAAACAGGGCCGTTTGAAGGAATTTGGGGGCCCCAAGCAAAATGGGGGCCCCCAAGCAGCCCCCCCCGCATGAAAAGCCTATGTTAACGCTACACTAATTTTGTTTTCTATTCTTACCTCCCGTTCTTCCCTGTAGGCTGCAGCTCCTCTTCCCCAGTCCCCTATCAGATAGTGCCGGGTACCGCGCGTGGTACAGGAGATTAATTTTTCTCTCTTCCCGGCCGGACTGAAAGGAAGTGAGCACTCAGTGTGCACTTCCTGTCAGTCCGGCCGGGAACAGGAAACTGAATCTCCTGTACCATGCGAGGTACCCGGTCAGACTGACAGGACTCTAGGTGGAAGGAAGAGGAGCTCGGCCACGCTACAGCCTGGAAAGGGGAAGTTGGGGGCCCCAGGCCAACTCGGGGCCCCAAGCAATTGTTTGTTTTGCCTGTCCTGTAGCGACGGGCCTGTGTGTAAATGTTGATTGACCAAGAGCAGGACATGAAGGGGTTGTTAAGGCTGTGGTGCCATCCTGTCCTAGTTACATAACCCCATTGTTGGTGTGATTGTTGGGTATCTTCCTAACACCCAGTAGAAATTTAGAAATGGCGTGGTAAGCTCCGAAACATCTTTACTATTACAGAACAAATCCAGCTGCTTGTGACTACCTACTACTGGATATGCCATGACTTGACTGATAAATGAACCATCACAGCATAACACCAATTATTTTTCTTTTAAAAGATATCTGATTCATTTCCATAGTTTACACCACATTTCTTCTACTTACGTAGTTTATAAAACCTCAGCTGCAGTTAGCACTAAAATGTTGCCCTATTATGCCAATTGTGAAACTGATCAAGGGTGAAAAGCTTTGCTTACCGCACTACTCATAACGTACCTTTAAAGCCACGTACACACGATCAGTCCATCCAATGAGAATGGTCTGAAGGACCGTTGTCAAGGGTTAACCGATGAAGCTGACTGATGGTCCGTCGCGCCCACACACCAACTGTTAAAAAAACGATCGTGTCAGAATGCGTTGACGTAAAACACAACGATGTGCTGAAAAAAACGAAGTTCAATGCTTTCAAGCATGCGTCAACTTGATACTGAGCATGCGTGGATTTTTAACCGATGGTTGTGCCTACTAACGATCGGTTTTGACCTATCGGTTAGGAATCCATCGGTTAAATTTAAAGCAAGTTGGCTTTTTTTTAACAGATGGTTAAATAACCTATGGAGCCCACACACGATCGGTTTTGACCGACGAAAACGGTCCATCAGAGCGTTGTCCTCTGGTTAACCTATCGTGTGTACGAGGCATAAAGTTATTACTGTCATTAAAGACCTATGGGGGCTTCTGTTGCTGACCTTGCTAGGTGGCTGCTTATTATCTTTACCCACTGGCTTTAGTATATTCGGAGTCACTTTCCTGGAACAAGTATGTAGATCGATAATGTCAATAAAAAGTCACAATCCATATCCTCATATGACACGTACACACGATCGGTTCATCCGATGAAAACGGACCAATGGATTTTTTCATCAGATATCCGATGAAGCTGACTTTCATCAGTCTTGCCTACACACCATCGGTTAAAAATCCGATCGTGTCCAACGCGGTGACGTAAAACACAACGACGTGCAGAGAAAAATGAAGTTCAATGCTTCCGGGCATGCGTCGACTTGATTCTGAGCATGCGTGGATTTTTGACCGATGGATTTCCCCACAGACGATCGTTTTTTTCTATCGGTTTTTTAACCATACGAAAATTTTAAAACCGGTTCTATTTTTTTTTCACGGATGGGAAAAAAACTGATGGGGCCCACACACGATCGGTTCGTCCGACGAACCAATCATGTGTACAGGGCATTACTTGTTCCAAGTTAATTCCTCGTAGTATTATAGCAACAGGATCAGCATGGCAGATGAACAAGTAGCATATGTAGAAAAATGTCGTAGAGAAACATTGGGCCTTAATTTTTCTCATAGTTAATTGAATCATTGAGGGCTTCTTCACACCATGAGGTTGAACTTTGGGCAGATAACATGTATATAAATCTCATGCAGCTCTGCATGGTAGGCAATCAGCTTGTTCAATAAAGCGTTGACAAAGTTTATATGCAGGGTTGCACCAGATTTTGCCCTGTCCAGTTCTAGTAAATTAACCAGCATGTCTGTTTAGCTCATAGGCGTGCACACAGGGTGTGCCTGGGCACACCCTAATCACCCCCTGTGGGGCATAATCCCCCTGTTTAGACCCCTAATATTTCACCAACGCCCCCTAAAAAAATGTAAAAAAAAATAAGAAAAATTGTGAAAAAATCATAAAAAAATAAAATAATAAAAATGAAACAATACTGACACCGTCCTCTGCCCTACTGGCACCAATCTCTGCTCTACTGACACCGTCAGTATATATATATATATATACACAAACATGCAGACACACACGCATATGTGTTTGATCTTTGGGGTGCACACCTTAATGCAATAGGCTACGCACACCTATGGTTTAGCTACATTTTTTATGCACGCCACCATACAGTACATGTATGGTGTGAACAGGGCACATGGAAAAGTATGGTTTTCTATATTCCCTGTTTAGGCCATACATGTGTGCTGTTCAACAGATAGGCAATGAAAAAGTCCTGACTGTAAACTTCCTTATACACACTCATAATGGCCTCACTGGGAGGGGTGGGATAGAGATGGGTACCAAGAAGGGTAAATCATGACTCAAGGTTCCTTAAGACTGTGTTCATAGCTTATTGTTGTTCAACAGATAGGCCATGAACAAGTCCTGACTGTAAACTTCCTTATACACACTTGTAATGGCCTCACTGGGAGGGGTGGGGTAAAGATGGGTACCATGAAGGGTAAATCATGACTCAAGGTTCCCTAAGACTGTGTTCATAGCTTATATCTAGTGGGAGACAGCAATTTTAAAGTGAACCCCCAAGAAATGAAAGTAGACCAGCAAAGCAGGCACCACAAACGTTCTGCTTGTGCTTTTTAAACCTTGTGTGCCTTGGGGGCTCCCCAAACCTATACAAATGTTTAATGAAATCCTCTACCTTTCTCTAACTCAGTCTTCTGGCCCAATACCCAGCATCCCATAGTTGCAACAGGACACCTTTCAATTGTACCCCAGACCTAGACACGTGCTTCCTAAAATCCTCAACTTTGCTGTAACTCGGACAACTGGCCCAATCCCCATAATCCCACAGTGCAATAAGGTACCTCCCAATTGGCAAATGGGCTACTGTGTTGTTTTGTGGGACACAGAAGGAGGCCATAGCTCTAATTTGGATCCAAAGGCTTGTGTTGCTCGCTTTGCTGAGCTTGTATTAGTTTATAGGTTTGTATAGCAAAGCTTTGTACATACTGTGGGTTCATAACCAACATCCACCCTAACCATTTTCTCAATTTTACTAGTGAATAGATAGGTTGCATTTTCATGAATGTTAGTTCTTTCACTTTAAAAAGGACCTGACACTGTTCAAAAATGTTTTAATGTTTGATGAAAGGAAAGAATACTTCTGATATCTATTAATCCCTAAAAAAAAACTATTTTCCAAAGCTATGTCCTTCCATAGAAACAGTTGGCCTGACCCTAAGTTGAGAGTCGTGTTCTTAGTGTCTTAGGCTGCTTTCACATTGCAGCGTGGAGCCGCGGTGACGGTATAGCCACGCTATTTGTAGCGCGGCTATACCGTCGTGTAGCGTTGCGGGCGGTATTACTGTGCTTTCCCATTGATTTCAATGGGAAGGCGCGGTATAGGATCGGTGAACACACCGCTCCTATACCGCGGTAAAGATGCGGCTAGCAGGACTTTTGGAGCGCTCCTGCTAGCGCACCGCTTCAGTGTGTAAGCCTTCGGGCTTTCACATTGAACACTACAGGGCATGATTTTTCATGCGGTATAGCAGCGCTATTTTTAGCGCTGTACCGCATGAAAAACGCCCCAATGTGAAAGGGGCCTTAGGGGCAGATCCACAGAGATCTGCACCTGTGCAGCATATCAGAGATACGCTACGCCGCCGTACCTTACCTGGCTTTAGTTCGAATCCGGAAAGAATTTGCGCCTTAAGTTACGGCGGCGTAGTGTATCTCTGGCGGCGGAATTCAAATTGGCGATTAGGGGGCGTGTTTCATTTAAATGAAGCGCGTCCCCACGCCGAATGAACTGCGCATGCATTGCACTAAATGACGTTGCAACAACGTCATTTTTTTTAACTTAGACGTGATTTACGTCCATCCCGATTCACGGACGACTTACGAAAAAAAATAAAAAAAAAATAAACGCGGGAACGAAGGCCATACTTAACATGGCAAGTCTATCTATACGCCGAAAAATCTCAGCTTTAACTATACGCCGGGAAAAGCCGACTAGAGACGGCGTAAAAAATGCGCCGGCCGCTTGTACGTTCGTGTATCGTCAGAAATAGCTAATTTGCATACCCGACGCGGAAAACGACGTGAACGCCACCCAGCGGACGCCGAAGTATTGCATCTTAGATCCGAAGGCGTACGAGGACGTACACCTGTCGGATCTAACCCAGATGCCGTCGTATCTTGGTTTGAGGATTCAAAACCAAAGATACGACGCGGGTAATTTGAAAGTACGCCGGCGTATCAGTAGATACGCCGCGTACTCGCTCTGTGGATCTGCCCCTTAGTGTCCAAGTCTAAGACATCCCTTCAAGATAAGAGGGCTAAGTATATGCATAGTTTACTCTACTCTACCCTCTAATCACCCTCTTCCGTTCTTACAAAGCCTTCAAGTTTTGACATTGTCTTTTGCCTGACATAATTTTTCCAAACTTTACTCATCGAAGAAGAGAAAAATGTCAAGAGGAGGAGTAGAGGAAATAAAAAAAAAATCCCACCTTTTCAACTGTTGCTTGAACATTAAAAAAAAAACACCTTTCCAACTGTTGCTTTAACATTGTGCTTGTGGCTCTTACCTCTGGCTTGCGTTTATATTGAGATCCATCAGTCTTGGTAGACATTAGTGAAATAGGAGCCAAACTGGGCATTTAATTGACTTGTCTCAAAAAAAAAAAAATCATGTAGATAATAAGTATACAGGAAGCATGTTGTAAAATGGACACGGTAGCCCCTCTCTTGGTCACGAGTCAAGCCAATTGTTCCAATGGAAGGAGAGAGCTCTTAAAATTAGAAATGTAACAAGTTGATGTAAGCTCTTACAATGGTGACGGGTCCTCTTTAAAAAAAAAAAAGCCCTTTCATGCTTTCTGGGTTCGGTTTCTTTTCTAACATTTGCATGGAATGCTGTTTTGACTTGCATTGCAACCTGTTCTTAAAAAAAAAAAAAAAAATACATTTATTTATATATATTTATATATTGCATTTTAAACCCAGGGGACTAGCAGGTTTTATTTTTTTGCATGTGCTTTCCCCTAGACTCTGGCTGCTCTAACAAGAAATTCAATAAATCTGCTTCCAAACCATCTTGCACAAGCTTTGCATGTCCAATCTGGGCCTGAGGAGATTAACAAGCGAATAGAGCACACCATCGACTTGCGGAGTGGAGATAAGTTGAGAAGAGAGCATATCAAGCCTTTCTCACTGATGTTTAAAGATTCCAGCCTGGAGCACAAGGTAGCCGGGGCTCTGCTGACTCACTTCCATGTTCATCATTGTTTCAAATGTCCTTGTGTTGGTGGAGGTGCATGTGTGTTATCATATCATGCTGTAAATGAGGGTAGAGAAGGAAGCTCTGAAGGTTTAGAAGGTTTTTGGGTATGTACACCCTTTCCTGAGGATTTAGTGGTATTGTAATGCATTGTGTTAGCCATTGATTAACATGGACAGATTGGAGTTTTACGCAATACATAAATTGTATATTAAAACAAAGCTTTATTTTTTATTTTTTTTTAGTTTTGAATAAACCCCTATCAAGGGCCAGATACACATACATTTGGATGGGCGCAGCGTATGTGAGATACGCTACGCCGCTGTAACTTACGTTTGAATTCTTTGAATCCACAAAGAATTTGCGCCGTAAGTTACGGCGGCGTAGTGTATCTCTCGGCGCCTAATTCAAATCGGCAAATCATTTAAATGAAGCGTGTCCCCGTGCCGAATGAACTGCACATGCGCTGTCCCTAAATTACCCGCCGTGCATTGCGCTAAATGACGTCGCAACAACGTCATTTTTTTAACTTAGACGTGAATTACGTCCATCCCTATTCACGGACGACTTACGCAAAAAAAAAAAAAAAAATTTTGACGCGGGAACGACGGCCATACTTAACATAGCAAGTCTAACTATACGCTGCAAAATACCAGCTTTAACTATACACCAGAAAAAGCCGACTAGAGACGACGTAAGAGAATGCGACGGCCGCGCGTACGTTCGTGGATCGTCGGAAAAAGCCAATTTGCATACCCGACGTGAAAAAAGACGCGAACTCCACCCAGCGGACGCCGAAGTATTGCATCTACGATCCGAAGGCGTACGAAGCCGTACGCCTGTCGGATCGAACCCAGATGCCGTCGTATCTTGGTTTGAGGATTCAAACTAAAGATACGACGCGGGAAATTTGAAAGTACGCCGGCGTATCAGTAGATACGCCGGCGTACTCTCACTGTGGATCTGGCCCCAAGTTTTCATTGCTGTCTGTGCCCTCATAAGTATAATCAACCTCTCTATTTGTCCTGGTGCCCAAAAAATAAAAAAACAGTTTTGGCATTATGTATAGGAATTAAAGATGCAATATACAATTGTGTAAGAAACCTATCATGTTGTTTCAAAAGCTTTCATATTTATTAACCACTTCAGCCCCAAATCTGCAGATCTGCCAGATCTGCCCCAGATCAGCCAAATAACCAGATATTTTTTTTGCGGTTCGGCACTGCGTCGCTTTAACTGACAATTGCGCGGTCGTGCAACGTGGCTCCCAAACAAAATTTATGTCCTTTTCCCCCACAAATAGAGCTTTCTTTTGGTGGTATTTGATCACCTCTGCGGGTTTTATTTTTTGCGCTATTAACAAAAATAGAGCGCCAATTTTGAAAAAAAAAAGCAGTATTTTTTACTTTTTGCTATAATAAATATCCCCCAAAAAATCTATAAAAAAATGTTTTTTTTCCTCAGTTTACGCCGATACGTATTCTTCTACATATATTATGGTAAATAGTTGGTAAAAAATAAATGCAATAAGCATTTATTAATTTGGTTTGCACAAAAGTTATAGCGTCTACAAAATAGGGGATAGTTTTATGGCATTTTCATTAATAATATTTTAAGCGTTTTTTAATTGGTTTGCGCAAAAGTTATAGCATCTACAAAATAGGGGATAGTTTTATGGCATTTTTAATAATATTTTTTTTTTAACTAGTAATGGTGGCGATCAGCGATTTTTATCGTGCCTGCGACATTATGGCGGACACATCGGACACTTTAGGCACTATTTTGGGACCATTCACATTTATAAAATGCACTGGTTATTGTGTAAATGTGACTAGCAGTGAAGGGGTTAACTACTAGGGGGGCGGAGAAGGGGTTAAGTGTGTCCTAGGGAGTGATTCTAACTGTAAGGAGCTTGGCCACGAGTGCCACGTCACTGATCGCTGCTCCCGATGAGCAGCGATCACTAGGCAGAACAGGGAGATGCTGTGTTTACACTGGCATCTCCCCATTCTTCAGCTCCGTGACACAATCGCGGGCACCCGGCGGACATCGAGATGGCGGGTCCCACGGTCACGGAGCTCACGGCAGGCGTGTGTGCACGGTGCCAAATTCAAAGTGATGTAAATATATGTCGATTGCCTGTCCGTGCCATTCTGCCGACGTATATCCTCGTGAGCGGGTCCTTAACTAACGTTACCCAACAATAGGTATCACTTTAGCACCAAACTTTCGCCAAGTATTCAGTACATTTCAGTGTGGGTTCAAAGAAATTACCAAATAAAAATGTGTAAAAATTGAATAAAGATACACTTCCCCCATGGATAGTTACAATAGTGCATACATTTTTTTTCTCATTGTTTGAAGTGATAGTTGTCGAGCTGTGTTGACAGGGGGGTGGGGCTTAGTTGGAAAGACAAGGCTTAGATGGAACAGGTGCTTATTATGTGTGTTGGCCAGGCTTGCTTTACTACTAAATGTTGTAAGACCATTCATGTAGTTGTGGTTACACCAGTCTGTGTTGGAAGACCATGTGAGTTAACTTTGACTTCTTCACAGTTTTATTGTCTCCCTCAATAATTGCTTCTTATTTTATTTCCTGTATTTAGTTATTTAGTTAGTAAGAGCATTATGCAGCGTATTACAAAATATATTGCCCTCATCACATTAGTTCCTACCCTGAAGTGAAATGCAATCTAACATGGCTAAAACATTCTAGAGAGTGCACCCCCCCCCCCCCCCCATAATGTTTTTGGAGGATACAAGAAGACTCAAGAGAATCCATACAGAACAAGGGAGAGCATACAAACTTGAACCCAAGTGCTCCCAACAGCTGAATGGGGTCTTGATTAGGGTTGTCCCGATACCACTTTTTTGAGACCGAGTACAAGTACCGATACTTTTTTCAAGTACTCGCCGATTCCGAATACCGATACTTTTTTTTAATGTCATGTGACAGTGGCAGTATTTTTTTTTTTTTTACAATTTTGTTTTTACTTTTTTTAAGGGGGGGTGGATTATCAGTGTGTTTTATATATTTTTTTTATTATTATTATTATTTACATTTTATTTTTTATTTTATTTATTTTTTTAATTATTTATTGCAATTTTTATTTTTTATTTTTTCAGCCCTGTTGGGGGTCTTTGGAGAGATATCAGGGGTCTTAACAGACCTCTGACATCTCCTCTTTGAGACAGAGAAAGGGACTAGGGACACAGATTCCCAAGTCCCTTTCTCTGCAGCCTCAGCTAAAATGAATGGAGAAGCTTCCTCCATTCATAAACTAAAGCATCGTAAACACAGGTTACGATGCTCAGTTATGTGAATGGATAGAGTCCGTGATCACTGACTCTGTCCATTCGGAAAATTAGGAGCCGGATTTAGCGGCTCCTACCTCCGGCACGGAGGGGGGGAGAAGACGGCACGGAGGGGGCAGCACACGGAGCACGGGGGTGAGAAGGAGAAGGCAGCACACGGAGCACAGGGGGGAGAAGGAGAAGGCAGCACACGGAGCACAGGGGGGAGAAGGAGAAGGCAGCACACGGAGCACGGGGGTGAGAAGGAGAAGGCAGCACACGGAGCACAGGGGGGAGAAGGAGAAGGCAGCAGCAGCACACAGAGCACGGGGGAGGAGGGGGAGAAGACGGCACGGAGGGGGCAGCACAAGGAGCACGGGGAGGGGGAGAAGGATAAGGCACAGCAGCACACGGAGCACGGGGGAGGGGGGAGAAGACAGCATGGAGGGGGCAGCACACGGAGCACAGGGGGGAGAAGGATAGGGCAGCACACGGAGCACGGAGGGGGAGAAGGAGAAGGCAGCACACAGAGCACGGGGGAGGGGGGGAGAAGGAGAAGGCAGCACACGGAGCACAGGGGGGAGAAGGAGAAGGCAGCACACGGAGCACGGGGGTGAGAAGGAGAAGGCAGCACACGGAGCACAGGGGGGAGAAGGAGAAGGCAGCAGCAGCACACAGAGCACGGGGGAGGAGGGGGAGAAGACGGCACGGAGGGGGCAGCACAAGGAGCACGGGGAGGGGGAGAAGGATAAGGCACAGCAGCACACGGAGCATGGGGGAGGGGGGAGAAGACAGCATGGAGGGGGCAGCACACGGAGCACAGGGGGGAGAAGGATAGGGCAGCACACGGAGCACGGAGGGGGAGAAGGAGAAGGCAGCACACAGAGCACGGGGGAGGGGGGGAGAAGGAGAAGGCAGCACACGGAGCACAGGGGGAGACAGCACAGAGAAGACTTGCAACTCCCCTGCCGCACCGATCACCCTGACTGCCCAGGTATCGGGTGAGGCATCGGAGCATTTCCCCCGAGTACACGTACTCGGGGAAATGCTTGGTATCGGTACCGATACTAGTATCGGTATCGGGACATCCCTAGTCTTGATGATGTGGGTAGACTGGTGAAGATGATCTTAGATATTTTTTGACTATTATCTAATCTCGCTGCTCAAACACAGAACTAAGGTTAGGCTACAAAGGTTCTTCATGGGTGGATACTCGTAAAAAAGGCCAATAATATTGGATGACCATTACCCAATCTGGCTGTTTTGGCTTAGTTGGGTGACAGTATCATGTCTGTTTTTGTCTGAAGATCGCATGGGTCTAAGGTCTTGAGGTAAAAAGACAATCAAAGAGGTTAGAACTGTTTGTCTAGTGCAAGGGTAAGCAACCGTGGCACTCCAGATCCCATCCAAACTACAAATCACATCATGCCTCTGCCGATAGGAGTCATACCTGTGATTGCCACGGACATAGGGGTATCGTGGGACTTGTAGTTTCAAAACAGCTCGAGGTCCTAGGTTGCCTACCCCATGTCTAGTGTTCTTACCCATGATAAGAAAGCTTTGCAGGTGTTTACATCTTTATCCTTTTTCCCTGTTCCATACCATAGATAAAGGTGTACAAAGGAGATATGTTTATGCCTGAAGCTGGGCCGTTAGGCCTCATTCACACTTGGGGGACTCCGTCGCTATGGAGTCCGCCTGCTCCCGTCGGCTCAGCGGGAGATCAGTCCGCAGATCTTCGCTGAGCCGAAGGATGACAAGCTCCTCTCTGCTCACTGAGCGGGGAGGGGCTTGTCGGGCGCCGCTGTCTCCTATGGAGCCATCTGATGAAAACGGACAGCATGTCCGTTTTCATCAGATCTTACCCGATCCGATCCGCATGGACGGATGGGGACGTGGCCCCCATACGTTTTTTTTTAGCGGGTCGAATCTGGTCGGATGTCAGCGGACATGTCTCCGCTGACATCCGACGCTCCATAGCAATGCATGGAGCGGCCGTTCAGGTCCGTGACAGACGGACCCGAACGGCCCAGTGTGAATGAGGCCTAAGACATCTTCAGACAGTTGGATAAAGCTTTCATATCCATCCTATGAATGTTTACCTAGCTGTTGGCTTCTTCTGTCACTTGGTGAAACAGATTTTTTTAGCTGAATTCCCGAGACTGTTAGCCATTGTAGCCATTATGGGAGGGGTTTGTGTTGGATTTCTCATTTATTTAACCTACTGTTAACTGCTGAAGTAAATCTTGGAGGCTGATAGGGAAAGGCTGGGACCATTGCGGTGGAGATACAGGTGCTGAAGACAAGCTGGTGTTTCAGTTCACGGCTAAATCATAGGTCCCAACTGTCCCTACATACGTTTCTTAGTAGATGTCCCTCATTCCTATCACAAAATGCTGGGAGGTATGGCTAAATCAAGGTCTATTTTAAGCTCCACGCCCGTCCTGTTTGCACTGATCCACTAAGAAGGTTACTAGAGAGGTGTAACAAGCATAGTTGTAGCTTTTGTAAAAGAGATCTGCAGAGCAAAAACAAGAGACAGAAAATAATATATTATTTATATTTTCATTTCGTTTTTGTATTGACCTTTAGAATCCCAGAATATTGTTGCAAGTAATATGTGACAACTTTCCTTCCATTGCTGCCCGGGTAATATACATATTGGGAGGGTGTGTGGAGGGTGAAGCTTACAAATGGACAGAGCATGGTTTAGAATGGTTTAGCAAAATATATCCAAAAACCTTCATAACTAAAGAAAGGAGGACAATGCCCTATCTTGCCTACTTTTCTGAGAAAGACTTTGGGCACATGGGCATTCCCCTTCATTCCCCATGTGTGAGGCCTCGTACACACGACCGAGGAACTCGTCAGAAAAGACACATCGTTTTACTTGACGAGTTCCTTGTTAAGCTTATCGAGAATCTTGAAAAGCTTTCTTTGCGTACACACTGTCAAGACCAAATCTCGTCGTTCTCAAACGCGGTGACGTACAACACGTACAACGCCACTATAAAGGGGAAGTTCGATTCCACTGGCGCCACCCTCGGGGCTGCTTTTGCTAATCTCATGTTACTGCGTGTTAAGTAAAAGTTCGGTAAGAGACGATTTGCACTTTTCAGTCTGTTACAGCATGACAAATGTGCTATCTCTATTACAAACGCTACTTTTACCAAAGGTGCGCTCCCGTCTCATACTTTATTCTGAGCATGCGTGGGTTTTTTAGCATACACACGATCGTGTTTCTCGTCGAAAACCAGCCTGACGAGGAAAAATTGAGGAAATTGAGACTCCCGTCGAGGAAAAAGAGAACTTGTTCTCTTTTTTCCTCGTCGAGTTCCTCGACAGTTTTCTTGATGAAAAGCATACACTACACACGACCGTTTCCTCGGCAAAAAAGCTCTCCCACCAAGTTTCTTGATGGATTCTGTCGAGGAAACCGGTCGTGTGTACGAGGCCTGAGCTGTGGTGGCTTTTGATGTCCTCCAGCTGGACCTCTTACGATGTCCTTTAGTAAACATCCCATCATCTAGCTGTGGAGGGCTGTCATCATTTATTACAATCAGGAAGGAGTGGATTCTGGTTGTCAAAGCGAGTATGTGTTTCTTGCAAATATGGGCCATATGAGGAAGAGCTTAGTTAGTGGTGGGGCTAAAAAAAGACAAAAAAAAGTTGTCCCATGCAGTGGGGCTGCACCTTCACTGCATGGGTCAACTGCTCATTTTTGTCTAGGGCATTGGAAAACAGAGATATACTTACATAATCCTTCTAACCTCCCACACAAGACTGCTCCCTGTGGCTCCCCCTCTCTTCCCCACAGTCCAGCAGTCTTGTGCAGTGGAGTGTTCCTGACATCATCATGCCCATAGACCTGCTCTGGATGTGAGGATGTCAGAAACAGTCCACCGCTGGATCGTGGGGAGCTCCATTTGCATGTGGAGAAGAGCTTTCTGCAATCTCCTAGACAAAAATAAGCAGTTGACACAGTCCCACTGCCTGGGAAAACTTTTTTTTTGCCTGGAGTTGGGCTTTAAAAATGTTATTTTAATTTATTTTAAAGGAACACTAAAGGTTCAAATGTTTTAAAAAAAAATAACAAACATGTTCTACTTACCTACCACCTGGTCTTCTGGGGTCCCTCGGCAGCTGTCTCGGCTCCTCCCCGCATCAGTTAACCCCTTCAGGGGAAGCTCTCTCCCAAGGGGGTTAGCTTGCGGGCGCTCTCCTGTGATACAGCTGGCGGCTGTAGCCACCGACTGTATCACTAGGCCCCCCCCCCCCAGCACACCGCATCATTGGGTTGATTGACAGCAGCGGGAGTCAATGGCTGCGCTGCTATCAATCATCCAATGAATGAGCCGAAAATCCCAGTCAAGAAGCCTGCTCGTTCACGACGCAGGACTTTCGAGGGCTTAGGTAATGTAAACGGGGGGGGGGGGGGGGGGAGGGCTGAGGGGCCGGAAAACATCAGATGTTTTTTCACCTTAATGCATTCTAATATTGAAAGTTATACTTGCTGCTGCTCAATTGAACCTACAGGGTAGAAAGCTGAAAACATCTATGTGACAATCATCTACTTATCTGAGGTATTGTTAAATAGAAGTCCTCTATCAAAATGTCCTCATCGGTTAAAGTATACGTGTAGCCCAAACTTTTGTTGTTATTTTTTTTTATTATTTTTTTTATGTCACAATGTAGAGTATTCGATTTCCTATCATCTGTGCCCAGTCTTGCCACACAGAGTTAATCCAGCTCTGAGCAATCCTCTTTTTATTGTTCAGTGAAATACAACAGACTTCCAGATAAAAACCAAAGTCCTTGCTTCTGAAAAAAAGTGCACAATTCACATCCCCTCCCCTGTGTTTTGATTAAATGTTTTCAAAATATGGGGTGAGTCACAGTTCAGTGCCATGAGAAAATGCAACAGCCATCAGAATATTCATAGAAAGGAGCTGCGGTGGCTCAACGCGATTGGTACTGCGCTGACAAGCCATTCACCTCTGCAGCTAGGGGTTTGGATCCCGGTCTCGGCTACATGTGAATTGAGTTTGGTGGTCTCAGCCTAGCACCCGGTGGGTGTGCTATGCAAGGTAAGCCTGCGCTTAGTACGCCCACCCCCTCCCACAAAAACCACCACACTTACACGCACTCAAAATTGAGTTAACATGCACGCACTTTGACCACGCGGTCTCTAAAAAGAGAGGCGAAGGACTAACGGGGCTGGTTGAGCAGGCTAGATCCTCTCACTCCCTTATAGGGAGTTCCTCTGCCCCGTTGGGCTTCAAAGCGGAGCAGGTAGGGCGGGCTGTGTGGGAGGACCCCCTCACACACCTGCCATTGCCACCCGGGGCATGGAGAAAGGTGGCAGATTGCCTCTGGGGTAGGCCTGCCTACTCCCAACTCCTGCAGTCCGGCTCCTCTCTCGAGTACACGCACAAAATACACTTTAAAAAAAAAAAAGAATATACATAGAGCTGGAGGGAAGAGGGGAGGGGGATGTGAATTGAGCACTTTTTACAGAAGCTGTGTATGTCTGCAAGCTAGTGCACGAGATATGTAAATAACCTGTCACTCAAGCAAGGACTTTGGTTTTTATCTGGAAGTCTGTTTTATTTCCCTGAACAAAAAAAAGAGGATTGCTCAGAGCTGGATTAACTCTGTGTGGCAAGACTGGGCACAGATGATAGGAAATCTTATTCTCAAAATTGTGACATCAGAAAAAAAAAAATTGGGGTTCGCATCCATGTTTTGCAAAGAAAACGGTTAGCACCCATGTCAAGTTTTTATTGCTGTCTGTGCCCCCACTAGGGAGCTTCACCCTCTCTCTATTTGTCCTGATGATCATTATCACCAGAAAAAACGGTGATGGGAAAAATTAGTTATCACCAGAGAAGGTGAAGGCAACTCTTTCAATAGGTAGACATGTTTGTGCAACATTTCTAAGAGGAGGAAATTCCTCATTTGTAGAGGTTTCCTCTCACTTCCTGTTTCATCTTTAGGGGAGAAAGTGAGGAAAAATCTCTCCTACAGGAAACAGAATTAAAGCGGAGCTCCACCTGATTTTAAACATAAGCTCTATCATACTGCTGAGTGTAACACAAGTTAAAACGGATGTTTTTTTTTTCCAATCTGTACAGTACCTTACTGTAGGCATTGTTTCCTGTCTGCACAAGCTGCGGGTATTCTGCGGGTAGTGAGTCACTTCCCGTACCCGCAGCGTGCCCTGGGAGCTTCTGTCATAGCTCCTGTTATTCATTGCGGAGCCTTGCTATGAAATATCGCGTGACTTTGTAAACCGGAAGTGACGCGAGACATAAACAAACTAAGGAGGGTGTTTCAAAAGACACCATTAGCAGCAGGTATATTTACATCACAACGGGGCGGTAACTTTACAGAACGCCCGTTGTGATGGCAACACGGAAGTTAAAGCGGGGGTTCACCCTAAAAATGTTTTTTTTTATTCTACCATGCCATCCAGCATACTAGCGTGAGTAGGCGTTCCTATGCAGAGGGGAACATGATTGACGACCGGCTATGGCGCGTCACGCTTCCCGAAAATAGCAGAAATAGGACTTGGCTCTTCACTGCGCCTGCGCAGTCAGCTACTAGTCTGTGCGCAGGCGCCGTATAGCGCAGTGAAGAGCCGAGTCCTACTCCGGCTATTTTCGGGAAGCGTGACGCGCCATAGCCGGCCGTCAATCATGTTCCCCTCTGCATAGGAACGCCTACTCCCCGCGGGGAGTCTGAAACTTAACTACGGGATTAAACTGTGAGTACGGCGCAAGAAAAATAAATAAAGGCATACTGTAGCTCACGCTAGTATGCTGGATGGCATGGTAGAAACTTGTTTTTGAGGTTGAACCTCTGCTTTAAAGTCCCTGCTCGCCGTTACAACGGAGCATGCGCGGGATCGAGCGGTGAATGCTGGGACATCAGCATTCACCGCAACAAGGAAGTGGCTGCTTGTGGGCTTCTACTGCCCACAAGTAAAATGGAACCAGCGCTACTACTAGAATATAAATTATCATTGCACACGAAATCGGAAAGCAGAGGACTTTCAACAGCTAACTAGTACATTTTAAGTATGCTAGAAACAATTGAATGACCAAAAAAAATAAAAAAAATTTGGACGTGGGAGATCCACTTTAAAACCGACTGGTCTTTTTTTCTTCCCTACGCTATTCAGAACTAAAAGAGTTTTAGCTATTCATACACTTTAATAGCTGAAGGTTTCCGCACCTCTTACATTCCCTTTTAAAGTAACAATTCTCTTGTCCTTTTTGTTCTTTTCATTGCTCTGTGAATTAGATTCTGGCCAATAAACTACAGCAATTGCTTTGTGGAAACATTACACTTTATGGCTGTGCCACCATGCCAAGTTTTATTAGCGTGGGCCAATCCAACCATAATCTGTCATTGCAGGTCTGTGTCCTGAGAATCCCAGAGGAGCTCTGAACAAGCACAGGATTTGTAATGGAACTACACTACATCACCAGTGGACAAAACAATAGCGAGCGAATCCCTAATGGTGCATTGATGTTATACATTACGGGTTGGCAGGGTGTGGCTCAATATTTGTTGCTTCCACTGGTGTATGAAAACTGATGAGGCCCCAAATGAGCTTTGAACCTGTGGCTGGTTCTGCGGGGCTGCTTAAAGCGGAGTTCCAACCACAATTAGCATTTTTTAAATGTATGTCCTTTCATCCTGCGTTTTTATAATATAAGTCCGGTCACTTACTATTTTTCAATCTGCCGCCAATCTGCATAGATATTCAAAAAAGATAGTTTATAAAACTATGGGCCAGATTCACATAGAAATACGTTACGCTGCGGCGGCGTAACGTATCCCATTTACGTTACACCTCCGCAAGTTTACAGCGTAAGTGCTTGATTCACAAAGCAGGGGGGGACCATTTAAATTAGGCGCGTTCCCGCGCCGAACGTACTGCGCATGCTCCGTCCCTAAAATTTCCTGACGTGCATTGCCCTAAATGACGTCGCAAGGACGTCATTGGTTTCGACGTTAACGTAAATGGCGTCCAGCGCCATTCACAGACGACTTACGCAAACGACGTGAAATTTAAAAATTCGACGCGGGAACGACGCCCATACTTAACATTGGTTAGGCCACCTAGAGGGCATGCTTAGTTTTACGCGACGTATCTCTACAGAAACGACGTCAATTTAGAGCGACGGGCAAAGCGGACGTTCGTGAATCGGCGTAACTAGTCATTTGTATATTCTACGCCGACCGCAATGGAATCGCCACCTAGCAGCCGGCCTAGAATTGCAGCCTAAGATCCGACGGTGTAAGTCACTTACACCTGTCGGATCTTAGGGCTATCTATGCGTAACCTGATTCTATGAATCAGGCGCATAGATACGACAATCGTATCTCAGAGATACGACGGCGTATCAGGAGATACGCCGTCGTATCTCTTTTGTGAATCTGGCCCTATGTCTACACCGTTGTCATTTTGCTTGTGGGCATTGTGAATCCTACAAGCACTTACTTCCTGGAAGTCTTGGATGGAGAGTGATAATTGGACAGCGCACGGCATCCTGGGAAATGATGACACACATTTCCCAGGAGCATTAGAGGTAGATGATGTCAGAATCCTAGGTGATTTCAAAGGCAGATTTCGTGGGACCGCATAGCAACAGGCATTTCCAGATGAGTAAAAAAAAAATGTTTTTGTTTTTTTTACTTTTTTAGGTCTAACGAGCACAATAATGAAAAAAAAATGTTGGGATGGAAACTCCACTTTAATGAGGCAATGTCGATGTCAGAAGGAGATTTTTTACACTACAGCCCATTTAGATGTCTTGAAAAAATCCTTTATATAAAGATCCTAAACGTTAACCTTGCATCGGAGGGTACTTCAATAAAAAAACACTAACACTGGTATATTCTGGAAGTGAAGTGGCAGTTTTTAATTTAAAAAATAATAATAATAATTACCATCAAGTATGGGAGGGTTTACTGGGAAAAAAGAGGATGGGGAATTAGCCAATGCTTCAGTTTAATCAGGATATATACATTTTACAGAAAGACCTCAACAAAATAATGGAGTGGGCAAATACATGGCAAATGAGGTTTAATGTGGAGAGATGTAAAGTGATGCACTCAGGGGCTAAGAACATAAATGCAAACTACTCATTAGGGGGAGAACCTCTGGGGGAATCAAGGATGGAGAAAGATCTGGGGGTCCTAGTAGATGACAGATTGAGCAATGGCATGCAATGTCAAGCTGCAGCTACAGAAGTCGGTAGAATATTAGTATATATTCCAGAGATAAAACTATAATCCTGGCACTTAGTAAAACTCTGGTTCAGCCACATCTGGAGTATTCTGTCCAGTTCTGGTCACCAGTCCTCAGAAGGGATGTGCTGGAGCTAGAGAGAGTCCAAAGAAGAGCTACAAAACGAATAAGGGGACTGGAAGACCTCGATTATGAGGAACAACTGCAAACACTAAATCTATTCTCGCTGGAGAGACAAAGCTTAAGAGCAGAGATGATGGCAATTTACAAATACCTCAATGGCGATCCCAGCATAGGAAAAAACGATTCAGTCACAAGGAGTGTAAAGCCTCGTACACACGATAGGTCCATCTGATGAGAACGGTCTAAAGGACCGTTGTCATAGGTTAACCGATGAAGCTGACTGATGGTCCATCCTACCTACACACCATAGGTTAAATAACCGATTGTGTCAGAACGCGGTGACGTAAAACACGACGACGTGCTGACAAAAACGAAGTTCAATGCTTCCAAGAATGCGTCAACTTGATTCTGAGCATGCGTGGATTTTTAACCGATGGTCGTGCCTACTAACGATCGGTTTTGACCTATCGGTTACCAATCCATCGGTTAAATTTAAAGCAAGTTGGCTTTTTTTTAACCGATGGTTAAATAACCTATGGGGCCCACACACGATCGGTTTTGACCGATGAAAACGGTCCATCAGACCGTTGTCCTCTGGTTAACCTATCGTGTGTACGAGGCCTTAGAGCAGTGGTCATCAACCCTGTCCTGCAGGGCCCAATAACAGGCCAGGTTTTATGTATTACCTTGGGGAGATGCAGTCTAGAGAATACTGCAATCACTGAGGAGCAAATGATATCAGCTGTGATGTATTTCAGTTATCTTGCAAACCTGGCCTGTTAGTGGGCCCTGCAGGACAGGGTTGATGACCACTGCCTTAGAGGACACGGGGCCACACAATGAGCTTGGAGGAGAGGCGGTTTAACCTTAAACTGCGCGGGGGGATTTTCACTGTCAGAGCAATAAGGATGTGGAACTCTCTTCCATAATTGGCGGTGGCAGCGGGAAGTATGGATATTTTTAAGACACTCATGGATGTGCAACTTAGGCCCCGTACTCACGACCAAACATGTCTGCTGAAACTGGTCCGCAGGCCAGTTTCAGCAGACATGTTTGGTCGTGTGTGGGCGCGAGCGGGCCGAATTCCAGCAAACATTTGCCCGCCGGGCCTTTTCCCAGCGGACATGTTGGACGTGTTTTAAAACAGTCCGCTGGAATCCTGCCCGCTCGGACATGTACGGTCGTCAGTACAGACCTACCGTACATGTCCAGGCGCCCGCCGTCCCTCGCATGCGTCGAATGACTTCGACGCATGCGTGGAAGCATTTTAAAGGCGGGCCGCCCACGTCACTGCGTCATTGTCGCGGCGACACCGCGTCATCGACGCGGCGACACCGCGGACACGCCCCGCGTATTGTTTACGCGCGGACTTCTGTACGATGGTGTGTACAACCATCGTACAGAAGCCCTCTGGCAGACATGTATGGTGAAAACGGTCCGACGGACCGCTTTCACCATACATGTTTGGTCGTGAGTACCCGGCCTTAAAGAACACAACATACAGGGATATGGGAAATGATTATAGACGCTGACACATGTGCACCTACACAGGTTGAACTAGATGGACTATTAGGCCTCGTACACACGATAGGTTAACCAGAGCACAACGGTCTGATGGACCGTCTTCATTGGTCAAAACCGATCGTGTGTGGGCCCCATAGGTTATTTAACCATAGGTTAAAAAAAAGCCAACTTGCTTTAAAATTAACCTATGGATTCCTAACCGATCGTTAGTAGGCACGACCATCGGTTAAAAATCCACGCATGCTCAGAATCAAGTCGACGCATGCTTGGAAGCATTGAACTTCGTTTTTTTCAGCACGTCGTTGTGTTTTATGTCACCGCGTTCTGACACGATCTTGCCGAGAGTCACGGTCCCTGTTCTAACGATCAGGACCCGGAACATCCTATTCCGAAAGACCTGTTTGCTGTGATAGGTGCCGATTGGCTATCACAGTGATCAGTCACTGTGAAGCCCACCTACCTGTTTTCTGTCTCTGTGAATGGATGAGAAAGATACATTGTATCTTTCTCTGTCCTTGCAGAGAACAAAAAAAAAAGTGTGTAGAATATATATATATATACATACATTATAAATATATATATATATATATATATATATATATTTGTTTTAAAAATATCTAGATTTAGGTTTGATCTAGGTCAGTGCCAGGTGTTTGGGCCAAGGTCAGCTTCAAAAGTCAAGGTCAAAGGTCAGGGTTAGTATTTTTTTGGACAGGATTTTTTTTTAAATAGTATGAGGCCGCGTACACACGATCAGTCAAAACCGATGAAAACGGCGGCAGGTCGGCTCTCCTGCGTGAGAGCCCGTTGTATAACGTCGGCTCTCGACGCGGCCACGCGCGCCCGGCGTTCGTGATCACCGCCGGGCACCCGCGATTGCTCGTTACAGAGCGGGGACCGGGAGCTGTGTGTGTCAGGGGAGAAATGCCTTCATGCAATCTATGAACAGAAGATCAGTCATTTCCCCTAGTGAGCCCCCCCCCCCACAGTTAGAACACACCCAGGGAACATACTTAACCCCTTCCACCGCCCCCTAGTGTTAACCCCTTCCCTGCCAGTGGCATTTTTCTAGTAATCCAATGCATTTTTATAGCGCTGATCGCTATAAAAATGCCAATGGTCCCAAAAATGTGTCAAAAGTGTCCAAAGTGTCCGCCATAATGTCGCAGTACCGAAAAAAAATCGCTGATCACCGTCATTACTAGAAAAAATAAAATTATAAAAATGCCATAAAACTATCCCCTATTTTGTAAGCGCTACAACTTTTGCGCAAACCAATCAATAAACGCTTATTGCGTTTTTTTTAAAAAAAATATGTAGAAGAATACGTATCAGCCAAAGATGAGGAAAACATTTTTTTATATATATATTTTTGGGGGATATTTATTATGGTAAAAAGTAAAAAATATTTTTTTTTTCAAAATTGTCGCTCTATTTTTTGTTTATAGCGCAAAAACGAAAAACCGCAGAGGTGATCAAATACCACCAAAAGAAAGCTCTATTTGTGGAGAAAAAAGGACGCCAATTTTGTTTGGGAGTCACGTCGCACGACCGCGCAATTGTCAGTTAAAGCGACGCAGTGCTGAATCGCAAAAAGTGCTCTGGTCTTTGACCAGCATAATGGTCCGGGGCTGAAGTGGTTAAGGTAGTCAACTAAAATGTTTTCGTCAGTTTTAGTTGATGAAATTAACACTGTTGTCCTGGGAATATAGCATAAGAAATCTAAGGAGCTGTCCCTTGTGCTGAAATCAATCTAGAACACTCAGTTATAACATTATTGAGTTGATTTACCAAAGGGAAATCGGCTGTTCACTTTACAAGGAATTTCCCCTTAGCGATTTCCATCATCCAATCATATACAAGAAAGAATAATTTTTTTCAATTTCTCTTGGATTGGTTTTTCTTCACAAAATTACTTTTCATCATGTACACTGAACTAAGCGAAAATTCCCCAACAACCTATTTGCCTTTAGAAAATCAAGCCCCATTACTTTGAGCATTTAGGGCCAGATTCAGCAATAACTGTGGCGGCGTAACGTATCGTCTTTACGTTACACCGCCGCAAGTTTTCATCGCAAGTGTCTGATTCACCAAGCACTTGCGATGAAAACCTACGCCGGCGGCCTCCTAAAGTTAAGGCACCAAAAACGACGACTAACTTTGCGACGGGAAACTAGACTAGCGGCGACGTAGCGAAAATCCGTCGTGAAACGCCGTAACTCCTAATTTGCATACCCAACGCTGGTTTACGACGCAAACTCCCCCCAGCGGCGGCCGCGGTACTGCATCCTAAGATCCGACAGTGTAAAACAATTACACCTGTCGGATCTTATGGCTATCTATGCGTAACTGATTCTATGAATCAGTCGCATAGTTAGAAACAGAGATACGACGGCGTATCAGGAGAAACGCCGTCGTATCTCTTTTGTGAATCTGGCCCTAAGGGCCAGATTCATAAAGAAGATAAAACGGCGTATCTCCTGATACGCCGTCGTATCTTTGAATCCGGCCGTTCGTATCTATGCGGCTGATTCATAGAATCAGGTTCCGCATAGATCTCCCTAAGATCCGACAGGTGTAAGTGACTTACACCGTCGGATCTTAGGCTGCAATTCTAGGCCGGCCGCTAGGTGGCGATTCCATTGCGGTCGGCGTAGAATACGCAAATGAATCGTTAAGGCCGATTCATGAACGTACGCTTGCCCGTCACAGTAAATTTACGCCGTTTGCGTAAGAGAAATGCGGCGTAAAGATAAAGCTGCCCCCTAGGTGGTCTAGCCAATATTAAGTACGGCCGTCGTTCCCGTGTCGAAATTTGAAATTTAACGTCGTTTGCGTAAGTCGTCCGTGAATGGCGCTGGACGCCATTTACGTTCACGTCGAAACCAATGACGTCCTTGCGACGTCATTTAACGCAACGCACGTCGGGAAATTTTAGGGACGGAGCATGCGCAGTACGTTCGGCGCGGGAACGCGCCTAATTTAAATGATCCACGCCCCATTTGAATTAGGCGGGCTTGCGCCGGGCGGATTTACGCTGCGCCGCCGCAACTTTACTGGCAAGTGCTTTGTGAATCAAGCACTTGCCC
Source organism: Rana temporaria (assembly GCF_905171775.1). Lineage (NCBI taxonomy): Eukaryota > Metazoa > Chordata > Amphibia > Anura > Ranidae > Rana > Rana temporaria. The sequence goes on along the minus strand of NC_053493.1, from coordinate 398,615,215 downwards.
GTAAAACTTGCGGCGGTGTAACGTAAATGTGATACGTTACGCCGCCGCAGATTTAGGCGATTCTACCTGAAGTCCCAGTATGACCTGCCCACATTTCGCTGGACGTTTATGCCGAGCATTTAATTCCAAAACATCCCTAGGGCAACACTTACCTTTGCGCCAGTAATTACAGTAATCCTTTAAATGTACAGTAGATCACTACTTTGCAAATTAGTGTCAGGGGAGCAAAGCCCTGAAGATCACCTACAAACAATTAGCAGTTGCGTCACCGAGTGCTTTGTGCCTCTGGAAATACTTACCTAATGACTACTATGAAAAATAATGTATTCCAGTAACTGCATCTGATTAATAGTCGTAACAATAATATTCTGAATTTCATTTCCATTTTATATTTACCATGCGCCGTCCCTAAATTTCCCGCTGTGTATTGCGCGAAATGATGTCGCAAGTCATTGGTTTTGACCTGGACGTAAATTACGTCCATCCCGATTCACGAACGACTTACATAAAAAAATAAAATAAAATTATACGCGGGAACGACGGCCATACTTAACATTGAGTACGCCACAAAATAGCAGCTTTAACTATACGCCGAAAAAAGCCGACTAGAGACGACGTAAAGGAATGCGCCGGCCGCTCGTACGTTCGTGGATCATCGGAAATAGCTCATTTGCATACTCGACGCGGAAAACAAAGGGAACGCCACCCAGCGGACGCCGAAGAATTGCATCTTAGATCTGAAGGCGTACGAAGACGTACACATGTCGGATCGAACCCAGATGCCGTTGTATCTTGTTTTGAGGATTCAAAACAACGATACGACGCGGGAAATTTGAAAGTACGCCGGCGTATCAGTAGGATCTGCCCCAATAAGTATAAATAAAATAAAACCTTTGGCCCAGATCCACAAAGAAATTACGCCGGCGTATCTATTGATACGCCGCCGAATTTCTACGATGCCCCGTCGTATCTTTGTTTGTGAGCTTGATCCGACTGGCGTACGTCTTAGTACGCCGTCTGATCTTAGGTGCATATTTACGCTGGCCGCGAGGTGGCGCTTCCGTTGATTTCCACGTAGAGTATGCAAATGAGCTAGATACGGCGATCCACAAACGCACGTCTGGCCGGCGCATTTTTTTACGTTGTTTCCGTAAGGATTTTTTCGGCGTAACGTTACCCCTGCCTCTATGAGGCGTACGCAATGTTAAGTATGGACTTCGGGACAGCGTCGAATTTTCCGTCGCGTACGTCGTTTGCGTAAAACGTTCGCGAATAGGGCTTTGCGTAGAATTACGTTCACATCGAAAGCATTGGCTTGTTGCGGGTTAATTTTGAGCATGCGCACAGGGATACCCCCACGGACGGCGCATGCACCGTTCAAAAAAAGTCATTTACGTGGGGTCAAGACGTATTAACGTAAAACACGACCACAACTTAATGATTTGAATTGCGCGCCCTTATGCCGACACATTTACACTACGCCACCGTAACTTATGGCGCAAATTCTTTGTGGATACGGAAAATACGCTGTAAGTTACGGCTGCGTAGTGTATCTGAGATACGCTACGCCGGACGTAAAAATGTGCCGCGCTACGTGGATCTGGCCCATTATATATAAAACTATATATAATAATAATAAAATATAAATATATATATATATATATATATATATATATATATATATATATATATATATATATATATATATATATATATATATATATATAAGCAACTCATCAACACAAAAAGGCAGCTTTGGCCTAATGCACCCTGGGATGTTTCTAGTTCTTGGGCCCCCCTCGCCAGCATAATTGCATCATGCATAAGGGTCAGTAAACACATGCACCCCTGCACTAGATGGAGTTGATGATCATACTGTATAAGTATTTATTTCCTTTGATCATCAGCTCCATCTAGTACCATAATGTGGCATTTTGCTGATTCATTCTACAGTGAAACCTCGGATTGCGAGTAACGCGGTTAACGAGCGTTTCGCAATACGAGCATTTCTTTTTTGAAAATCCTCACTCGGTTTGCGAGTGTTGTCTCACAACACGAGCAGGATTCAAGCAACAGCGGTGTACAGTACCGCATTTGGCAAGAGGTGCGGGGCGCCGGAGCCGATCTGAGCCATTCGGAAATACTCTGAAAAATGTGGAATGCTCAGTTCCCGAGCCTTTCCGAGGTTTTCCGAGTTCAGCCGAGCGGTCCCCGAGCCTTTCCGTGTATTTCAGAGGCTCTCCGGCGCCCCACCTCTGGCCCCATGCAGTATTGCATGCCATAGAAGTCAATGTGGAACAAATAATTTTCATTTCCATTGACTTCTACGGGGAAAATCGCTTTGATATATGAGTGCTTTGGATTACGAGCATTCTCCTGGAACGGATTATTCTCGTAATCCAAGGTTCCCCGTTTTTTATGAATAAAGAATATTTGACCTAGAGAGAAAAAAGTCTAATAACATTTGAGTTTGCCAGCATTTGCACAGCACAAATGTTGCAGGGCGAAATAGAGAAGAAATTATAATTTTTCTACTAAGGCTGCTTTAGAAAGGAAATCAACTGAAGACAATTAGGTAGATTCAGGTAGGGGCGCGCTATTTTGCGGCGGCGTAGCCTAGCGTGTTTACACTACGCCGCCTTAAGTAAGAGAGGCAAGTACATGATTCTCAAAGCACTTACCTCCTTACTTAGGGCGGCGTAGCGTAAATGCGGCGGGCGTAAGGGCGCCTAATTCAAATGGGTTGGAGGGGGGCGTGTTTAACGGTAATGAGGCTTGACCTCACGTTTTTGACGTTTTTTGCCTACTGCGCATGCGCCGAGCGCCTACATTTCCCAGTGCGCATTGCGGCTAAGTACGCCGTACGGGCCTATTGATTTCGGCGTGGACATAAACGACGTAACTCCCGATTCGCGGACGACTTACACAAACGACGTAAAAAATTCGAACCTCGCGGCGGGAACGGCGGCCATACTTTAACATTGTTATTCCACCTCATAGGTGGAATAACTTTAGGCCGCCTAAGGCCTTACGGAAACGGCGTAAATCGACTGCGGCGGCCGGGCGTACGCTCGTGTATCGACGTAGAAACTCATTTACATAATCTCCGCCGGCCGCAATGGAAGCGCTACCTATCGGCCATCCGAAAAATTGCAATCTAAGATAGGACGGCGCAAGCCGTCGTATCTTAGATATGTTTAAGCGTATCTCTGTTTGAGCATACGCTTAAACATAGGTCGGCGTAGATTCTGAGTTAGGTCGACTTATCTACTGATAAGTCGGCCTAACTCTACCTGAATCTACCTAAATGAACACATTTTTCTTTGATAAACTTGGAATTTACTTGGCTGGATTAAAATGAGGGTTTCATTGGCTTTGAAGTCCATTGCATTCTAAACCAGTGTTTCTCAGCTCCAGTCCTCAAGGTGCTCCGGAATTTCCACCAGCAAAAGATTGAGAGGTGGTTCTCAAATTTTCCAACGGAAAAAAATCCTATCGGAAAATCCGATCGTCTGTAGCAATTCTGACGCGCAAAATTCTGACGCATGCTCGGAAACAATTTGACGCATGCTCGGAAGCATTGAACATTTTCTCGGCTCGTCGTAGTGTTGTACGTCACCGCGTTCTTGACAGTCAAAAGCTCAGTAAACTTTTGTGTGACCGTGTGTAGGCAACACAAGCTTGAGCGGAATTCCGTCGGAAAAACCATCCAAGGTTTGTCCGACGGAAAATCCGATTGTGTGTACGGGGCATTACTGTAAAGAAACCTTTCCGTATTTGGGGGTGAAATCTCTTTTTTTCCAGACGTAAAGAGTGTCACCTTGTCCTCTGTGATGACCGCAGCTTGGCATTGCATGCTATTATTGAGCTTATGATCTATCAAGACCCCCAGATCCTTCTCCACTACGGATCCCCCCAATTGTACTCCCCCTAGTATGTGTGATGCATGCATATTCTGAGCCCCCAAGTGCAAAACTTTACATTTATCAACATTAAACCTCATCTGTCACTTATCTCTTTCTTCATTCATACTGTATCACCCTCCTCTCCTCTCTTCTTTCCTTCCACACATCTCTTATCCTTTCTTCCTACTCTTCTCTTCTCTTCTCTTCTCTTCCCTTCCCGCTTTCTTTTTTCGCCACACATCTCTCATCCTTTTTTTCTCTTCTCTTCCCTTCCCTTTTCGCCTTCTTTTTAGCCACACATCTCTTCTCTTCCCTTCTCTTGTCTCTTCTCTTCTCTTCTCTATCCTTCCTGCTTTTTTTTCCCGCCACACATCTCTCATCCTTTTTCTCTTCTCTTCCCTTCCCTTCCCGCTTTCTTTTTTCGCCACACATCTCTCATCCTTTTTTTCTCTTCTCTTCTCTTCCCTTCCCTTCCCGCTTTCTTTTTTCGCAACACATCTCTCATCCTTTTTTTCTCTTCTCTTCCCTTCCCTTTTCGCCTTCTTTTTAGCCACACATCTCTTCTCTTCTCTTCCCTTATCTTGTCTCTTCTCTTCTCTATCCTTCCTGCTTTTTTTTCCCGCCACACATCTCCCCTTCTTTTTTTTCTCTTCTCTTCCCTTCCCTTTTCGCCTTCTTTTTAGCCACACATCTCTTCTCTTCCCTTCTCTTGTCTCTTCTCTTCTCTATCCTTCCTGCTTTTTTTTCCCCGCCACACGTCTCTCATCCTTTTTTTTCTCTTCCCTTCCCTTTTCGCCTTCTTTTTAGCTACACATCTCTTCTCTTCCCTTCTCTTCTCTATCCTTCCTGCTTTTTTTTCCCCGCCACACATCTCTCATCCTTTTTTTCTTCTCTTCCCTTCCCTTCCCGCTTTCTTTTTTCGCAACACATCTCTCATCCTTTTTTTCTCTTCTCTTCCCTTCCCTTTTCGCCTTCTTTTTAGCCACACATCACACATCTCTTCTCTTCTCTTCCCTTCTCTTGTCTCTTCTCTTCTCTATCCTTCCTGCTTTTTTCTTCCCGCCACACATCTCTCATCCTTTTTCTCTTCTCTTCCCTTCCCTTCCCGCTTTCTTTTTTCGCCACACATCTCTCATCCTTTTTTTCTCTTCTCTTCCCTTCCCTTTTCGCCTTCTTTTTAGCCACACATCTCTTCTCTTCCCTTCTCTTGTCTCTTCTCCTCTCTATCCTTCCTGCTTTTTTTCCCCCGCCACACTTCTCTCATCCTTTTTTTCTTCTCTTCTCTTCTCTTCTCTTCTCTTCCCTTCCCTTCCCGCTTTCTCTTCCCTTCCCTTTTCGCCTTCTTTTTAGCCACACATCTCTTCTCTTCCCTTCTCTTGTCTCTTCTCTTCTCTATCCTTCCTGCTTTTTTTTCCCGCCACACATCTCTCATCCTTTTTCTCTTCTCTTCTCTTCCCTTCCCTTCCCGCTTTCTTTTTTCGCAACACATCTCTCATCCTTTTTTTCTCTTCTCTTCCCTTCCCTTTTCGCCTTCTTTTTAGCCACACATCTCTTCTCTTCTCTTCCCTTATCTTGTCTCTTCTCTTCTCTATCCTTCCTGCTTTTTTTTCCCGCCACACATCTCCCCTTCTTTTTTTTCTCTTCTCTTCCCTTCCCTTTTCGCCTTCTTTTTAGCCACACATCTCTTCTATTCCCTTCTCTTGTCTCTTCTCCTCTCTATCCTTCCTGCTTTTTTTTCCCACCACACATCTCTCATCCTTTTTTCTCTTCCCTTCCTTTCCCTTCCTGCTTTTTTTTCCCACCACACATCTCTCATCCTTTTTTCTCTTCCCTTCCTTTCCCTTCCTGCTTTTTTTTTTCGCCACACATCTCTCATCCTTTTTTCTCTTCTCTTCCCTTCCCTTCCCGCTTTGTTTTTAGCCACACATCTCTCATCCTTTTTTTCTCTTCTCTTCCCTTCCCGCTTTCTTTTTAGTCACACATCTCTTCTCTTCTGTTCCCTTTCATTCTATGCTCTTCCCGCTTTTTTTTCTGCCACACATCTCTTTCTTCCTTCCTACTCACTCACCTATTTCACTTTTTTTATATCCTCTCGGCTCTTCTCCTCCCCTCTCCCCTCTCCCCTCCCCCCCTTCTCCTTCTTTCTTTCCTTCTTTTTCTTTCCCTCCACACCTCTCTATCCCATCTCTCATCTTTCTTTCCTAACCTCTCACCTTCTTCTTCTTACCTTAATTTAAATAGACAGAACAAGGAGCAAAATACAAAATGTGGTAACTCAGCAGGAATCAGTATTCACTTCAATGTAGCTATGCTCTCTTCTCTTTTCTTCCCTTCCCTTCACACTTTCTTTTTCTCCACACATCTCTCACCCTTCCTTCCTACTCCCCTATCTCACTTATCTTTTATCTCCTCTTGGCTCCTCTCCTTCCCTTTTCTCTCCCATCCTCTCCTCCCCTCATTCCTACTGTATCACCTTTCTCTCCTCTCTACTTTTCCTCCATACATCTCTCATCCTGTCTTCCTACTCTTCTCTTCTCTTCCACTTTCTTTTTTCACCACACATCTCTCATCCTTTTCTTCCCTTCCCTTCCTGCCTTCGTTTTAGCCACACATCTCTTCTCTTGTCTCTTCTCTTCTCTATCCTTCCCGCTTTTTTTTTTTTGCCACACATCTCTCGTCCTTTTTTTTTTCTTCTCTTCCGTTCCCTTCCCTTCTATTCTCTTCCTGCTTTTTTTTCGCCACACACCTCTCATCATTTCTTCCTACTCACTCACCTATCTCACTTTTTTGTATCCTCTCAGCTCCTCTCCCCTCTCCTCTTTCTTTCTTTCCTTTTTCTTTCCCTTCACACCTCTCATCATTTCTTCCTACTTACTCACCTATCTCACTTTTTGTATATCCTCTCCCCTCCCCTCTCCTCTCCCCTCTCCTCTTTCTTTCCTTTTTCTTTCCCTCCTCACCTCTCATCATTTCTTCCTACTTACTCACCTATCTCACTTTTTGTATATCCTCTCGGCTCCTCTCCCCTGCCCTCTCCTCTCCCCTCTCCTCTTTCTTTCCTTTTTCTTTCCCTCCACACCTCTCATCATTTCTTCCTACTTACTCACCTATCTCACTTTTTGTATATCCTCTCGGCTCCTCTCCCCTGCCCTCTCCTCTCCCCTCTCCTCTTTCTTTCCCTTTTCTTTCCCTCAACACCTCTCATCATTTCTTCCTACTTACTCACCTATCTCTCTTTTTGTATATCCTCTCGGCTCCTCTCCCCTCCCCTCTCCTCTCTCCTCTTTCTTTCCTTTTTCTGTCTCTCCTCACCTCTCATCATTTCTTCCTACTTACTCACCTATGTCACTTTTTTTATATCCTCTTGGCTCCTCTCCCCTCCCCTCTCCTCTTTCTTTCTTTCCTTTTTCTTTCCCTCCACACCTCTCTATCCTATCTTTCATCCTTCCTTCCTACCCTCATCTTTCTTTTCTTACCTTATCTTAAATAACCAAAACAAGGAGCAAAATACAAAATGTGGTAACTCTCAGCAGGAATATTCACTCCACTGTTGCTACACTCTCTTTTCTTCTCTTTTGTTTTCTTCTCTTCCCTTCACACTTTCTTTTTCTCCAATCATCTCTCATCCTTCCTTCATACTCACTCACCTATTTCACTTTATCTCCTTTCGACTCCTCTCCTCCCCTCTCCTCTCCTCTCCTCTTTATTTCTTCCCTTCCTTTTCTTTCCCTCCACACCTCTCTATCTTATCTCTTATCCTTCTTTCCCATCCTCTCACCTTTCTCCTCTTACCTTAAAGGGGTTGTAAAGGTAAAAGTTTTTTTACCTTAATGCATCCTATGCATTAAGGTAAAAAAACATCTGACAGCACCGCCCCCCCCCCCCCCGAGCCCCCGTTTTACTTACCTCGCCGTTTGAAAGTCCCGGGCGCGTGCTTGTCATCATGTTCGGTTCCCAGCCTGGCCGTTCATTGGCTAGGCTGGGCGGATTGATAGCAGCTCAGCCATCGGCTGGCACTGCTGTCAATCACAGCGGATGACGCGGCGCGCCGGGGGGGCGGGGCCGAGTGATACAGACGGCGCTATGGCCGCCAATGTATCACGTGAGCGCGCTCGCAAAAGCTTTCCACCATGCGAGGGAGCTCGCATGAACGTGGAAAGCTTTTGCGAGGAGGAGCAGAGACAGCCGCCGAGGGACCCCAGAAGACACGGATCCGGGTCACTCTGTGCAAAACGAACTGCACAGCGGAGGTAAGTATAACATGTTTGTTATTTAAAAAAAAAAATTCTGCCTTTAGTGTCCCTTTAAATTAAATAACCAGAACAAGGATCAAAATAAAAAACCTGGTACTCTCAGCAGGGATCAGTATTCACTTCACTGTAGCTACGCCGGTATCAGATGCATTCACATTGGTTGCAATGCATACTGCACTCAGAGCTTGACTCCTGGCACTATTTCATTGTTTGTTGTATTGGCTTTCTAGACTTTTTTTTCTATAACCTATTTCTTTGTTTTGCCTGTTTGTGGATTTAAGTGAAAATAAAGAGGATTTCTGAGTTTATTTAATCCTGTGTTAAAGCTCTTGGATAGTTGAAAGATTAAAGCTTGCATTTTCATTGCCTGCTTGTAGCTGAGCCTCCATATAACTGTTTACTGTGTTCCTACATGTTGGTGGGCAGACACTTCAGCTGGAGCCGGCTGAGTGACATTGAATACTGTAGAAAGCTTTGTGCTGATAGCTCGATGAAAGAAAAAACGTGTAGCGGCATCCCCGACCTCCAAAGACCTAATAGTGACCTCCAGAGTCAGGGAGAGCTGACATCCTTCCTTGTAGTGTGGGTTATTAGGCATGGTGGGTGTATTGTAAGTTGGAAACATGGGTGCCAGTCTCTTTTTGGAATGCAAGAAAAGAGATTTATTGTCAGAACTGTGGGAGAGAGGGTTAGGACCAGGTCATCCTTAGGCAGGTGCAATAGTAATTGGCAGACCCGAGACAAAATAATAGGCATGCCTTTAAGCTGGATGCAGCAACTGTATTTGAAGAACATATATCCTATGGCAACTGAACTTTGAACAGTCAATAGAGGTCCATACAAGTAACTCACAGTAACCCGTTAGGATCTTTTCTCACATCTCACAGTATCCTACTATAGATCTTCACTCACTGAGCTCTCGGTCTCTCTTTAGACTTTAAGATCCCAGATGTCACTGAATCCCCTGAGCTCTTCCACAGCTACCGTATTTATTGGCGTATAACGCGCACTTTTTCATCTTGAAAATAATGTGGAAAAAGCATGTGCGCGTTGTACGCCGATATGCGCGGTATACGCGATATGCATTTACCAAAAACCCATTGTACATACTTTACAACATTGTACATACTGTAATCCTCTTCGGAGACACCGTCGGAACCTGTGTGATGTGCGGGTCAGCCTGTGTGATGTGCGGGTCTCGGGCGCTCGATCTCCGGCAGCCATCCCCCCCACTGCAGTGCTGTAATCAGCATCGGAGACCGCATCGGAGACACCGTCGGAGCCTGGGTGATGTGCGGGACTCGATCCCCAGATCTCAGGCAGCCTTCGCCCACTTCAGTGCTGTGATCAGCGTCGGACATGGCCTGGGTTCTGTGCGGCTCTCAGGCTGCAGTGGACAGAGGAAGCTTCCTGCTCCAAGTCTCGCGGTAGTCAGCGTAACTTTCCCGCCGTGCAGAGGGTTACCATGGTTACGCTGACTACCGCGGGAATCTGACAGGAATCTGCTTCAGTAAGAAGGTACAAATCCCTCAAAATTAAAGGGTTAATAGGGGGGGAGGGGGGTGTTTGAGCATTGTCCAAGCCCTGAATTCATTAACTCCAATAAAAAATAAAAATAAATTAACTGAAATGTTTAAAAATAAAACAACCTGCAAGCACTAAATAAATAAATCCCCAAAGCTGCTGAAAAAGCTGCTCTGGTACTCCTTCAGACTTCCATACACTGGCCTCTGATAACAGGAATGGTTGTCCCTTGCTGGAGACTATTCCTCCCTTTACCTCTGGCCTTGATCATCAGTTGCCCCTAGCGACAGGAGTAGTCTTCCCTTGTGGCAACTGCTTCTCCCTCACCACTGGCAATGATCCAGTTGCCCCGTCCGGCGGAACTTCTGCAACTTGGGTTGGGCTTCCAGGCTGAAACCCCAACCCCGCGCTGCCTCTCTCAAATCTGGATAGGCCTCAGACAGCCTAGCAGCCAAGTGCTCCTGGGATAGACCTCAGGCTTCTGGCCCTGCAGCCGGGAGCCTTGTGACACACATCCACCCAGACAGCCTTCTAGGTGGCATAGAACACCGATCACCTGATTCCTTCCAAATAAATAGGCACTCCCAGCAGGCCAAAGGACCAAAGAGACCCCTGCCAAAGACAACCTATTCACTCCTAGTGTGAATTCCCTTTGCCCATATCATTCTACTGCCAAAGGCAATAATGCCACCTAGTGACAGAAGAGAGAGGTGCATCAAATCCAGAGTTAGGGAAAAAGCCAGTGAATCCCCTATTAATCAGCCAGGCTAGTTACCACCTAGCAAGCTAAATTTGTTAGCAACCCTGCCTACAATCAGGGTGCTACAACTGTCTGATGATTTAATATATTGACAACATTATTTAAAACATTTTTATGTTACTTTGAGGGGGGGGGGGGGGGTAATTGGGCCAAAGCGAACTGAGCCGAAAGTGGGACTGGGTACTTGTCAAAACCAGGAACCGGCTCCCCCTCCCGCCTAAAAGGTGCCAAATGTGGCAGTGGAAGGGGGAGGAGACAGACAAGTGGAGCTTCCACTTTTGGGTGGAACATGACATTTCCAAACCCAATGCTTGACTGTAGGCAAGACACACTTGTCTTCGTACTCCTAACCTGGTTGCCGCCACACACGCTTGACACCAACTGAACCAAATAAGTTTAACTTGGTCTCATCAGACCACAGACCATGGTTCCAGTGGTCCTTGGTCTGCTTGTCTTAACCTTCCTGACTGTATTCCCGGGTGTGGCTCGGGGTGAATTTTCAGTACCAAAAGCGGTAACCCGGATCCGCACTCCGGATCGTATCGCAGGATCCATGTACAGTGGGGATCCAAATTTTGGGCACCCCAGGTAAAAATTTGTATTAATGTGCATAACGAAGCCAAGGAAAGATAGAAAAATCTCCAAAAGGCATCAAATTACAGATTAGACATTCTTATAATATGTCAAAAACGTTAGATTTTATTTCCATCATTTACACTTTTAAAATTACAGAAAACAAAAAAATGGCGTCTGCAAAAGTTTGGGCACCCTGCAGAGTTAATATCTTGTACTGCCCCCTTTGGCAAGTATCACAGCTTGTAAACGCTTTTTGTAGCCAGCCAAGAGTCTTTCAATTCTTGTTTGAGGTATCTTTGCCCATTCTTCCTTACATAAGTCTTCCAGTTCTTATATTTCTGGGCTGTCTGTCACGCACTGCTCTTTTAAGGTCTATCCATACATTTTCAATTATGTTGAGGTCAGGAGATTGTGAAGGCCATGGCAAAATCTTCAGTTTACGCCTCTTGATGTAATCCCCCGTGGATTTTGAGGTGTGTTTAGGATCATTATCCATTTGTAGAAGCCATCCTCTCTTTAACTTCAGCTTTTTCACAGATGGCATCTAGTTACCATCCAAAATTTGCTGAAATTTTATTGAATCCATTTTTTGCTTCTACTCATGAAATGTTCCCTGTGCCACTGACTGCAATACAACCCCAAAGCATGATTGATCCACCCCCATGCTTCACAGTTGGACAGAGGTTCTTTTCATTAAATTCTGTGCCCTTTCTTCTCCAAACGTACCTTTGCTCATTCCGGCCAAAAAGTTCTATTTTAACCTCATCGGTCCACAGAACTTGTTTCCAAAATGCATCAGGCTTGTCTATATGTTCATTTGCAAAGTTCAAACGCTGATTTTTGTGGTGAGGACGTAGAAGAGGTTTTCTTCTGATGACTCTTCCATGAAGACCATATTTGTACAAGTATCTCTTTATAGTGGAATAGTGTACCACAACTCCAGTGTCTGCCAGATCTTTCTGGAGGGATCGTGCAGTCAAACGTGGGTTTTGAATTGCTTTTCTCACAATCCTGCGAGCTGTTCTGTCTGATATTTTTCTTGGTCTTCCAGATCTTGCTTTAACTTCCACTGTTCCCGATGACTGCCATTTCTTAATTACATTCCGAACAGAGGATATTGACATCTGAAAACGCTTTGCTATCTTCTTATAGCCTTCTCCAGCTTCAGTTTTCTAGACAACTGCTTAGAAGAACCCATGGTGCTGATTGTTGGGGCAAGGTCAGATGAGTCTGGGCATTTAAAACCTTTGAGATTGACATCACCTGGTCTTCCCAGACGATGATTGAGAACAATCCATGACACTGGCAGGTCTCAGCTTTGCAAAGGGGGCAGTGCATGCTATAAATTCTGCAGGGTGCCCAAACATTTGCAGACGCCATTTTTTTGTTTTCTGTAATTTTGAAAGTGTAAATAATGGAAATAAAATCTAACTTTTTTTTACATATTATAAGAATGTCTAATCTGTAATTTGATGCCTTTTGGAGATTTTTCCATCTTTCCTTGGCTTCGTTATGTACATTAATACAAATTTTTACCTGGGGTGCCCAAACTTTCGATCCCCACTGTACAGCTTACTTACCTTGTCCCCTGGATTCTGCAATGTCTTACTGCTGTGTCTGCGAGCCGTGTGTCCTCCGCTCGATTCACAGTGCTGAGCTCCATTCCCTGCGAGCGCTGCGATGCACGGGGACGGAGTTCGGCACCAAATTCAAAGTAAAAAGCACAGTATACATACAGTATTCTGTAATCTTACAGAGTACAGTACTGTATCAAATAATTACACATCCCCTTTGTGCCTAGTGGTTTGTCCAGTGCCCTGCATCCAGTTTTATATTATAAATACTGTTCTTTCTGCCTGGAAACTGGAGATTGTCCATAGCAACCAAAACATTTCAATTTACGTCAAAAGTGCTTTTAGAGCAGCTAGAAAACAGCGATAATAAATAAGAATCATTTGTAGAATTAAGCGATAGCGATTTGTGGAGAAATTCGTCATCAAACACTAAAAGTAATGACAGCAACAATTTTGCAACTGAGCAAATTTCAGTGATTTTGAATTGATTTCATTATTGAATAATTTTTATTATTATTTGTTATAATTATTTATAGTTATTTATTATATTATAATTTATGATTTCTTTTTTCAAACTTTATCATACCGGGATGTCTACTAGACTCTTGTTTGGTCAGATTTAATTGAGTTGTTTCTAAGAATTACAGGCCTACAATATAAAACGCCAAATTTACTTGCGAAATAATGGTGTCGCTTTCAGCACCAAAAATCTGACATAATAATTCCGCCAGGGAGGTTAAACAAACTGTTTGCGGGCTTTCTTGTGCAACATCTTCTGAGACGACAATCATGCAGACCAATGTGATGCAGAGTGCAGCGTATGGTCTGAGCACTGACAGGCTGACCCCCCACCCCTTCAACCTCTGCAGCAACGCTGGCAGCACTCATACGTCTATTTCCCAAAGACAACCTCTGGATATGACATTAAGCACGTGCGCTCAGCCCCATTGGTGGACCATGGCGAGGCTTGTTCTGAGTGGAACCTGTCCTGTTAAACCTCTGTATGGTCTTGGCCACCGTGCTGCAGCTCAGTTTCAGGGTCTTGCCAATCTTCTTATAGCCTAGGCCATCTTTATGTAGAGCAACAATTATTATTTTCAGATCCTTAGAGAGTTATTTGCCATGAGGTGCCATGTTGAACCTCCAGTGACCAGTATGAGAGAGTGAGAGCGATAACACCAAATTTAACACACCTTCTCCCCATTCACACCTGAGACCTTGTAACACTAACAAGTCACATGATACCGGGGAGGGAAAATGGCTAATTGGGGAAAAATGTGTACATTTTCACTTAGGGGTGTACTCACTTTTGTTGCCAGCGGTTTAGACATTAATGGCTGTGTGTTGTGTTATTTTGTTATACAAGCTGTACACACTACTTTACATTGTAGAAAAGTGTCACTTCTTCAGTGTTGTCACATTAAAAGATATAATAAAATATTTACAAAAATGTGAGAGGCGTACTCACTTTTGTGAGATACTGTATCCCATGCACACTGAAGCTGAAAAAAGCTATAAAAAAAACTCCAGTAGCTTTGCAGGGAGCCTTTCAACGTTTTTTAGCATTTTTGCAATAGCTTTAATCAGCGTTTTTCAGTGTAGCTTTTTTTTTTTTCAATGGATTAAAAACGCAAACAAACGCTGGCACCAGCGTTTTTCAGTGTTTTCTGCGTTTTTCAGCGTTTTGCGTTTTTCAGCGTTTTTTCCCGCCAAAAAACGACATTTTGAACGCAAATTTCGGGAGTTCAGAAAAAAGCCAATTAACTCCAAAGCTCATTAACACTAAAAAACGCCCAGGTGTGCATGGGCACATAGGCTAACAAAGAGTTCAGTTTATGGGCTTTAAAAAAGAAAAAGCCAAAACGCCAATAAACTGCAGTTTATCAGCTTCAGTGTGCATGGGGCCTAAGGGTTAAAATGCTCATTGATTCTCTCGAGAATTTCTTTTTAATTTCATGCTAAGTGATCTATATTTTTATTTCCGAAGGGAGAAAAGCAAATGTGTAGAGACATTAGCTGTATTATTATTTCCAGATATTATAGATTGGCAGCAATAAAGAATAATTACACTGCAATTCACATTGCGTTGTTGAGTGGCACCAACTGATATCCAAACCAACTATTGACTGTGTGATATTATGCAATGAAATAAAATATGACTTTAATGTTATGTTTTCTGTATTTCAGTATTCACAGATGAGGGATGAAGTGTTCAAATCCAACCTGGTCTGTGCGTTCATGGTTCTTATCTTCATCACGGCGATCCAAAGCTTACTTCCATCTTCAAGGTAAATGTAGTCTTTGATATAGATTGGAATTGCTTTGCTTCAATTCAACCCAGCGCATATGTGCCGCAGCGGGGCGGTTGGGATGTAACGCGTCAGGGTGCACCATTGTGTGCTGGGAGCGCGCTCCCAGCATCCTGACTGAGCTGTGGCATGTAACAGTCAAAGGCTGGTGGGACTCATTCATGTGACCACTGTGACAGCCAATTAGAAACTCTACCTCCTGTGATCCCTCAAAGGGTTAGAAGAAGCACTATTGCAGTGTGAAACGCGTAACCTCTCCATTGTCCTTGTCTTGTTTGGCAGTCATGAGTACCAGTTTGTATAACCACTTGCCGACCAGCCACCACAGTTTTACTGCGGCAGCATGGCTCTGCTGTGCGAAACGATGTTACGTTACGTTGCTTCGCCCTGTTGCCACTAGGGGCGCACTAGCGCCGCAAGAGGCAAACGCCCGCTGCTCGCCCTGGTTCTCTGATGCCTCGTACACAAAACCAGTTTTCCCGTCGGAAAAACTGCCATGACAGCTTTTGGCCGGGAAAACTGGCCGTGTGTATGCTCCATGGCAGTTTTCCCAACAGGAAAACCGCCGAGAAAAATTAGAACATGTTCTCCTTTTTCCTGCCGCGATTCCCAGCGGTCTTTTTCCTGGCAGTTTTCCTATGGGAAACACTGTGGTTGAGCATACACATGGCCGGGATTCCCGGCCAAAGCTCTCACCACAGTTTTCTCGACGGGGAACCCCTGGTGTGTACAGGGGGATGGTTACCGAGCAGGTTCTCGGTTTTCCCCCCGGGATTCCTGGCGGACTTTTTACCGCCGGGAATCCCGGTCATGTGTACAGGGCTTGAGGGGAGAAATGGCTGATCGCTGTTCATACAAAGTATGAACAGCGATCTGCCATTTCCCCTAGTAAGTCCCATCCCCCCTTCAGTTGGAACACAGAGAGGCAACACAGTTAATCCCTTGATCGCCCCCTAGTGTTAACTCCTTCCCTGCCAGGGAATTTTTTACAGTAATCAGTGCATTTTTATAGCACTAATTGCTGTAAAATTGTCAATGGTCCCAAAAACGTGTCCAAAGTGTCCGATCTGTCCGCCATAATATAATATAAAATATAAAAATTGCAGATCGCAGCCTTTACTAGTAAAACAATTAATAATAATAGCAATGCCATAATTCTATCCCCTATTTTGTTGACGCTATAACTTTTGCGCAAACCAATCAATATACGTTTATTACGATTTTTTTTTTACCAAAAAATATGTAGAAGAATACATTTTGGCCTAAACTAAGGAAAAAACTGGGATATTTATTATAGCAAAAAGTTAAAGATATTGGGGGTTATTTACTAAAGGCAAATCCACTTTGCACTACAAGTGCAAACTACAAGTGCAAAGTGCACATGGAAGTGCAGTCGCTGTAAATCTGGGTTTTTTGAGTACACTGAGGCCGCGTACACACGATCGGTCCATCCGATAAGAACGGTCTGAAGGACCGTTGTCATCGGTTAACCGATGAAGCTGACTGATGGTCCGTCGTGCGTACACACCATCAGTTAAAAAAACGATCGTGTCAGAACGCGGTGACGTAAAACACAACGACGTGCATAAAAAAACGAAGTTCAATGCTTTCAAGCATGCGTCCACTTGATTCTGAGCATGCGCGGGTTTTTAACCGATGCTTTTGCATACTAACCATCGGTTTTGACCTATCGGTTATCAGTCCATCAGTTAAATTTTAAAGCAAGTTCTAAATTTTTTGACCGAAGGATAACTGACCGATGGGGCCCACACACGATTGGTTTGGACCGATGAAAACGGACCTTCAGTCCGTTTTCATCGGTTTTGACCGATCGTGTGTACGCGGCCTAAGTGGTTGCAGCTAATTCACGGTCACTATATATGTATTATATATTTTTTTCCTGAGATTATTTTTACTATTATTCACTGGAGGTTGATGGTTTATATTTGCTTAAAAATTAGAAGATAGTAGCGCGCACGTTTTTTCCCTTATAACCACTAAATTATATATTTAGCAAGCGCCCTGGAGAATTAAAATGGTGGTTGTTGCAATTTTTTATGTCACATGATATTTGTTCAGTTGTTTATGAAAGACAGATTTTTAAGAAAAAATACACTTTAATAAATTTTGGTGCACACAAACACAATATAATACCCAATTTTTGGCAAATCATAAAAGATGATATTATATCGAGTTAATAGATACCTAACATGTCATACTTTAAAATTGCTGAGGCCTGTAGAATGGTGACAAACCATTGGTTACAGCTGATCATGTTGTAAGAAGCCTCCGTCAGAGGTTCCTTTTCATGATCGGAGATGTAGTGTGTCAGACTGACACGCCGCACTCGTGATCGCCGTGCTGTGTGCCCCCGCAGGCGCGCACCGGCATGTTATCCTGCTGGATGTCATATAACGCCCAGTCAGGATGACAGAACCACCGCCCGGCCGTCAATCTGCTAAAGGGTGGGCGGGAAGTGGTTAATCTTTAATATTGCTATTATTTCATATTATTATTAGTAGTAGTAATAATCTTTGTTGTCATAATAATCTTTTGTATGATTATGATGATGATTATTGTTATTATTTATTGTAGGTGTAAAAGAGGGCGCTAGGGACTAGTGGACTCACTGATGAAGATACCCTCACACGAAAAAGGGGACCTCTCAGTAGGTCTGATAAATTAACTATATTAAACACTCCTGTGACAAAGAAAATAAAAAAACACAATATAATAAATAACTATATAAAGACAATAGAGTGCTAAATATTGTGAATTAAAAAGCTGAAAAAATATATATATATTTCACGATCCCGTGAATGTGCACAAAATACTATGAACGAAAATGAGTGCTCATACGATACGCGGTGAAAAAATCATACAGCCATCACCAACTAATTACAGCTTCACCCGATGTGTTCTGATCTGTAAAACTCTTACCAGAAGGTGTGGACCCCTTTAATTAAAAAGGATGGTCTGTTGAGCTGAACAGGTTAATGTGCCTGCACACTTGGACACCATCTATTCAGACTGCTGTGTTTGGCTCAATCGTATCTCAGGAATCCAAAAACAAAAGGGAACTAATAGTGCATTATCCTTTATTAAAAAATACATAAAAACAAAGTGGCTGAATGGCCCCTTACTTGGTAGGTGCCAGCCCGGCACTAGGATGGCATGCGCTGGATATGACTCTGACTTGCGAATGCAGAGATCGTCTGCTGTGCGGGGAGTCCTATTACCAGCTGTAGCGTCTATGTGCGGGATCAGCTGGGGAGCAGAGAAGTCAGACTGCCTCCGACATATGTTTCGTGGTCTTCCACGTCATCAGGGGGGCGTGTCTGACCGCCGAGGATTCTGGTATATGTAGGCTTAGGAAAGCCAATGAGACGGTTAGTGGGCGTGTACTTTCGACGAATGCAATCCTAGCACCGCGCGGCACTTTACCCACACTCCCGCACATTACATATGTTTATTAGGTGTGGACATCAATTGCCAGGAACACGGACATTAAAAACATTAAAAACATACTTAAGTCACAATTAGATTGTTAAGCTGTCATTACTATCTATATTAGTAAGTATTCATTGGTTACTTTAGACCTTTGCATAACGCTACTGTCTAATGGTATATTGTAGGCCGATTACATCTTACCAAAGATCATAATAATAAAATATTGTAAAACTATTAAAAAATTAGTTAAAAAATTTGATAAAAAATTTATAAAGGATTAGTATTGAGAAATGAATTCTTAATAAGAGATTATATTAATTCAAAAGAGTGTTACGTTAATAGATGTTACTGCCATCTTGTGGAGGAAATATATATTGTTCCTAGATTATTCTATGTAAAAATCATGCTATTATTAATTGGTAAATAATCAAATAAATATCTTGCAAATATGATGAATCTTGGTATACCACAGATTTCAGTAAATCTATGGTGATTACCAAAATAGACTGGTAATTGTCAGTAAACATTAATAGAAGATGTATATAAAGATACATTTAAAAGGATCATTATTCGTTGGATAGAAAACAGTTAAGATCCAATTCGATATTTAACCCTGTGGGGTGCATAGTCTGTAATTTATGTATCCACATGGTTTCGTTTTGTGAGATACTTTTGTGAGATACTCCAGCGTAAGAGCCTTACGTCTGTCGGATCTAATGGATATCTATGCGTAACTGATTCTAAGAATCAGTCACATAGATACGACGGCCCAGATTAGGACTTACGACGGCGTACATGGCGCTGTGCCGTTGTAAGCCCTTTGAGAATCTGGAGGGAAGCACATGAATAAAGTGTGGGAAGAGATCTCTGCCCCCATCGTCCGCCTTCACCTGCTTACATGTAATAATCAATAAGTTAGTGAACACGAATTTTGATTAACACAAGCGTTGGGAAGCAGCTGCAATGCTACATAAGTATGAAATCGTGTATCTCGATCATATTTGGACTATCGTGTCCTTGTAATGGGAACGTAATGTGATGAGTCGGTTCACGCTTGCTAGGAACTCCTGGGAGTAGTTGTTATGTTCTATTTTCTGAGCCTGACATCTGGGAAAATAGCTATGGAACGTATTTCTCAGTATTTATACCGTTGAACCTAGAGATCTGATCGTGTTGTGTTCCAAATTAACATAATTTTCTTTCCTTGAAAGTGTGACTCAGTTAAGGCTGAAGATACCCATAGAGAGAACAGAGCTTGGAAAGTCTCGGCGTCACAATCATCCTGTATATCAGTTGTGCCATAAACACGTCCAATGCAAAATCCATACCAGACCCTTATCCAAACATGCCTGGCAGGTCAGCAAAGAGAGAGGGGGTGAGAGAGCACCCCTCCTCCTCCTCCTGAACCATACCAGGTTACATGCCCTCAACATGGGGGGTAGCTTTGGGGCAAAATCACCTTGTCCCCATCTTATATTGGGCCCAGCTTTGGGATTTAAAGTGTTTCCTATGGACAATTTTGGGTAACATAGTCTGTCACCATGTCATGGGCGAAAGAGCTTGCTTTGAGCCAGTGGCGACTGGTGCTCAACATTTTTGGGGGAGCGCATACAAACTGAAAAAAAAACATCAATTGCATCTACTGTGCCCATCAAGCGCAGCCACTGTGCCCATCAAGCGCAGCCACTGTGCCCATCAAGCGCAGCCACTGTGCCCATCAAGCGCAGCCACTGTGCCCATCAAATGCAGCCACTGTGCCCATCAAACGCAGCCACTCTACCTATAAATTGCTGCCATTGTGCCAAATGCAGCTACTCTACCCATCAATTGCTGCCGCTGTGCCCATCAATTGCTGCCGCTGTGCCCATCAATTGCTGCCACTGTGCCCCATCAATTGCTGCCAGTGGGCCCCATCAATTGCTTTCAGTGTGCCCATCAATTGCCGCTACTGTGCCCCATCAATTGCCGCTACTGTGCCCCATCAATTTCTGCCAGTGTGCCAATCAATTGCTGCTACTGTGCCCCATCAAATGCTGCCAGTGTGCATCGCCCGGGAGTCGGAACTTACCTGTTTTGCAGTGGGTCACGGTGGCGGCCTCCACATCCACTGCCGCTGTGCCCATCAATTGCTGCTGCTGTGCCCATCAATTGCTGCTGCTGTGCCCATCAATTGCTGCTGCTGTGCCCATCAATTGCTGCCACTGTGCCCCATCAATTGCTGCCACTGTGCCCCATCAATTGCTGCCAGTGGGCCCCATCAATTTCTGCCAGTGGGCCCCATCAATTGCTGTCAGTGTGCCCATCAATTGCCGCTACTGTGCCCCATCAATTGCCACTACTGTGCCCCATCAATTTCTGCCAGTGTGCCCATCAATTGCTGCTACTGTGCCCCATCAAATGCTGCCAGTGTGCATCACCCGGGAGTCGGAACTTACCTGTCTCGCAGTGGGTCACGGTGGCGGCCTCCACATCCACGCTACTTGATGTCTCCTGGCCTCTCTATCAGGCATCCAGTCACAACGCCTGTTGTTTCAGCCAATCAGGTGACACGTAACCAGACTCGAGCACCTGATTGGCTGAGAGGCGGGTCAGTGTTAGGGAATCGATTTATTCACTTTCCTAACACAACACTGAGTAAACAGCGAACGCACAGCATTGCGCCCGCTGTTTACCATTTTGGAAGCCTATTAGAGCCTATGGCTCTATTTATGCACTTCCAAAAACACCCCCGCCACTGTAATTCAGGTGCCCGGCGCCCGACGAAGGGCCAGACACCTGAATAGGGGGCGGCAGCGGCGACCATAGATAGATTCATGCAATACATGAATCTATGTATGGTGAGAGAGAAGTGAGCTTTGAGCAAATTGCATAACCACGCTACAAGAGATCTGGTCCAAAGAGGTGCCGTTTCACTCACTGGACTGTGTCCGGAGGAAGCTGGAAGGTGGTAAATGTTCTGGGGACTTGTGAGAAGTACTATTAAGCTGATCCCTGTGACTGGGAAGTGCACTGGAAGCTGCATTGGGTTCCGGCAGTTGTGCATTGGCACAGGGTAACCAGATGCCAATGAACTTGCCCCCGTGGTCTTCAGCTGTAGGGCCTTAGACTGTTTGATACTTGCTACTGCAACTTGCTACTGCCTCTAGAGAAGATTGTCCTCTAACTACTAAGTGCTGAGCGTTTTGGAGGATCCCATGCCCTAACCCGTCTCCCGTTAAGGTTCTTCAAGCAATAAATCTTAAAAAGATATCCCCTAGACTGTTTATTGGAGCTGGTGTGAATGGACTGGTGCTTGCATGGGTGGGCAGCATCCATACTTGTTGAGGTAGATAAACGGAGCACCCAGTATCCAGTTAGAAGCAAAATGGAGGTGAATATGTAGTCATTTTATTGAAAGCAGCAAAAACTTATCAAGCCAATGCATTTCGGGGGGAACCAAGACTCCCCCTTTTTCAGGGCTGCTGCTATACGTAAATGCTGAGTGGAGCTATATCCCAAATTGGTCAGTCTGTAACACAGAAATCTGGATGGTTGCTGGCTTGTTTGGTGGTGTGCTCCCTAGTCTATACACTATGCTCCCACCGCCAAACGACCCAGCAACTGTCAGAAACCATTAATCAGACCGAGACAGAAGTACAGTTAAATCACACTTGTTAAATAATAATAATAAAAAGATAAACAGAGTAAGCGTAGTCAAGACATAGCCAGAGTTCAGGAACCAGATTGGATAGTCAGCCAAGCCAAATGTCAGAGAGCCAGAGATAAACGTAGTAGAACAGCAATCTGGAGCCAGAAGGAACATCAGCTAAGCAAGTCTTCAACAGGAACGCAGGAGATAGTCTCTTTGATGTTGACCAAGGTGAAGGCAGAGATCATCTGAGCTGGACGGCCTAAGTAGGCAGGACTGACAAGCAGGATCATCAACAGGTGAGTCACTGTGGAGAGATAGGAGCTGGCAATTAGCCGACAGCTGAGCAGCCAGCTCAGAGAAGGAAGGGCTGAGCCCAGCCCTGACAGCAACCATCTAGATTTTGGTGTTACAGACAGACCAATTTGGGATATAGCTCCACTCACCATAAACAAACAGCAGCAGCCCTGAAGAAGGGGGAGTCTTGGTTCCTCCGAAACACGTTGGCTTGATAAGTTTTAGCTACTTTCAAAAAAACGACCTCCATTTTGCTTCTAATTGGATACTGGGAGCTTTGTTTATCTACCCCTAAAAATATATGTGGAAATGGACTTGTGAGTGTACCCAGAGGCAGCAGCCCAAGCCCCCAACAAGGACTCACCACCACTCTTCTGCTAAGTTGGGCCAAAAGTATCGGGAGTGAACTCTCCTAATCAACCCCCACCTTCACCCACTTACAGACCCTCAACTGAGTGAGTAAGACCAACGCAATCTCCAACCCTTTAGAACTCCATACTTGTTGAGGAAGAACCAGTTCATACCAGCAGCCTTGAAGAAGGGGGAGTCTTGGTTCTCCCCCGAAACACGTTGGCTTCATAAGTTTTTGCTACTTTCAAAAAAACTACTACATATTCACCTCCATTTTGCTTCTAAATGGATACTGAGAGCTTTGTTTACCTACCTCTACAAATATATGTGGAAACGGCCTTGTGGGTGTACCCAGAGGCATAAGCCCAAGCCCTCAAAAAGGGCTCATCACCACTCTTCTGCTAAGTTGGGCCCAAATTATTGGGAGCGAACTCTCCTAACCCGCCTCCCACCTTCACCCACTTACAGACCCTCAACTGAGTGAGTAAGACCAACGCAATCTCCAACCCTTTAGAACTCCCAACTTGTTGAGGAAGAACCAGTTCATACCAGGGGCCCTTACGGGGTGGGTAGCGCTAGATCATTGTTTTTTTTTTTTTATATGCCCATGTTTTCCTTCCCTCATGATCGTAAACACATTGCAGCAACCATCCACCTGACATCTTAGATTATAACAGAAATCTGAAATCCATTGACGGCAGCTGAGGATAGACCTGTATTTTTCGAAGCAGCGGAGGCAGGACAAAGGAGCTCTTCAACGGAGATGTACTTAGCTAAATTGCTCTTGTGACACACTTGTTATTTGCAAACAAAAAGTGGAAAGTGCTGAAAGGAGGTTTTTTTTCCTCTAAAAAGCTTTCAAAATTAGATGCTACAATCTTCTGAAAACTATTTTAGGTTGAACGTAAAAGTAAAAGCTCTCGTACAACCAGCATGAGGTTATGTAGTAAGGATATACTGTACATAATGCAACTCTTTTATCTTCTGTATGTTTTTTCTTCTGTTTCAATTCCTTTAATGCTTTAGGGCTCATTCACACATGGCGGCAGCGCTTGGAGCCCCTCTGAAAAGCGGTGGAAGGCAATATGTCACCTTCTCACCATGTGTCTTAACCCTGAAAATTCCACACCACTAAACATGTGCAGAGCGAAAAATGTAGTTTTGTTTCGATGCGTTATCTACATAAATTTGTTTCGTTTGATTTGTTTAATTCGTTTGATTTGTTTTCGGAATTTATTTTGTTTATTCGTATTCTAATCGATTCGAATTTTCGAATATGATTTCGGATTGATTCAAAACGTTTTCGAATCAATTTCGAATAGCTTTCGAATTTAAAAAGTTTTCCAATGTAATTATACAGAATTTTTTATAGCGCCAACAGTTTGTACATCGCTTTACAATGCAGGGAGATACTACACCAACAGTACAATTCAAAAGAAGAGGATTAGAGATATGAAAAGTTTTCCGATTTGAAACGTTTTCCGAATTGAAACGTTTTCCGATTTGAAACGTTTTCCGATTTGAAACGTTTTCCGATTTGAAACGTTTTCCGGTTTGAAAAGTTTTCCGATTTGAAAAGTTTTACGATTTGAAAAGTTTTACGATTCTAATAGTTTTTCAATTTCCAAAGAGAATAAAATAAAATAGAAAATAAAGAAATAGAATAGAATAAAATAGAATAAAAGAATAGCATATAATAGAGTAAAACAGAACAAAATAGGATAGAAAATAAAAGAACACAATAGAATGGAATAGAATAAAAAAAAAAAAAATAGAAAGATTATACCCACCTTCTGAAATTCGAAATAAAATAGAAAAAAAAATTGAATAAAAAAATAATAATAGATTAGAATAGAAATAATATAACCATTTTCTAAAATTAAAATATAATCAATTTGAATAGAATAGAAAAGCATACAGTAGAATAGAAAACAATTCTATTCTATTTGTTTCTAATATATATATTAGTCTATTCTGTTCCTTTATTTTCTATTTTGTTCTGTTTTACTCTATTATATTCTGTTATATTCTTTTCTATTCTATTTTTTTTCTATTCTATTCCTTTATCTTCTATTTTATTCTCTTTGGAAATTGGAAAACGATTCAAATTGGAAAACGTTTACAATTTGAAAACTATTCGAAAATGATTCAAAAAGGATTTGAATTCTAATTTCGTCTGAATTTTTTTTTTTGTTATTTCTGATTCGTTTATATTGGGTACTATTGTAATTCGGAAATTCGGATACATCCGAATTTTTCAAAAGATAAAAAATTTTCCGAAATTCTATTTGGAACGGAACGAACCGCACGTGTCTACACACCACTGAGCTGCAATTGTGTGCATTACATGCAGTTTTTGGGCAGTTGTGGCACAGCTCCATTCACTGCCTGCTAAAGGCAACATGGGGTATACTTTTTGTCTCAACATGTGTACAATCCCGTTCGTCTGATGTGGCTTAGAGGGAGAAAGCAGAGAAATAGCGGTAAAGCCACAGCTCCATTGCTTATTTTTACCTCCCTCCTGTCGCTCGTGTAATCGAGCCCTTTGATCATTAAAAATATTTGTATTTGCATATGCTTAACAAGCAGTGAATCAGCTTCAAAACAAGCCCCCCACTGACCTATGTAGCTGTAGGCACTATGGAACATTTTAGGAAGATGTCTTAATTATTTTCTCAGCAGCTCAGCTCACCCTGACCTTCTTTTGCAAGCAAAGATTCAGCAGCTTAGCTGACCCTGCTGCCCAATGCCAGCACTGACCAGATCCCAGGGGCGGACTGACAATTCATGGGGCCCCCGGGCAATAGAAGATTATGGGGCCCCTGGGCTTACAGATGGCCACCACGCAAGGAGGCAGTGCAGAGGCGGGGCAGCTAACATCTCTGGATTTTCACATCAGAAGCATGTTGGTTTCAGACATATCAGGGACAGATGTAAAAAAAAACATAGATTTTTACATACTGTCCCTGGTTTTACTGAGCCTGGCAAAGCTGATGGGGCCCCCTAGTGACAGGGGGCCCTCGGGCAGTGCCCGAGTGACTCAATGGTCAGTCCGCCCCTGCCAGATCCATCTACCCTGCACCCCATCCAGCAGTGACTGTGCAGCTTAGCTCACCTAGTACCCCCTCCCAGCAGCGATGTACAGCTCAGTCCCCCTTGCCCCCTCTCTACGCCATTGTTTAGCAGCTCAGCTCACCCATTCCTTTTTTCAGCAGTCATTTGGCAAACTCAACATCCCCCCCCCCCCCCCCCTCTCAACAGTGGCTCAGCAGCTCAGCTGATCCTGTACACCCCTCTCAGCTGTGACTTCAAAACTTAAAAAGCAACCATTGCTCACTCATGTAGTGACCAGTGGTAGCTGGTAATAAAACAATTTTGGGAGGGCGCAAACAGACTCCACTAGGTCCTTACCTGCAAATGTAGCCTCCAGTCGGGGCTGTCATGGCTCCCCTGATACCCAGCAGCTTCCGTGTTTCAAATTTTCCAGGACGAGAAACTGTAAGTAACGCAATGGCGAATTTTGGTTTGCTAAAATCAAAAGTGGGAGGGTTCGGGGCGCAGTGCTCTGCGCCCTGAGGACAACGTTAAACAAGCCAATTAGAGCCTCAGGTTCTAATCACGTGCTTGTTAAAAATTTACAAAGCTAATAAGACACCTATTTTCGGCGCCCTGCACACATGTAGACCAATTTATTTTTAAATAAATCATGATATGACTAACATTTTTGAACTTTAACCCCTTGACGCCGACATAACGCAAATATGCGGCCTTAGGCTTCAAGGGGTTGTACCAGGGTGATCACCCCGGTACCGTTTTTTTAGAGCGCACTGTCGGCTTTCTGGTAATGACAACCGATGTGGCTAATCAGCCACTAAGCTGTTATTGCAAGCAGCAGGAGGGGGGACTGTCAAAGCGACCAGCCACGTCCGCCAGCTGGCCGGAGAACCGAATCAGCTTTGATTGGGTCTCGGATCTAGTAACCCGGACGCGATGTCATGACATCACTTCCAGTTTACTGAAGACTTAAAGGCACCAAATGAAAAAAAAAATGACAGTATTCAAAACAGCCAAACTTGGCGTTTTGAATGTTTTTAAGTGCAAAGGAGTGATTTGGGGTATTATAGACCCCAGATCCCTCCATAAAGAGTACCTGTCACTGCCCTATTACTGTCACAAGGGATTCCTTACATTCCTTACATTGACAGCAATAAAGTGATCAAAAAAAAAATATTAAAGTGACAGTGTAAAAAATCAAAAAATATTAAATAAAATGCAGAAAATTGTAAAGCGTCGCCTATGGAGATTTTTAAACACCATCGTTTCTCGCCATTCCACGAATGTGCACAATTTTAAAGCATGACATGTTAGGTATCTATTTACTTGACTTAACATCATCGTTCACATTTTACAACAAAATTGGACTAACGTTACTGTTTTTTTTTTTTTTTTATTCATGAAAGTGTATTTCTTTAAAAAAAAAACTGCAATTGAAAGACCACTGCGCAAATAAAGTGTGACATAAAACATTGCAATGATCGCCATTTTATTCTCTAGGGTCTTTGCTAAAAAAAATATACCGCACTCATTGGAGGTCAATTGGTCATTGGTGGTCAGTTAGGAGATATGTATGGCCAGTAATGGCACCTTCATAAACTATGAACTGGTACATTATGCTAATTTAATAGCAGGTTTGTGGCACCATAAGGATGAGCATCAGCGCTACAAATGAACTAAAACTACAGTGGACAAGGGCAGTACCTATCTTTTAATATTTAATATTAATATTGTCCTTTTTTCATCATTTACTACCGATTGAAACGTGCACTTGAATAGTGGTTGCCTTCTTGATTTTCTTGCCATATCTTAAATCACTTTTTTTTCTGCATAGGATGATGCCGATGGTGATCCAGTTTTCGATCCTCATCATGTTGCACTCGGCGCTGGTCCTGATAACGACGGCGGAGGATTATAAATGTCTTCCCCTAGTGCTCCGGAAAACCTGCTGCTGGATTAATGAGACGTACTTGGCAAGGAATGTCATCATCTTCGCATCCATTATGATTAATTTCCTCGGAGCCGTAATCAATATTGTAAGTCATTTCGCCGCGGGAATGCCTAGGTTTGTGGGTGGTGAGAGCAAGAATGAGGAACAGAACACAGAATTCTATATATGACAATAATTAGAGATGAATGTTCAGAAAGAGCCATATACATTACTGTGACAACTCCATGAATATTAAAAAAACAAACAGCCTATAATTTGGTTTTGTGTTCATGCAGATCCCGTGAAATTATTTTTCAGCTCCCTTGTCTAAAATAGGCCTTTCTGCTGACCTGTGGTCGAAATCTGAAATTAGGCTGGAAGTAGGAGTGTCTTCTCTGATTAGTGGGAAGAGTTTTGGATAGAGTAGGGAAGATTTTCCCTTCTGTGTCCTATTGGGGAGATTTCCCCATCTGTCTGTGTCCCATTGGTGAGATTTTCCCTTCTGTGTCCCATTGGTGAGATTTTCCCTTCTGTGTCCCATTGGTGAGATTTTCCCTTCTGTGTCCCATTGGGGAGATTTTCCCTTCTGTGTCCCATTGGGGAGATTTTCCCTTCTGTGTCCAATTGGGGAGATTTCACCTTCTGTGTCCCAATGGGGAGATTTCCCCTTCTGTCTGTGTCCCATTGGTGAGATTTTCCCTTCTGTGTCCCATTGGTGAGATTTCCCCTTCTGTGTCCCATTGGGGAGATTTCCCCTTCTGTCTGTGTCCCATTGGGGAGATTCCCCC
This sequence comes from Rana temporaria, assembly GCF_905171775.1. Taxonomy (NCBI): domain Eukaryota; kingdom Metazoa; phylum Chordata; class Amphibia; order Anura; family Ranidae; genus Rana; species Rana temporaria. The sequence continues at coordinate 398,586,816 of NC_053493.1, read as the reverse complement.
TTCTGTCTGTGTCCCATTGGTGAGATTTCCCCTTCTGTGTCCCATTGGTAAGATTTTCCCTTCTGTGTCCCATTGGGGAGATTTTCCCTTCTGTGTCCCATTGGGGAGATTTCCCCTTCTGTCTGTGTCCCATTGTTGAGATTTTCCCTTCTGTGTCCCATTGGGGAGATTTTCCCTTCTGTGTCCCATTGGGAGATTTCCCCTTCTGTCTGTGTCCCATTTGGGAGATTTCCCCTTCTGTCTGTGTCCTATTGGTGAGATTTTCCATTCTGTGTCCCATTGGGGAGATTTCCCCTTCTGTCTGTGTCCCATTGGTGAGATTTTCCCTTCTGTGTCCCATTGGGGAGATTTTCCCTTCTGTCTGTGTCCCATTGGTGAGATGTCCCCTTCTGTGTCCCATTGGTGAGATTTCCCCTTCTGTGTCCCATTGGTAAGATTTTCCCTTCTGTGTCCCATTGGGGAGATTTTCCCTTTTGTGTCCCATTGGGGAGATTTCCCCTTCTGTCTGTTTCCCATTGGTGAAATTTCCCCTTCTGTCTGTGTCCCATTGGTGAGAGTTTCCCTTCTGTGTCCCATTGGGGAGATTTCCCCTTCTGTGTCCCATTGGTAAGATTTTCCCTTCTGTGTCCCATTGGGGAGATTTTCCCTTTTGTGTCCCATTGGGGAGATTTCCCCTTCTGTCTGTTTCCCATTGGTGAAATTTCCCCTTCTGTCTGTGTCCCATTGGTGAGATTTTCCCTTCTGTGTCCCATTGGTGAGATTTTCCCTTCTGTGTCCCATTGGGGAGATTTTCTCTTCTGTCTGTGTCCCATTGGGGAGATTCTCCCTTCTGTGTTTCATTGGGGAGATTTTCCCTTCTGTGTCACATTGGGGAGATTTCACCTTCTGTCTGTGTCCCATTGGGGAGATTTCCCCTTCTGTCTGTGTCCCATTGGGGAGATTTTCCCTTCTGTCTGTGTCCCATTAGGGAAAATTGACCAAAGTAAAGGGAATCTCCTTTTAGGTGTTGGAATATTTCCCCTCTGCTCCTGTTCCAGTAACAAGAGCACAACTGTGGGTATCGTGTTACCCTTGGTGGAGACAGGGAAGGTAATAAAAACATAACTTCTAGCCCTTCCACATTCTATCAAAATTAAACACATTTTTGGAACTGGTTACACTTTACGGGATGGCCACCACTAACCCAAGTGTACATCACCCATTGATGCTTACCTTCTATGCTCTTCTGAGCTGAGATCCAACCTTTTGTATGCTCTGTGTAGGATGGTGTTAGACTTCTTCATCCTGTTCCTCATGTGTTCTTGTTTGAACCTGGCTATTGGCCACTGTGGCCAAAGCACTGTATCCCAGGAGGTCACACGTTCCTCTGTACCTAGAATGACAAGTATTTACCAAAGGAACAAGTTGTAGGGTGAGGAGGACAGGCACTTCTGTAATGAGTCCCAACCTTTTGTATGCTCTTTGTAGGGTGGTGTTAGACTTCTTCTTCCTGTTCCTCGTGTGACCTTGTTCAAGCCTGACAACTGGACATTCTAGGAGGTCACATGCTTCTCCATACCTAAGGAAGGTATTTACCAAAGCTGCAATTAATTTGTGAGGGAGCACAGTAAAGGAAACTAACAGATTCTCTTAAAGAGGTCTTTAGTTTGTGGACACTTGATCTATATGAACTTGTTGGACATCACATTGCAAAACCATGAGCACGTCTAACAATCATATGACTATAACAGCCTCCACACTTCTGTAAAGACTTTCCACACGATTTTGGAGTGTACCTAGGGGAATACACTCTATTCAGACAAAAGGGCATTTGTAAGGTCAGGCACTGATGTTGACTGAGAATACCTGTGTCATAATTGGGGTTCTGATTTATCCCCAAGGTGTTCTGTATGGTTTAGGCCAGGAATCTGTGCAGGCCACTCCATTTCCTTCACATCAAACTTGTGAAAACCATTGGGCTAATCTACTAAAAGAGTTAAGAATCCATCATACCGGTATGATGTGAAAAGAAAATTCCTGCATTTACTTTAGGACTCGAAAACCCTTTAGTAAATCTGTTATCATGTCTTTTGCACCTCTGAATTTAACAATTAGGAGGAGTGTATACATACTTATGTGCATATGATATATTGAAGCCAAGTATGTGTTCAATTATTTTGTTGAGCTTGTAATCGGTTACTGAATAGGAGCCAATAAAATAGCTCAACAGGTGTAATGCATCAAGAGTTCCAATAATTCTTTATTTAGGCTATGGGGGAACAGGGTCACAGGGTAGCCTTTCTAAAGTTGTCCCTTCTATTGCAAAAAAACAAACAAATGTAAAAGGTTAATTGAATAGTTTTAACAGATCATCATTTTAAAACCCAACCCCAGTTAGCCCTAAATTTGGTAGAGATGGGAAGAGTTATGCCGCGTACACATGATCAGGCTTTTGCCTGGCCAAATCACATCGAAATTCCATCGGAAGAAAATAGAAAATGTTCTATATCTAAATCAGAATTTCCGACAAAAAAAACTCTGATGGGGCTACACACGATCTGAAAATCCGATGGAAAAAGTCCATCAGACTTTTTCCATTGGAAATTCCGATCGTGTGTACGGGGCATTACAACTTGTTTTGATTTTTTTTGTGCTGTGTCTTTACTGGGGTTATTTCCCTTTCCTTTTTTTTTGTCCCGGTAACACTAGAATTTTAAAATTAGAGTGAGTTGGTGTCACCAGGAGAAGAATATATAGAGATCATTAACATCCTTACATTTGTTGGTACACTTCTATTCTGTTCTAAATAGCTGTGTTTTGGCCGTTGTCTTTATTACAATTGGAGCGATAACCAGAGCAATCATTATTTGTATTCTTCTATTTGGCAATCTATTGTCCTGCATTCTCCCTATTTACATCAAGTATCCAACCCCTGGTGAAGGAAAAGTAGTGAGCCCCCGAAATGTGTTGGCTTTTTCTTCTGAACTCCTGTCATTTGCAATAAAGTCTGATGGACTTTTTCCATCGGATTTTCCGATTGTGTGTAGCCCCATCAGAGTTTTTGTTTGTCGGAAATTCCGATGAATTCCATTGGCGTTTACAGGGAGTGCAGAATTATTAGGCAAGTTGTATTTTTGAAGATTAATTTTATTATTGAACAACAACCATGTTCTCAATGAACCCAAAAAACTCATTAATATCAAAGCTGAATATTTTTGGAAGTAGTTTTTAGGTTGTTTTTAGTTTTAGCTATTTTAGGGGGATATCTGTGTGTGCAGGTGACTATTACTGTGCATAATTATTAGGCAACTTAACAAAAAAAAATATATACCCATTTCAATTATTTATTTTTACCAGTGAAACCAATATAACATCTCAACATTCACAAATATACATTTCTGACATTCAAAAACAAAACAAAAACAAATCAGTGACCAATATAGCCACCTTTCTTTGCAAGGACACTCAAAAGCCTGCCATCCATGGATTCTGTCAGTGTTTTGATCTGTTCACCATCAACATTGCGTGCAGCAGCAACCACAGCCTCCCAGACACTGTTCAGAGAGGTGTACTGTTTTCCCTCCTTGTAAATCTCACATTAGTTTTTCTTCTTTTATACCCTTTCTTGCCAGCCACGCTGTGGAGTACTTGGACGCGTTTAATGGAGCATTGTCCTGCATGAAAATCATGTTTTTCTTGAAGGATGCAGACTTCTTCCTGTACCACTGCTTGAAGAAGGTGTCTTCCAGAAACTGGCAGTAGGACTGGGAGTTGAGCTTGACTCCATCCTCAACCCGAAAAGGCCCCACAAGCTCATCTTTGATGATACCAGCCCAAACCAGTACTCCACCTCCACCTTGCTGGCGTCTGAGTCGGACTGGAGCTCTCTGCCCTTTACCAATCCAGCCACGGGCCCATCCATCTGGCCCATCAAGACTCACTCTCATTTCAGCAGTCCATAAAACCTTAGAAAAATCAGTCTTGAGATATTTCTTGGCCCAGTCTTGACGTTTCAGCTTGTGTGTCTTGTTCAGTGGTGGTCGTCTTTCAGCCTTTCTTACCTTGGCCATGTCTCTGAGTATTGCACACCTTGTGCTTTTGGGCACTCCAGTGATGTTGCAGCTCTGAAATATGGCCAAACTGGTGGCAAGTGGCATCTTGGCAGCTGCACGCTTGACTTTTCTCAGTTCATGGGCAGTTATTTTGCGCCTTGGTTTTTCCACGCGCTTCTTGCGACCCTGTTGACTATTTTGAATGAAACGCTTGATTGTTCGATGATCACGCTTCAGAAGCTTTGCAATTTTAAGAGTGCTGCATCCCTCTGCAAGATATCTCACTATTTTTGACTTTTCTGAGCCTGTCAAGTCCTTCTTTTGACCCATTTTGCCAAAGGAAAGGAAGTTGACTAATAATTATGCACACCTGATATAGGGTGTTGATGTCATTAGACCACACACCTTCTCATTACAGAGATGCACATCACCTAATATGCTTAATTGGTAGTAGGCTTTCGAGCCTATACAGCTTGGAGTAAGACAACATGCATAAAGAGGATGATGTGGTCAAAATACTCATTTGCCTAATAATTCTGCACTCCCTGTAGATATAGAACATGTTCTATTTTTTCCCGATGGAATTTCGATGTGATTTGGCCGGGCAAAAGCCTGATCATGTGTACGCGGCATAACTCTTCCCATCTCTACCAAATTTAGGGCTAACTGGGGTTGGGCTTTAAAATGATGATTTACAGGACTTATATGATATTTGTTGTGATCGTATCCTTTTCACATTCTTTAGACTACTCCAGGGTCCCCCAAGGATGCCTTACCTGAGCTTTAGTAGAAAGCCAGCACTTAGGTATCAGCAAATGGTTATCCTTACTGGGCAAAGTGATATAAAGCCAGAAAAAACAATCTGCTGAAACGGCTGGCTGAAACGCATTGGTTTTTCTAGCTGTACAATATGCCACTTTGCCAAATAGCCTTTGTTGATAGCTTTTGAAATGCCAGCTTTCTATTGAAGTTTGTCTACCTTGCAGCCTGAGCACAGGGTTCTGAAGCCTTTGGGATGTCAAATCAGTGGCTGCAGCTCTGTTTTATCTGTACATAAGCCTTGGCTGTGCTGCCTCTGAAATTTGGATGCAAAATCATATTCCCCCTTATTTTGGATGCTGTGCTTTACTAACACATCTGCCATCAAAATGCTATCCAGGAAGTGCTGGACAGGAAGTCTAAGAAAAATCTCCTTAACGAGCATATGAGTCACCTCCCCTTTCTCTCATGACAACACTGATGCTTTGTGATTGGCCCAGTACTGTTACGTGTACTTGCCCTTCCTCCCTCCCCAGCAGCATGTACTCTCATTTCTTCCCTCCTTCACCACTCTGTTTGCCCAGAGAAAAGAGTCCATAGCTTCATGTAAGCTCCAGCAAAACGGTTGGGTTATACACTGGCCTTTTTCTTGGTCCTGGCAGGTGGGTACGGAAGGAAAGGTGGGTACATGCTGTTGGGGAGGTAGGAAAGAAGAGTGCATACTGCTTGGGAGGAAGGAAAGGTGGGTACATGCTGCTGGGGTAGGAGGAAAGGTGAGAACTTGCTGCTGGCGAATGAAGAAAAATTTGTACAGGAAAGGTGAGTAGATAATGCCTGGGAGAGGGGAAAGGTGAATAGATGCTACTGGGAGGGAAGAAAGGTGAGTACATGTTTCTGGGGAGGGCATAAAGGTGTGTACATGCTACTGGAGAGAGAGGAAAGGTGAGTAAATGCCGCTGGGAAGGGAGAAAGGTGAATAGATGATGCTAGGGAGGGAGGAAAGGTGAGTAGATGATGCTGGGGAGGGAGGAAAGGTGAGTAGATTATGCTGGGAAGGGAGGAAAGGTGAGTAGATGATGCTGGGGAGGGAGGAAAGGTGAGTAAATGCTACTGGAGAGAGAGGAACGGTGAGTAGATGATGCTGGGGTGTGAGGAAAGGTGAGTAGATGATGCTGGGGAGGGAGGAAAGGTGAGTAAATGCTACTGGAGAGAGAGGAAAGGTGAGTAGATGATGCTAGGGAGGGAGGAATGGTGAGTAGATGATGCTGGGGAGGGAGGAAAGGTGAGTAGATGATGCTGGGGAGGGAGGAAAGGTGAGTAGATGATGCTGGGGAGAGAGGAAAGGTGAGTAGATGATGCTGGGGAGAGAGAACAGGTGAGTAAATGCTACTGGGAAGGGAGAAAGGGTGAGTAGCTGTTGCTGTGGAGGACAGAAAGGTGAGTAAATGCTACTGGATAGAAAGGAAAGGTGAGTAGCTGTTGTTGTGGAGGACAGAAAGGTGAGTAAATGCTACTGGATAGAAAGGAAAAGTGAGTAGATGATGCTGGGGAGGGAGGAAAGGTGAGTAGATGATGCTGGGGAGGGAGGAAAGGTGAGTAGATGATGCTGGGGAGGGAGAAAAAGGTGAGTAGACGACGCTGGGGAGGGAGAAAAGGTCAGTAGACGATGCTGAGGAGGAGGAAAAGGTGAGTAGATGATGCTAGGGAGGGAGGAAAGGTGAGTAAATGCTACTGGATAGAAAGGAAAGGTGAGTAGACGAAGCTGGGGAAGGAGGAACGGTGAGTAGATGATGCTAGGGAGGGAGGAAAGGTGAGTAGATGATACTGGGAAGGGAGGAAAGGTGAGTAGATGATGCTGGGGAGGGAGGAAAGGTGAGTAGATGATACTGGGGAGGGAGGAAAAGTGAGTAGATGATACTGGGGAGGGAGGAAAGGTGAGTAGATGATGCTGGGGAGGGAGGAAAGGTGAGTAGATGATACTGGGGAGGGAGGAAAGGTGAGTAGATGATGCTGGGGAGGGAGGAAAGGTGAGTAGATGATGCTGGGGAGGGAGGAAAGGTGAGTAGATGATGCTGGGGAGGGAGGAAAGGTGAGTAGGTGATGCTGGGGAGGGAGGAAAGGTGAGTAGACAACGCTGGGGAGGGAGGGAAGGTGAGTAGATGATGCTGGGGAGGAAGGAAAGGTGAGTAGATGATGCTGGAAAGGGAGGAAAGGTGAGTAGATGATGCTGGGGAGGGAGAAAAGGTGAGCAGATGATGCTGGGGAGGGAGGAAAGGGAGAGTAGATGATGCTGGGGAGGGAGGAAAGGTGAGTAGATGATGCTGGGGAGGGAGGAAAGGTGAGTAGGTGATGCTGGGGAGGGAGGAAAGGTGAGTAGGTGATGCTGGGGAGGGAGGAAAGGTGAGTAGATGATGCTGGGGAGGGAGGAACGGTGAGTAGATGATGCTGGGGAGAGAGGAAAGGTGAGTAGATGATGCTGGGGAGAGAGGAAAGGTGAGTAGATGATGCTGGGGAGGGAGGAAAGGTGAGTAGATGATGCTGGGGAGAGAGGAAAGGTGAGTAGATGATGCTGGGGAGGAGGAAATGTGAGTAGATTATGCTGGGGAGGAGGAAAGGTGAGTAGATGATGCTGGGGAGGAGGAAATGTGAGTAGATTATGCTGGGGAGGAGGAAAGGTGAGTAGATGATGCTGGGGAGGGCATTAAGGTGAGTACATGCTTCTGGGGAGAAAGGAAATGTGCACCCTTTCTTTTCATGGGCAAAGGAAAGATTCACTTTGAGGACAACTTTCACTTAAAGGTTAAAAACACATAAAAAATTGATTCTCCTCTAAGGATTTTATATGACACAGTTCAGAAATCCCCCTTTCCTAAAACATTGGCTTACTTTCAGCTAGTGACTAAAGCATCCATGTAGTACACATTATACAATTTTATGTGCAGCGTATTCATGCAAATTCCATCTCTTGTGGTTTCTTTTTTTTTTTTTTTTTTTTTTTTACTGCTACCTAATTCCGCACTTTGCAAATTACCATTCTGCATAAGTGACTTTGAGGGGGGGAAAAAAAGTTCGAGAAAAACAAGATTGAGTGCCAGCGCGCTCCGCTCCAGCAAATTAAACTTTTGCAATTTTCTTTAAATAAGATCTGGGATTTTTTATCACATAGAAGCCAAATTATGTTGGCTCTTTTTATTCAGAAAACAAATTTGCAGCAGGGAATGAAATCTGGGCAGCTGCTGTAAATATACGCGGCACAGCTTGCATACATCAGTATAACTTGGAGGGATTGGACAGCGGAGCGTATACCCCAGGATAATCAGGGCAGAGTGGGAATACCCTAGAGCCAACATCTTGGTTATAGAGGCAATCTGAAACGTGTTGAGCAAATGCTAGTTGCCTGGCTGCCATTCTGGCCCCCTGTCTTCAGTACTTTGAGTCACTTACCAAGAAGTATGCAAATAAGACCTTATGGCCCAGATTCACAGAGAGCGGCGTATCTCTGTGCGGGCGTAGCGCATCTCATATGCGATACGCCGACGTAAGATAGAGAGGCAAGTACAGTATTCACAAAGCACATAGGGCCAGATTCACAAAAGAGATACGACGGCGTATCTCCTGATACGCCGTCATATCTCTGTTTCTATCTATGCGACTGATTCATAGAATCAGTTACGCATAGATAGCCCTTAGATCCGACAGGTGTAATTGTTTTACACTGTCGGATCTTAGGATGCAGTACCGCGGCCGCCGTTGGGGGGAGTTCGCTACGTCGCCGCTAGTCTAGTTTCCCATTGCAAAGTTAGTCGTCGTTTTTGGTGCCTTAACTTTACACAGCAATCGTATTGCTGTATACAGTATGGCCGTCGTTCCCGCGTCGAAATGTAAAAATTAACGTCGTTTGCGTAAGCCGTCCGGGAATACAGAATTACGCTACGCGCGTCGCCGTTCAAAAAAATGACGTCACTGCATGCAAAGCACGACGGGAATTGCGAAACAGAGCATGCGCAGTAGGTTTGGCGCGGGAGCGCGCCTAATTTAAATGGCACACGCCCATTTGAATTGGCCCGCCTTGCGCCGGACGTATTTACGGTACACCGCCGCAAGTTTCCAGGTAAGTGCTTTGTGGATCGGGCACTAAAACTGGAAACTTGCGGCGGTGTAACGTAAACGGGTTAGCATACACGGCTGCAAATGTATGTGAATCTGGCCCTTGCTCCCTAAGTTAAGGCGGCGTAGCGTAAATGGGCCGGCGTAAGCCCGCCTAATTCAAATTAGGAAGGTAGTGGGCGTGTTGTATTAAAATTAGCCCTGACCCCATGTAAATGAATTCCCGAACGAACGGCGCGTGCGCGCGCATGCTCAGAATCACGTTGAATTTACGCCCTAAGATACGACGGCTCAATGGCAACGACGTGAACGTAACCTATGCAGTACGCCCAGCCCCATTCATGTACAACTTACGTAAACAACGTAAAATCCGACGGCAGTTCCGACGTCCATACCTAACATGACTTAGACCAACTATTTGGTGGTTTATCTTTACGCCGGACGTACGCCTTACGTAAACGGCGTAGCTTACTGCGACGGGCGCAAGTACGTTTGTGAATTTGTGTATGTCGCTTATTTACATATTTGACGCGTAAATCAATGGAAGCGCCCCTAGCGGCCAGCGTAAATATGCACCCAAGATACGACGGCGTAGGAGACTTACGTCGGTCGTAGGAAGCCAAAATTCAGGCGTATCTGGTACTGTGAATTAGGCGCATAGATACGACGGCGCAACCGTGGACTTACGCAGTGTATCATTAGATACGTTAGCGTAAGTCTTTGTGAATGTGGGCCTTTGACTTTTTCTTGATCTATAAATTTAGAGACCAGAGACTCAGGATGTGTTAAAGTCCATAAGGCCAGTGGTGGGCAGGGCCGTCTTAATAGCATCATGGGCCACTGGGCAAAGTAATGCTCTGGGGCCCCTACAATGGAGAAGTAGGTAGAAGGGAAAAAATCTGCATTCTGTGCAGCAAAGAAACAGTGGGAAATACTACATACATTAAAGTGGGGGTTCACCCTAAAAAAAAAAATGTCTTTGTCTACCATGCCATCCAGCATACTAGCGTCAGCTACAGTATGCCTTTATTTTTTATTTTTTCGCTGTACTCACAGTTTAATCCATTAGTTTAGTTTCAGACTGCCGCGGGGAAAGGCGTTCCTATGAAGAGGAGAACATGATTGATGGCCGGCTATGGCACGTCACGTGTTCCGAAAATAGCCGAAATAGGACTTGGCTCTTCACGGCGCCTGCGCAGTCAGCTCCTAGTCTGTGCGCAGCCGCCGTATAGCGCCGTGAAGAGCCGAGTCCTACTCCGGCTATTTTCAAAACGCCTGACGCGCCATAGCCGGCCGTCAATCATGTTCCCCTCTTCATAGGAACGCCTTTCCCCGCGGGAGTCTGAAACAAAACTAATGGATTAAACTGTAAGTACAGCGAAAAAAATAAAAATAAAGTCATACTGTAGCTGACGCTAGTATGCTGGATGGCATGGTAGAAAGTTGTTTTTTAGGGTGAACCTCCGCTTTAAGTAATAAAGCTGTCCTGTGCATATAATATATCTGCTAGATTGATGCCTCCCCAGCACTTTGACCCCTCTACACCCCAGATAGTCGCCCATCACTCTCAGTGCCATCATGGGGGGGCCCCCAATTTCGGGGCAGCGTGGGCTCAAGGACCAGCTGCTTTGGGAAAAGTGCAGGGGCCCCCCATTCAGCTGGGGCCCCTGGGCAGTGCCCAGGTGTGCCCTCTCATTAAGACAGCCCTGGTAGCAGGTCATCCTTTGTATTGTCTTATTGTTATGTGTATCCCCTTCACAAAAAAACACCCAACTTCTGTTCTATATAGAGTGTACCCAGCCCTACTGCAGCTGTTTTTGCATGGCTGTAGAAGCTGCACTATAGACGTCCTCGGCTCCTCCGGCCACTGGGGGGCGCACGAACGCCGGCGGCGTGCGCGCCCGCCGCATCACTGAAATGCTGATGCGCATGCCTGTCGGCCACGATGTCCGCCAGGCACCCACGATTGGCGGTTACACAGACAAGGACGTGTATCTGTGTGTGTAATCTGTCAGGGAGAGAGGAGACGATGCTGTGTCCCTTGTACATAGGGACACAGATCAGTTACCTCCCCCCACAGTTAGAAACACTATGCAGGATACACATTTAACCCCTTCCTCGCCCCCTAGTGTTAACCCCTTCCCTGCCAGTCACATTTATACAGTAATTAGTGCATATTTATAGCACTGATCAATGTATAAATGTGAATGGTCCCAAAAATGTGTCAAAAGCGTCCGATGTGTCCGCCATAAGTTCCAATAAAAATCGCAAATCGCCGTCATTACTAGTAAAAAAAAAATAATAAAAACAAACAATAATTCTGTCCCCAATTTTGTAGGCGCTATAACTTTTGCGAAAACCAGTCATTTATTGCGATTTTTTTTTTTTTTTTTTTTACCAAAAACATGTAGAAGAATACGTATCGTCCTAAACTGAGGACATTTTTTTTTTTTTTAAATTGGGATATTTATTATAGCAAAAAGTAAAAAAAAATTTTTTTTCAAAATTGTCACTCTTTTTTTGTTTATAGCGCAAAAAATAAAAACTGCAGAGGTGATCAAATACCACTAAAAGAAAGCTCTATTTGTGGGAAAAAAAGGACGCCAATTTTGTTTGGGAGCCACGTCGCAAGACCGCAAAATTGTCAGTTAAAGCGACGCAGTGCCGGAAGCTGAAATTTCGCCTGGGCAGGAGGGGGGTATATGTGCCCAGTAAGCAAGTGGTTAATATCACGTTAAGGCCTCATGCACACTGCAGCTCAAGTGTTTTACTTTTTTTTCTGCCTCTAAACACCCCTCCATGACAGTCTAGGCACACATAGGAGCTTACAGGGGTTTGGACTCAGAAAACAAAAAACAGTACTTGCTCGTTCAACAGAGAAGCATTTGGGGAGGAAAAGAAATGCACAAACACACATAAAAGGGCATAAATACGTGTTAAACTGGTTGTAAGGTTTTGTTTTTCTTTAAAAAAATAACAAACATGTTATACTTACCTCCACTGTGCAGCTCGTTTTGCACAGAGTGGCCCCTAACCCTGTCTTCTGGGGTCCCTCGGCGGCTGTCTCTTTCCTCACTGCAAGAGCATTCCACCTTCATGGGAAGTGCTCTCCCAAGGGGGTTAGCTTGCGGGCGTGCTCCCGTGATACATTCGGAGGCTAAAGCCGCCGACTGTATCACTCGCCCCCGGCGCGACGCGTCATTGGATGTGATTGACAGCAGCGCGAGCCAATAGCTGCGCTGCTATCAATACATCCAATCTAGCCAATCAACGGCCAGACTTCACAGCAGGTGAACAGGCTCAGGTAAGTAAAACGAGGGGGCTGGGGGGCCGTCATTGCCAGGTGTTTTTTCACCTTAATGCATAGGTTCCATTAACCTCCCTGGCGGTATGATTCTTTCAGAAATAAGATGCTGAAAGCGGTACCATTATTTGCAAGGAAATTTGGCGTTTTATACTGTAGGCCTGTAATTTTTAGGAATAACTCACTTAAATCTGACCAAACAAGAGTCTAGTAGGCATCCCGGGTATGACATTTTTTTTAAAACAAAATGATAAATTATAATATAATAAATAATTATAAATAATTATAACAAATAATAATATAATTCTAATAAAAATTATTCAATAATGTAATCAAATCAAAATCACTGAAATTTGCTCAGTTGCAGAATTGTCGCTGTCATTATTTTAATTTTTTTTCGACTAATTGCCCCACAAATCGCTATCACACAATTCTGCAAGTGATTATTATTTATTATCGCTGTTTTCTAGCTGCTCTAAAATCACTTTTGACATAAAGGGACACTTTTGGACAATCTACAGTTTCCAGGCAGAAAGAACAGTTTTTATTATATACAAGTACATGTAGGGCACTGGGCAGACCACTAGGGACAAAGGGGGTGTGTGTATTTTTTACATACAGTACTGTAATCTATAAGATTACAGTATACTGTATGTAATGTGTTTGTTTACGTTTTTGAATTTGGCGCCGTTCTCCACTCCCGTGCGTCGTAACGTCGCAGAGAACAGAGATCGGCGGCACAGGAGGACGCTGAGTGAATCGAGCGAGGTCCCGCTCGCTCAGACAGCACGGTGGCATCGCTGGATCCAGGGACAAGGTAAGTAACTTTGTCTTCTGCTGCAGCGAGGCAAGCCCGAGTCTGACTTGGGGTTACCGCTTTTGGTATAAAAATCTTACCCCGAGTCTGACTCGGGAATACCGCCAGGGGGGTTAAGGTGAAAAAACACAAACCTTTACAACACCTTTAACACAATGAGGGTTATTTACTAAAGGCAAATCCACTTTGTGCAAATCTACAAGTGCAAAGTGCAAACTACAAGTGCAAAGTTCACTTGAAATTGCTTTGAAAGTACACTTAGAAGTGCAGTCACTGTAAATCTGAGGGGAAGATCTGAAACGAGGGGGAAGCTCTGCTGATTTTATCATCCAATCATGTGCAAGCTAAAATGCTGTTTTTATTTTCCTTGAATGTCCCCCTCAGATTTACAGCGACTGCACTTTCAAGGGCACTTTGCACTTTTAGTGCAAAGTGGATTTGCCTTCGCAAATAACCCCCATAGTGTTTATGCGCGCTTGCATGTTAATTCATTCTAATGGCCAGAATAAATATTCTGCCCAGAAAGAAAGCATTGAATGTGTACAATATGCGCAAATGTATAATGCCGCTTTTCCTGCCTTTTTGTGGCTGCTTTTCCCCTTTAAGGAGGAAAAGCATCTAAAAGAACAGTGTGCATGGAGTCCAATGAGAGTGCATGAAAATATGCATTTTTAACCCCTTATTTCATGTTTTTCTTTCACCTAGTAACCATTGGTGTGCCCAGCCTATTGCATTAGGGTTTGCACCCCAAAGCACAAACGCACATGCGTGTATTTCAGCAGAGCAGTGGAAGGTGTGAGTAGAGCAGAGATTGGTGCCAGTAGGGCAGTGGATGGTATCAGAAGTTTTTTATTTTATTGTTTTTTACTATTTTCTTTTTGTAATTATTTTTTACATTTTTTTTTATTTTATTCTTTTTTTTTATTTTCTTTTTGTAATTTTTTTATTTTACTTTTTTATATATTTGTATTTCCTTTTTTTTTTTAGGAGCCCCTTTTAGGAATTTGGTGAAATATCAAAGGTCTAAACAGACCCCTGATATCTCTCAAACAAACATAGTTTACTATGCTTCAGTTAAGACTGAACTTATTGCCAAATGAATGAACACAGGAGCAATTACTGTGTTCATCCAGAAAAGGAAGGGGTAAATTAAATATTTACCAGCCCCTTCCCCCCGCTCTCCATCCTGAAACATTCCCCCGCAGCAGCTTGTGGGACAGGAGAGAAGGGAAGCTGGCAACACTGCAGGGAGGAGACAGGGTGTGCCAGGAAGCAGAGGGAATCAGCACTGCATGGGGTGATTAGGGTGTGCTCAGGCACACCCGGCACACACTGTGCACACGCCTATGCTAGTAACTAACTTTCCATTGGCTAAAAAAGCCTAAAAAAAAGATCTGAAAGAGCATGTAGAAACTCCAAATCCCCTGAAGAAACAATGTAATGAAATAAATTGTATTCAAAAAAATAAAACTGACAGTAGATCATCATAACAGTTAGGGGAACTTCTTCTTCTTCTAAAGTAGGTCAGCAAAGGCAGCCCCTCTATTGCTCTAAAGACTAACACTGTAAGGTTGGCTGCTACAGTTGTCACAGCTGAGGCTCCCATCCAGCACTAAAAGCTTTGATTGCCCATCTTTCATAATCAGTGCTAGTTCCAGGGCTGGCATGGGACTGTGTACCCCGAAATTGGCATCCCTTGCAGGCTTTGGCATTACCATTCTCCAGCAATGGATGTAAGCCTTTGCTGTGTGAAGAAAATACTGTTCTTCCAATATCCCTTTAAAGGAAAATTATAACAGTTCCTGTTTTTATACAATATTTGTATTATAAATAAGCATTTCATGCTAACTGCTGCGGACAGGGCCATCTTTTTTTTTTTTAAAAGGTTTTTATTGTTAGCCATATACACAGTTACAGGAAATAGCATTGCATACAAATGACAAGTACTTATGTAGGACAGTCAAAAGTAAAAAATATGGAGGAAAAAAGATTAAAGGAATGGGGTTTCCCCCGTCATACATTTCCATGTCCTTAACAGTAGTAGGAAGTAACCCTAACATGGGTTCTTCTAAAGTGCATATAGCCTTTTATATTGTAAACCGAGAACTAATTATTCAAACTTCGGGCTCCTGATCAGAAGGAACAGTGTAGCTAGATTATATCATATATCTTAAGTTCAGAGCACCATGCCCATCAGAAAGTAAAATAATAAACCACAAAACTAGGGCATATAAACAAACATATAGAGAAAAAAAAAGAAAACCCTCTCTCCCGAGTGTCGTGTGTCGTTGCCTCCCCATCTCCCCAGATCCGCCCGCACCAGAGCTGCACAATACGTCTCATACATTGCATATAGAGAACAAGAAAACATAATTCCTTACACCTCTCCAGAGTTAGTGTCCCTGGAGTCTACCCAACTACCCCACACATTATGAAATTTTTTCTTGCTTCCCCTCGCTTCATAGGTCATTTTGTACATTGTAATATTAGCATTGATTAACCCCTTCCAGGCAGATATAGTGAGGAAATCCCTCTTTATCCAGTTCAGGACAATGAGCTTCCTGGCATAGTAGAAGAGCAATCTCAGGAAGATTCGCCTATTGTTACTCATGATATCATCCTCTATAATACCTAAGAGACACAGAAGTGGGCTGCATATGTTCGGGAGATCAAAAGTATCTGCAATAAATTGCGTAACCTGCGACCAAAACGGTCGAATCCTATTACAGTCCCACACCATATGCATAAAGGTGCCCTCTGCCACCAAGCACTTATGACAAACAGGGTTCTCTCTTCTGCCCATTCTATATAATCTGTGTGGTGTGTAATACATTTGATGCAGGTATCGCAGCTGAATCAGCTTGTCTCTTGCCGAGATCACAGTAGGGAGATATGACACTAGGACCTCCTCCCACTGTGGTTCCGTCAGTTCTGGTATTATCATAGTCCACTTAAGTCTCGTCTTTTCCTCTCTCGGTCGTATCTTACTCATGAGCATATTATAGTAGGTAGAGACTAACTTGGTATGTTCAGGATTCAACAATAATGATTCTAACTTAGTGTTTTCTAACACCACTACCCCAGAGCCAAGCTGCGCCTGAGCTGCATGTCTCAGTCTTGTGTACTGAAATCTCCAAGTTTCGGGTACCCCCAATTCCCTTTTCAAGTGCGTGAACGTTTTCAACTCCCCTCTGTCAAACAGTTGATGTAAGTAAACCAGGCCAAATTTGGCCCACCTATGTCCATCTTCCAGTAGAAAGATGTCCGTTAATCTGGGGTTAAACCACAGCGGAGCATTAGGGGACAAGTGCAGGGGGGTGTCCAAAGTGTGTCTCCTACATATCTCAAGCACCGCTTTGGCTGATCTAAGGATTACCATTCCATCTGTTGTCGGGACCTCCCCTCTGTGAAAAAAGTTCAGCAGTGTCTCATATGAGGTTGCCACAGCCGCCTCCACCGCTACAGCGGCATTGTTCAGCTGGGGGAACATACGCCAGTGGGCATGAACTAGCTGCGACGCCAGGTAGTATAGGCGGAGGTCAGGGATCGCCAGACCTCCTCTTCCCACCGGCAACTGCAGCACAACCAGCGCCACCCGAACTGCCCCGCCACCCCACAAAAAGGAGGTCAGCAGGGAGTCGATGTATCTAAAGGTCTTCCTGGGGATGCCTACGGGGGCGTTAGAAAGAATGTACAGGAATTTTGGGAGAAAGATCATTTTAAACAGGTTGGCCCTCCCCAGCATTGTAAGCGGGAGGTCCTTCCATTTTTTCACCCTGTCCTCGAAGTCTCGTATGACTGGCCATAAGTTTGTCTTTGAAAATTTCTCTATAGGCAATTCTACGGTTATTCCTAAGTACTTAAAGCGGTCTGTCACCTGTAGGGGGAACTGAGCAGGGAGAGCTAGATCTGGTTGTGGATCCAGAGGAAAGAGCGCCGACTTAGACCAATTGATCCGGAATCCAGAGAAGTCACCGAACTCTCGGATCAAGGAAAACGCGGTTGTCAGGGATTCCTCAGGATCGCCCAAATAAAGGAGCATATCGTCCGCGTATAGTGATACACGTTCCTCCAGGTCCCCGACCAGCAGCCCTGCAATGCCAGCCCGATCCCTGAGCCTAGTCGCCAGGGGTTCTATGGCTAGTGCGAATAAAAGTGGTGACAGGGGGCAACCCTGCCTAGTTCCCCGCCTGATCGGAAACGAGTCCGAAACGAGGCCATTGACCCTGACACTAGCCTTTGGCTCCGCATAGAGCAACCTGACCCAGCTCACAAACCTCGGTCCCAGGCCCAGTTTTAGTAGTAGGGGAAAAAGGTAGGTCCACTCCACAGAGTCGAATGCCTTTTTTGTGTCTAGTGATGCCACCACCCTCCGACCAGAGTTAGCATGGGACACTTGCAAATTAACATATAACCTCCTCAGATTCATCTGAGTGCACCTCCCCGGTATAAAGCCGGTTTGGTCTGAATGGATTAGTTTCAGTATTACCGACTGCAGTCTACCCGCCAAGATCTTTGCCAACACCTTAACGTCGGTGTTGATCAGAGAAATCGGCCGGTAAGACTCGCACTCCAGTGGGTCCTTACCCGGTTTCGGAATTACCACAATCAGTGCTTCCCGCATCGACTCTGGTAATATGCCCTCCTTTTCTGCGTCACTGAACACCGTTTGGAGGCGTGGGATTAAGCTCTCTTTATGCAACTGATACCATTCGGCCGGGAGGCCATCTAAACCTGGCGACTTTCCCGGTTTAAAAGAAGCAATGGCCCCAGCCACCTCTTCTGATGTTATGGGTTGGTCAAGAGCAGCCCTTTCACCCTGCGTCAGGGATGGGAGAGTCATTTCATCTAGATAGGAAGAGACGTCTTGAACTGTAGAGCTAGATTGGGACTGGTATAATGTATTATAAAAGTCTCGGAACGTGGACAGTATATCTTGAGAGTCGCTCACTAATTCCCCAGTCGGGCGTTTAATCTGCAATATCGATGTAGGGGCATATAGGGGTTTTGCCAAAAATGCCAGCAGACGGCCGCTTTTGTCCCCAAACTCAAAAATGGACCTAGCCTGTTTCAGTTGCAGTTTCATAGTCTGATCCGTCAGTAGTATTTTATATTGTCTTGTTAAGTCCTGCCATGAGCTATAGGTATCCGGGGATGGGGTCTGAATATACTGTCGTTCTGCAGTTACAGTAGCCTGTTCAGCCTGCTTCACATCTAAATTTAAGGCCTTTGCAAAGTCCCTAGTTTCCTTGGCAAACACCCCCCTCAAAGTTGCCTTAAAGGCGTCCCACTGAATCGGTACCGAGGTGCCGGAGCTATTCTCCCTCCAATACAGATCAATAGCCGTCTTACATTTAATCTTCACATATTCCTCCTCCAACCACTGCGTTTTCATACGCCACAGTCGTCTCCCAGCAGGTACACCTAAAGTCAGCGTGACCTCCATAGGAGAGTGATCTGAGAGAGCTCTGGGGAGGTATCTAACCCCTGAAACCAGAGGCAATGCATCCACAGAGGACAGCACCATATCAATTCTGGATAGTGTCCTATGTGTCCCCGAGTGACATGAGTATTCTCTGACCCCAGGGTTGCGACACCGCCACACATCAGTGAGGGCGTAGCTGTCCAACCAGGCGGAAAGAGCATGACGTGGACCAGTCACACTCCCATGTCTATCGAGTGACCCATCCGACACCGCATTAAAATCTCCCAACAGTAGTAGTGGACCCTGGGCCACCTGTATTGCAGCTGTAAGGATTTCTTCAAGTACCTGGAAGGAAAAAGGGGGAGGGACATATACACACACTAGCGTCAGGCAGGTCCCGAACATTTGACAGACAAGAACAGCATACCTCCCCTTTGGGTCGCTTTTAACCTGTAAAATATGTGCCGCCGCCTTTTTAGTGACTAGAATGGCCACTCCTCTAGAGTACGTAGAGTACTCAGCATGTATTACCCTCATCACATTAGCCTTTTTCAACGCCAATACCTTAGAACCTTGGAGATGTGTCTCCTGCAGCATGATAATATGTGGTTTATACCTCTTTATGAAGTCAAAGACAAGGGAACGCTTAATCCTTGAATTCATACCCCGGACATTCCAGGACAACACATTTATCTTACCCGACATCCTGTAAAGTAACGAATCGCAGGTGCATACCCAGGGTTTCTCCGGACCCCTCCGATGCGGTCCACCATAGCAACCTGTGGAGATTTAATAAGAGAGAGACAACGACACACGACCCAAGTTCACAGAGAAAAATAGAACCCCTCCCCCCACCCTGCACACAGCCCCAACCTGCCGAGTGCCTGTATCCCATAACTTCAGCAAACAAATTGTCAGGGGATTATATCAGTCTCACCCCCCAACCACCTACTCCCTCCAGGGAGTCTATGTTAACAGAGCCGTTGACACGGACTCAGTAAGTCAGTTCCATAGGGAAAAAAAAAAAACCCCAGCAAAAAATGGAAAAAAAGGGGGGGAGGAAAAAATACCCCCAATCCACACAAAAAAGCAATAAAGAAAATGTGCTGGTGAATCCGGGCAGGGCTCGGTTCAGGAAAACCGAGGTGTCAGAGCCAAATAGTCACAGTGGGATTGACCACACCCGTCCCAGCATCAAACAGAGCGCAGGCAGAAACAAACGGCCCAGAGTAAGAGCCCAGCCTATGTTATATAGTTAGTGGTCATTTCTTGGACTGGGTTTTCCCCTAGTGTCCAGCCATCTTGAAGCCTCTATAGGGGAATTGAAGAAGAACACTTTGCCCTCGTCGACCACTCTGAGCTTCGCAGGGTACATCATACTGTAAGCCATATGCATATCTCTCAGTCTCTTTTTAACATGCAGGAAACTGGCTCTCTGTTTCTGGGTAGCTGCAGAAAAATCAGGATAAATAGAGATCCTGTTCCCATTAAATTGGAGATCTCCTACAGTGCGAGCTGCCCTCAGAATATTTTCACGATCTCTAAAGTGTAGGATACGTGCAATCATAGGACGCGGATGGGCACCTGGTGGGGGGGGTTTAGATGGAATGCGATGTGCCCTCTCTATAGCAAACAGACGGGAAAAAGTAGTGTCAGCCAGGGTGTCTTTTAGCCAGAGCTCAAGGAAGTCCTCAGGCTGTTTGCCCTCTGCCTTCTCAGGGAAGCCTACCAGACGTATATTATTCCTCCTCTGGCGGTCTTCCATGTCCCATAACTTATCTGTATGAGCCCCCACCTCACAGTGAATGTTCTGCAGTTTATTCTCCAAAGGGCGCACCACATCTTCCAGGTCACTAATTCTCTGCTCAGCTTCCCCAGCTCTCTCCCTGATGGTTTGCACATCATGTTTAAGGAACGACAATTCAGTCCTGATACCATCAATGTGGTCAGTGAGGGTAGTCTGGCACGTGTATATGGCCTCCATAATCTGCTTCAGGGAGGGCTCCCCTCCGCCTGCTTCAGAAGCCTCATCTCCCCCCTCCTGTGGTTGTGATTCGGCCTGCTTTGTGCTCCGCTTCGGCCCCTTAGTTCTGGGAGGTAGCTGGCTCACCTGGGTGTCTGTCAGTGAGGGCCATTCGACCTCCGGAGGCCTTTCCGCGCTGGGGCCCTGTCCCACTGCCTCATGGCGGCCGCCATCTTGAGACTTCCAGGCAAAGTGGACCGGGCGCTGTTCCGGAGTTGCCATCGGTGCACGGCCGTATTTGACCATCCCTACATGGGCAGCACGGGATCCGGAGTCGGGGGATGTCTCTGCCTGCGGTGTTTGGCTGCTCTGTCTCCCAGGATTTAGTCAGGATTCGTCTGCCCTGCACGGAGCTCCGGACCAGCGCTGCTCACATGTCGGCCGTTGGCTCCGCCCCTATGGACAGGGCCATCTTTAACGTGGAGGTCCAACCTAAAAAAAAAATACATAAAAATGCTAAAAAAAAAAAAATTGAAAAAAAAAAATGTTTTACTTACCAGTAAATTCTTTATTTTTTCACAAAAATAGCAATACAGTATTACATGTGAATACATTAATACATCCTCTATTTTACAACTACCAACTTCTTAATAAGCGCCAATTTATATTCCACATCTAGAGAGGTTATATTATCTTTAAAGCGGTGGTTCACCCTCCTTAACAACAGTCTAGCATTACATTTGGCATAGTAGCGCGAGCTACAGTATGCCTGTCTGTATTTTTGTATCCCCGTACTCACTGTGCAATTGTATATTGAAGATTCCGACTCCCGCGGGGAATGGGCGTGCCTATGGAGAGGGAGGATGATTGACGGCCGGCTCTGGCACGTCACGCTCCCCGAAGACAGCCGGAGTAGGTCTCGGCTCTTCACGGCGCCTGCGCACAGGCTATGCGCAGGCGCCGTGAAGAGCCAAGCCTACTTCGGCTATTTCCGGAAAAGCGTGACGTGCCAGGGCCGGCCGTCAATCATCCTCCCTCTCCATAGGCACGCCCATTCCCCGGATTCTTCAATATACAATTGCACAGTGAGTACGGGGATAAAAAAATACAGACAGGCATACTGTAGCTCGCGCTACTATGCCGAATTTAATGCTAGAGGAAAAAAATTTTTTTTTTTTTTATATAGGGTGAACCCCCGCTTTAAGCTAGCTCATCATCTATTCACACTTCCTTGATAATCTAATATAAGTCCGCAATTTCTACCCTTGTTACATTTTCCTTAACCAGGAAAAGCCCTGGTTATCCTCCAACAGAGATTCAAAAGGACAGAGAAAGAAAAAGGAAGAGAAGGAAAAAGATGGCGAAAAAGAGAGAAAAAAATAATATTATGCCCCCTTCTACCACCACCCCCCAGCCGTTCCCCAGCACGCATATCCAAAAATGATTTGTTATAACAAAATTGTGTAAGGGTTTTTCACAGAGCGGCCTCGATCCTCCTTTTCTGGGGTCCCCCCCCCCACTCCGCAGCGCTCCTGGCTCCTCCTCTTCTTGAGTGCCCCCAAGAAAGAGCCACTTTCCATTGAGGCACACGTGCGGGCGCGCTGCTGAGTTCTGCTGCTGCGTCCATTGACACGAACAGCAGGGCTCGGCTGGCTCCCTTAGGTGGACTGACCCTTTAAAAATAAGTGCCAGAATGGAAGGAAGTAGAGGCTCACCAGATACAGGGACCCAGACAAGTCTGTGACTGCTGCAGCCATTATCTCTACACCCAAAGTTTTCTGGCCCTTCTGATAATCAGACATACGGTATAGAAGTAGTATGTATTCCTCTGTAAGGCCCACAGTCAATATTCAAGACTAGGGATGAGCCGAACAGCCCCCCGTTCGGTTCGCACCAGAACCTTCGAACGAACCGAGCGTTCGCGCGAACATTTAGAACCCCATTGACGTCTATGGGACTCGAACTTTCGAATTCAAAAGTGCTCATTTTAAAGCCTAATATGCAAGTTATTGTTGTAAAACGTCTTTGAGAACCCGGGTCTTGCCCCAGGGAACATGTATCAATGGGAAAAAAGGTTTAAAAATGGTTGTTTTTTCAGGAGCAGTGATTTTAATGATGCTTAACCACTTCAATACCGGGCTTTAAAACCCACCTCCTTCCCGGGCCTATTCTGGCACTTCTTTCCTACATGTACAAATCATCATTCTTTTGCTAGAAAATTACTCAGAACCCCCAAACATTATATATGTTTTTTAGCAGACACCCTAGGGAATAAAATGGCGGTAATTGCAACTTTTTATCTTGCACCGTATTTGCGCAATAATTTTTCAAACGGCTTTTTTTTGTAAAAAAAATGGTTTCATAAATTAAAAAATAACAAAACAGTAACGTTCGCCCAATTTTTTGGTAAAATATGAAAGATGATGTTACGCCGAGTAACTAGATACCTAACATGTCACGCTTTAAAATTGCGTACACTCATGGAATGGCGCCAAACTTCGTTACTTAAAAATCTCCATAGGCGACACTTTAAAATGTTTACAAGTTGCCAGTTTAGAGTTACAGAGGAGGTCTAGTGCTTGAATTGTTGCACACGCTCTAACGCACGCGGCGACACCTCACATGTGTGGTTTGAACGACGTTTACATACGTGGGCGGGGCTTATGTGTGCGTACGCTTCTGAGCGCGAGCTACCGGGGACAGGGGCATTTTAATTTTTTTATTATTATTTTTTATTTTACTTATTTCTTTATTTTTTACACTTTTTTTTACACTTTTTTTTTTTTCAATCGCTTTTATTCCTATTACAAGGAATGTAAACATCCCTTGTAATAGGAATGTGTGTGACAGGTCCTCTTTAAGGAGAGATGCTGGGTCAATAAGACCCCACATCTCTCCTCCAGGCTGGAAAGAATGAGATCGTGAAAAAAAATTCACAGATCTCATTCAAACTAGCCGCAATTGCGGTTTGTTTACTTACGGTGACCCGGGGCGTGACGTCATCACATCGCGCCCGGGCCTCCGACGGTCGTAGAGATGACTGGTGACCATCTGGTCACCAGTCATCTCTATGGCAAACATCCGGCGGACGGCGATCATCTCTCCGGGCCCCCGGTGGGACGGGAGAGCCCGGAGAAGCACCGGATGGCGGCGGGAGGGGGGGATGTCCCCTCCCGCCACCTGTAAGAACGATCTAGCGGCGGAATCGCCGCTATGATCGTTCTTACGGTGCGCAGGATCGCCGCCGCTAAAAAATGATATCTCAATGATGCCTCCGGGTGCAGGCATCATTGAGATATCCCCCCGCAAAGCCCAGGACATCATATGACGTCCACCCGGGATAACAGGTCCCCGTTTTGGACGTCATATGACGGCGTGCGGGTGTCAAGTGGTTAAATAAAAAAAATTAAAAAATTAGAAATTCCTTTAAATATCGTACCTGCTGGGTGTCTATAGTATGCCTGTGAAAACATCTTTGAGAACCCGGGTCTTGCCCCAGGGAACATGTATCGATGGAAAAAAAGTTTTAAAACTCCTGAAAAAAAGACCGTTTTTTAGAACTTGTTTTCCATTGATACATGTTCCCTCGGGCAAGACCCGGGTTCTCAAAGACGTTTACACAGGCATACTATAGACACCCAGCAGGTAGAATATTTAAAGGAATTTTTCATTTTTTTTTTTTTTTTAATTAAGCATCATTAAAATCACTGGGCCAGATTCTGGTAGATCGCCGCATCTTTGCGGCGGCGTAACGTATCTCATTTACGTTACGCCGCCGCAAGTTTTGCGGGCAAGTGCTTGATTCACAAAGCACTTGCCTGTAAAGTTGCGGCGGCGTAACGTAAATCCTCCGGTGCAAGCCCGCCTAATTCAAATGATCCGGCTAGGGCGCGTGGATCATTTAAATTAGGCGCGTTCCCGTGCCGAACGTACTGCGCATGCGCCGTCCCTAAAATTTTCCGACGTGCATTGCGCTAAATGACGTCATTGGTTTCGACGTTAATGCAAATGGCGTACAGCCCCATTCACGGACGACTTACGCAAACAACGTAAATTTTCAAATTTCGACGCGGGAACGACGGCCATACTTAACATTGACTGCGCCTCATATACCCAGGGGCAACTTTACGCGTCGCAAATCTTACGTAAACGTCGTAACTTCACTGCGTCGGTCGGGCGTACGTTCGGGAATTCGCGTATTTTGCTAATTTGCATACTCGTTCGGGAAAACGACGTCGGCGACACCTAGCGGCGAAAAAAAAAATCCATTTAAGATCCGACAGCGTGAGAGCCTTACGCCTGTCGGATCTAATGGTTATCTATGCGTAACTGATTCTATGAATCAGGCGCATAGATACGACGGGTGGACTCAGAGATACGACGGCGTATCAGGCGATACGCCGGCGTATCTTTTTTGAGAATCTGGCCCACTGCTCCTGAATCTTTAGGTGCAAACTACAGAGCACACGGCCAGTACACACCAAGTAGCTTTAGGTGCAAACTACAGAGGACAGGCAATACACCACGTGAGAATACTGCAGCTAGCACAATCACCTGCCTGCCAGTAAATTTGTTGGAAGAACTGATCTAGCTAAACTATACAGTGTATAAATATATGTACAACACCTGGGATGTATATATATCCTCTACACACTGTAACATTAACTGACTAGCCTGCCTGCTCTATCTACCTGCAAAAAATGACACTCTCTCTCTCTCTCTCTCTGTTCTCTCTTATAACCACCGCAGCACACTACACAAGGCCGACCTGCAGGCGGCCTTTTATAGTGTGGGGCGTGTACTAAACCCCCTGAGCCCTAATTGGCCAAAGCCACCCTGGCTTTGGCCAATTATGGCTCTCTGTTTTTTGCACGCTGTGATTGGCCAAGTATGCGGGTCATAGTGCATGCTTGGCCAATCATCAGCCAGCGATGCCGCAGTGAATTATGGTCTGTGAAACGTAACTCGAATTTGGCGCGAACGACCCGTTTTGTTCGGATTTCGGCGAACGATCGAACATACGATGTTCGAGTCGAACATGAGTTTGACTCGAATACGAAGCTCATCCCTATTCAAGACACGTGTCTAAATCATTCATCCTTTGCCCTCTTCTTTATAATCCGGTTTCCCATTCCTGCTACTCTTCTTTCATCATGTACATTATTACTACTTTAAAACATTGCTGCATCACATTGTAAATTGAATGAGCCTCTGACTTGACAGATATTAGGGGGTAATATTAGGTTACATTCCAAGTGCTTTTCTAAATTTGATTTTACTCGAGTTCTTTCCAAGAAAATAAATCCATGTATATTGCTTTGGGATAAGGTTATAGACTGCTGGGCACAGTGGCTTAATCACAGGGGTTACTGCGCAGACAAAAGGAACCAATCTATTTACTAGCAATACTTTCAGGACTTCCAGAGGTGCAAATTGCTGGGTTACTGTTCTTTTTTTTTGCTTCATTAAATAAGATTTCTAAATAGCTAACATACACTATGGGCCAGATTCAC
Organism: Rana temporaria; assembly: GCF_905171775.1. NCBI lineage: Eukaryota > Metazoa > Chordata > Amphibia > Anura > Ranidae > Rana > Rana temporaria. The sequence goes on along the minus strand of NC_053493.1, from coordinate 398,560,897 downwards.
GTAGAATCGCGGCGGCGTAACGTATCGTAGATACGTTACACCGCCGCAAGTTTTCATCGCAAGTGCCTGATTCGCAAAGCACTTGCGATGAAAACTACGCCCGCGGCCTCCGGCGCAAGGCGGGCCAATTCAAATGGGCGTGTGCCACTTAAATTAGGCGGGCTCCCACGCTGGACCTACTGCGCATGCTCCGTTTCGCAATTCCCGTCGTGCTTTGCGCGCTGTGACGTCTTTTTCTCGAACGGCGACGCGCGTAGCGTGCTTCCGTATTCCCGGATGTGTTACGCAAACGACGTTAAATTTTAGGGGCCAGATTCACATAGAACTGCGGCGGCGTAACGTATCGTAGATACGTTACACCGCCGCAAGTTTTCATCGCAAGTGCCTGATTCACAAAGCACTTGCGATGAAAACTACGCCGGCGGCCTCCGGCGCAAGGCGGGCCAATTCAAATGGGCGTGTGCCATTTAAATTAGGCGCGCTCCCGCGCCGGACCTACTGCGCATGCTCCGTTTCCTAACTCCCGCCGTGCTTTGCGCGCCGTGACGTCATTTTTTCGAACGGTAACGCGCATAGCGTACTTCCGTATTCCCGGACGTGTTACGCAAACTACGTTAAATTTTAAATTTCGACGTGGGAACGACGGCCATACTTTAGACAGCAATACGATTGCTGACTAAAGTTAGGGCAGGTAAAATAACGACTAAAATTGTGACGGGAAACTTGACTATGGACGACGTAGCGAACGCGAAAATCCATCGGGGATCCGCCGTAACTGCTAATTTGCATACCCGACGCTGGTTTACGACGCAAACTCCACCCAGCGGCGGCCGCGGTATTGCATCCTAAGATCCGACAGTGTAAAACAATTACACCTGTCGGATCTTATGGATATCTATGCGCAACTGATTCTATGAATCAGTCGCATAGATAGAAACAGAGATACGACGGCGTATCAGGAGATACGCCGTCGTATCCCCTTTTTGAATCTGGCCCTATATTACCAAAAGTATTGGGACACCTGCCTTTACACACACATGATCTTTAATTGCATCCCAGTCTTAGTCTGTAGGGTTCAATATGGAGTTGGCCCCCCCTTTGCAGCTATAACAGCTTCAACTCTTCTGGGAAGGCTGTCCACAAGGATTAGGAGTGTGTCTTCCAGAAGAGCATTTGTGAGATCAGGCACTGATGTTGGGTGAGAAGGCGTGATCACAGTCTCCGCTTTAAGACATCCCAAAAGGTGTTCTATCAGGTTGGGGTCAGGACTCTGCTCAGGCCAGTTAAGTTCCTCCACCCCAAACTTGCTCATCCAGGTCTTTATTTATTCACAGCTCCTAAAACGCTGCAAAGAAGCTTTTTTTGAGGCCCTGTTCACTCTGGCTTTCACACTGGGATTGCAGCTGAGGCTTTTTTCAGGCGCTTTGCAGGCGCTATTTTTAGCGCTAAAGTGCCTGAAAAATGCCTCCAGTGTGAAAGGGGTCTAAAGCTCTCTGAACGCTGGTCAAAGCTCATGTCACTAAATAAAATGGTTAACTTACAGTCCTGTATACACTTGCTTTTGATTTGCTTTGCTTCGGCTTTGCTTCAAAAATGATACCCTATTGTCAGGATCAGCGTCTAAAGGTGACACGTATAGCTACACAAGGGAACTGAGACCAAACAAAGGATATATATATTAAAGTGATATTTATTTACAGTGAAACACAGCAAACAACAAACACAGTAAACGTGAACATAAACAAACCCCCAAAGACAAATAACAAAAGAAAGTAACTAAATACAAAACTATTTAAAGGACAAGGGTACAGGGAATGCAAGGAAGTGGGATCTCAACAGGGTACTCAAATAGAAGAGAGGCAGAGAGGTACAAACTGGATCAGGCAAAGGCAGCAAGGAAGGGACCAGAATCGTGACGCCCTGGGGAAAGGGAGGAGCAGCCTTAAATATCCACCTGGCAGCTGGAGCCAGGTGTGGCTGATCAAAACCTGCTGGCTTCTGGGAGACACCTGCTGGTGGACACTGGAACTGCAGCATCTGCAAAGTGAACCCCAGTGCCACCAGCAGGTGAACTCAACCCTGACACCAGAGGTGTCTGTAGGGGGTGGCTAGGTGGGCTGAAGCCCCGAATGTGCCCCCAAAAAGCCCCGAGTCTCATGGCTGCAGGTCTCCATTATTAGCCCCGAGCGAACGGCGAGCGCCGGGACTGATCTGATCCCGAGCACTGCCGAATACGGCCGAGTGCCATAGCAGCAGGTCCCGCCTTCTGGAGCCAGCGCAACGCCTGTGATGGACGTCCCACTGGTCCAATGCCGGGTCCGCGGGACGTGTGACGTCCATCATAGGCGCTGCAGAGCGCCAGAAGGCGGGAATTACAACCACCCGGTGCGTGGGTACCGCGCTGATAGATGGAGGCCTGATCGTTCAGCTCCTCCACCATCCCGGGGATATATAAAATGGGGAGCTTACAGTCCTGTTTACACCTTGCAGCCGCTCAGCAGACTGCCTGCAGTGCACAGAGTGTCCGGGAACCCGCGGACATGGCATGCGGCTTGAGCTTCTAACAACAAAAAGCTGCCTGCCATAATTATTCTTCCCCCCCTCGGAGCAGACGTATCCACAAGATGGCGCCGGCGGCAGCTTGTCAGCTTCTAATAGCGGCTCCTCGCGCTCTGCACACAGCCCTCCACAGCATGGAACCTCCAAGTCCAAAGCTTCCCAGCCACGATCGCCTTCAGTCTCCACACGGCTGTGGCGGAGCCCTGCAAAAAGCAAACCAAGGCTGTCGGCGAATGCATCTCCGAGTCCTGAGTTAAGCCTTTTAATTGCTAATGCAATACCTACCTCTTACACCACTCATGACTTAGCTGACAACATTCAGCTCTTTTCCTGCCACAAACCAGCCTATGTCAGAATTCAGAAACAACCCTGAAAGTCAACATGCTAGTGTCCCTAAGTGCTTCCTTTACATGCTTATCTCAGGGAATGTGTAACTGACATACATACACACACTGACTTACACACACTGACTTAGAGTACATGTCAGTGTGTGTATGTATGTCAGTGTGTGTGTACTGACATATACAAACACATACTGACATATAAACACACTGACATATACACACACACACTGACATATACACACACACTGACATATATACACATACGCACACTGACATATATACACACACTGACATATATACATATATACACACTGACATATATACACACTGACATATGCATACACACACTGACATATGCACACACACACTGACATATGCACACACTGACATTTAGGTCAGTGTATGTAGGTCAGGTAGGTCACACAACCCCACTGCTCAGCCCAAAAAAAACTCGCCACTCCACTGAGCCCGCGCATACCCCCCCCCCCTTGTGCCTGCTTCGGGCTGAAGCCCCTGGTCTTTTTGACACCTAGCAACGCCCCTGCCTGACACCTATGTAGCTTTATTGGTGCTTCAAAGCCTCCAAAAAAGTCTATGGCAAAGCTCACTGGAAGCTCCACTGCAGCCCCAACAAAGCCCCATCGAAGCACCACCAAAGCCTAATCGAAGCCTCTCCGAAGCACCGAGCAAAAGCAAGGTGTAAACAGGACTGTAAGCTCCCCATTTTATCTAGTAACAGGAGCTTTGAATTGTTTTGAAAGAAGTCTAAACTAGCCCTAACTCTGGCAGGTTGGCTTACAATGATCAGCTTTTATGTATTCATGTAAAAACCTTTATCCCAAATGGAAAAACTGTTTACTGTAATTGATTATAAAGTATTAGCTGGAGTTTGCTTTCAATTTGTTAGTGTATTTAAAGGGGTTGTAAACCTTCCTATTTTTTTCACCTTAATGCATCCCTTTAAAATACTTGTTGGCCTCTCCCACACTTCAGGCAGTGGAATGAACGATGGCACAGATGAATACACCAATAACTATATTGATCTGAAAAGCAAAAGTACTTAGCACAGCAGTAAAAAAAAAAAAAGAAAAAAAAATCATAAAGGACTGCGACAATATTTCATTTATACAGCATAGTTAGAGGGCCCAATAAAACCCGCTGGCCCTGTAAATTCCTACCTCAGTGATAATGCAATTTCGTTTTTGGATATCAGCAATAAAATATCAGTTTAAATGGATTGCCGCTTAAGAATAAAGAAAGCTAAAGAATTCCTTAAAGGCCAGGCAACAGAAGGTCAGGCCGGAACGGGTTTTATGGTTACATAAAAGTCTCATATTAAATGACATAAACGTACTTTTCTTTAAATCGAATAAAAACACAATGAATAGAAATGAATGATGAAAAATCCATAGGGTTGAAGAACTTTCCGCCTGCTCCTGAAGAGCCAAAGTACTATGTTCCTATATGGCTGGCATTGTAGATATAGACGTGTTAACGAGATCAGCTTGTAATAATAACATTATCACTGTGTATTGAAGTAGTATTAAATGCCTTTTAAATCAGAAGTAAGCCCAAAAGCAAACTTTGGTGATTAGTGAGAAGAATGTTCCTTACATTGGTAGTCAATGGTAAGATTTTCCCTTGCAGTGTTGGTCAGTGGGAAGAATGTCTATTACATTGGTGGTCAGTGGGATGATTTCCCCTTACATTGGTAGTCAGAAGGAAGAATGCGCCTTACATTGGTGATCAGTTGGAGGAAAGCTCCTTACATTGGTAGTCAGTGGGAAGAATGTCTCTTACATTGGTGATCAGTGGGAAGAACGCTCCTTACATTGGTAGTCAGTGGGAAGAATGTCTCTTACATTGGTGATCAGTGGGAAGAACGCTCCTTACATTGGTAGTCAGTGGGAAGAATGTCCCTTACATTGGTGATCAGTGGGAAGAATGCTCCTTACATTGGTGGTTAGTAGTAAGAATGCTTCTTCAATGGTGGTCAGCGGGAAGAATGTTCCTTGCATTGAAAGTCAGTGGGAAGGATAATCCTTACATTGGTGGTCAGTGGTAAGAATGCTCCTTGTTAGATTTTGAATTTATTACTATTTTATGTGATAAAAGTTTCTGAGAATCAATATTTAAACATGGTAATTTTGAAGGTTGATGAGGAAAGAGAAAGGTCATCTGTTGTAGGTTACATCTTTTCTTGAAGTTCTACGTCAAGACAATGGGTGGAGATATGTTACTTAATATACACAAGTGGGTGTTACGTTTGTGACAGGAGCATCACCACCTTTCTTGGAGCTATTCTAAAAGTAAATTATGCTTAGCTCGGCTTTAAGAACAGTATAAGAATCCATGTGGTTTGAGTAGCTAGTTAGGACCTCGGGTCACCCAACCCTGCAGGGAGATGGGGGTAGGAAGCCCACCCAGCAGGAAGCTTTCACTATGGAAGCCGAGCAGAAAGACGTACCATCATAACATCTATTTCCTCCTTCTGAAACCTTCTGAATTACCATCTTGCCATGTGTTACCAGCTGCCAATATGTAAGCATTGTCGTTTTGCTTGTCTATCTTGAAGAATAAACTTCACGTTATTGAAGAAAGCCTAAGTCTTGTATATTGGGAACGAAACGCCTGGAAGAAGGAGACTATTGACATGACACGTGTCAAAAATGTCCCCTTTTCCACATTCATCACTCCTTACAATAGTGGTCATTGGGAAGAATGCTCCTTACATTGGTGGTCAGTGGGAAGAATGCTCCTTACATTGGTGGTCAGTGGGAAGAATGCTCCTTACATTGGTGATCAGTGGGAAGAATGCTCCTTACATTGGTGGTCAGTGGGAAGAATGCTCCTTACATTGGTAGTCAGTGAGAAGAATGCTCCTTACATTGGTGGTCAGTGGGAAGAATGCTCCTTACATTGGTGGTCAGTGGGAAGAATGCTCCTTACATTGGTAGTCAGTGAGAAGAATGCTCCTTACATTGGTGATCAGTGGGAAGAATGCTCCTTACATTGGTAGTCAGTGAGAAGAATGCTCCTTACATTGGTGATCAGTGAGAAGAATGTTCCTTACATTGGTGATCAGTGGGAAGAATGCCCCTTACATTGGTAGTCAGTGGAAAGAATGCTGCTTACATTGATGGTCAGTGGTCAGACTGCCACCCTTACAGATAGCTAAAGATAACTGGTATCATGCTGTTGGTTCTGCAAAGTGGCACAAGCCCCTAGGCAGGCATCATTAGGTAGGAGGTCAATCATCTACAGCTCAAGGAACCCCTAGCAACCTCTGGAGAGACCTTGGTTGAGAATGGATGTCTTAAACAATATGCCAGGCTTCTATAAAGCCCTGTTCATTATATTTGCATTGTTTGTTACTTTCTATTTGTTATCTATAGATATCTTCACACACATTTGTTATCTATAGATATGTTTCAATTTCTCTCCAATTAACGTTCCATTTTTGTCCCCCTCTTTCTCTCATCACAGCTGTGGTGTGATTTCGACAAATCAATTACCTCAAAAAACCTGACATTCAACTCCTCAGCCTCCGGCACCGACATCTGCTTTTATCCCGAGGTAATTACGATCTTGTCACTCTCTTGGCTAATGGTCACTTGTTGCAAGATATATAGGCACGCAATACATCTCGCGTAAGGCAGTAAAAATTTCAAACCGCAGCCAGACAGGTGACAACAACAAAAAAAAAGCTATTTTGTTAATTGGAACTTTTTACGGAAAAAAGGTATTTTTTTTTTCCTCTCTGCCCTCAGAGATTGCTGACAAATCATTGGCACCCCTTTGTCTCATCACAGGCCCTTTGTGTGCCGGTAATTTTCTGCAGAAATGAATATGAAGGTGTCACAATGTGTCGAGAGGGATCCAAGATGAAATTCTGACTGCACAATAACAGGCGACACAAGGGAGACACAAATTATCGGAGTTTGCTGCACAGCAACACAATGTTTGAACTAATAACATGTTATTGTGGCAGGGTGCACCAGGGCAGAAGACAGAATGGGCAGCTAGCTGGAAAATAAGCTTGTTTAAAGCCACTTAGAGGGAGTGCTTTTGCGGTACGTTTTCAAGTCCTTTTTTTTTACGTAGACATGTAGGCGGCTACCTTTTCGTGTTAGAAAACGCTTTATTGTTTGCACCATTATTTGGTGTTCATAATACATATTATTATGGTGCTCCAGGCATTCCAGATATAAAGAAGGTGATGGAAATGTGTACTTTAGCTAATGAAGGGCTCTGCTAAGCACTGGCTGCATAGCACAAGCCCAGTCCAGTTAGATAAAAAATAATACAAAAGAAAAATAGAACATAAGTTTTCATAGTATTATAGTGTATAAATCATATTAAATAATGTACAGTACATTAGTCTTGGGAGGACACAAGGACACACATACAAGCAAACATGTATGTCCTTGTGTGTTTTCCAAGGCTAATGTACATCATTTAATATGATATATACATTATAATATTATGAATACTTTTGTTCTTTTTTTATTTTGTATTATTTTAAATTATGTATTAGCACCTACCCAGTATTGTCCTGAGGAAGCTATTGAAATTGTGAAATGCGTTGACAAGAAGGCATGGAGAAGTTTATGGATTCTACCTATTGAGATTTCTATACAGCTTTTGTGTCCATTTTGGATTTTACCTATATATTTTAGATCCATGCTTGCATGTCTATCCTATTGGGCAGTGGCGTGGCTATTGGGGCTTTAGCCCAGAATCTGGGGCCCATAGCCCTGAATGTCTTACCGCAGGGGTCCCTGCTTAACCCGTGGCCTCTCTGCAGCCAGGAGGCGAGTGCGGCGAGCAGGCGGGCTGCATGAGAGAGAGCCGGGCAGGCCGGTGAGAGAAGCAAATGAGCGGATGAGCAAAGAGGGCATCATCTCTCTCCACCTGCCCTGCATCACCTTTCTTCCGCCCTCACAGCCGGGCCTTTTCAATGTTGGAAGTGCGGCATTGATGATTGAAGAGCCAACACCAGTCATTGCTTAACATCCGCACCCGAACCCCCCCCCCCCCCATGGGCCTGCAAAAAAGTTGATGATCACTTCTATGGGCTCTAGCCCATAGCAGCGATCTGCAGGGGCGTTGCAGACCTAGCAACGCCCCTGCTATTGGATACATGTTGACCCTGTCAGTTAGTAGGGTGTCTTTTGAATGTTATTTTAATTATTTTGTAATAAAGACTTTATATTTTATAAATCATTACCTCATGGCATGCCCACAAAGTCTGCTTTGTTTTGATAGAGTTGTCTTCACTCACTCAATCTTTTCCAATAATCATTGGATGTTGGCATAGTGGGGGTCTTTCCTTTCTAGGCTTCAATACTGTAATTGGCTGATGCAGATATAGTGTTAAAAAAGACTGTCAAGCCAAAATGATAAGCCAAAAACCAGATAGCAGTAAAATACCAGCTGGGGTTTTAACCCTTCTCACTCTATTCCTCGCCTCATATCCCTAATGCCGCGTACACACGGTCGTTTTTCGGCATGAAAAAAACAAACCTTTTTTTAGCATGTCCAAAAAACAAAGTTTTTCCAACTTCATGTTGCCCACACACTATCGTTTTTGAAAAATGATGAACAAAGCGCGGTGACGTTGAAGGGGAAGTTCTATTTGCCTTTGGGCTGCTTTTAGCTGAAAAGACAATTCGCGCTTTTTTGTCTGTTACAGCGTGATGAATGTGCTTACTCCATTATGAACGGTAGTTTTACCAGAACGAGCGCTCCCGTCTCATAACTCGCTTCTGGGCATGTGCGGGTTTAAAACGTCGTTTTAGCCCACACACGATCATTTTTTACAACACGAAAAACGACATTTAAAAAAACAGAAGCCGAAAAACGATGTGAAGCCCACACACGATGATTTTAAATGACGTTTTTAAAAACGACATTTTTTTTCATGCCGAAAAACGCGAGTTTGTACGCGGCATAAGTTAGAGGCTCACTGGAGGCTCACTGGACTTCTGGTAGGATCAGTAGGTATTTGTATCCACCTATTAAACAGATATAATGAAGCATTTTCATTGCTCTATATTATATACAGTATAACAGAACAAAAGGGAACACATAAAAAGATTACATGCAGATTTAAAACACAATTTAAAATATGTGTCCAGCCCAAAATAGTTGTATGAATCTTGCGTGAAAAAATAAATTGCCTCCATAGTGTTATGGCGAAGTTTAAAGGGTCACTAAAGGAATTTTTTTTTTTAGCTAAATAGCTTCCTTTACCTTACTGCAGTCCTGGTTTCATGTCTTCATTGTTCATTTTGCTTTGAAGTAGCTGTAATTCTGCTGTGATCTCCACACTTCCTGGTTGCCTGTTTCCTTATAACCATCGTACTGGGAGATTTTCACGGTGGTCTAAGCTGTCATTACTGTGTGTCTAAAACTCCTCAGAACCAATCAGATTCATTTTAAATACAAAACACTGCCCTGGATTTGTTTGTTTTTGTTCTGTGAGTCTTCCCAACTCACCTCTCACCCGGAACTTCATGTATGTACCTTTAAAATCGAAAGTGAAACTAAAGGCACATTATATGATAGATTAAATTCAATTTTTAATCATTTTTAAAAGGAATCAGTTAACTTTTATGTCTCTATAACCTGTAAACAGTAATTTCAGCAAAAAAAAATGTTTTCCTTTAGTGACCCTTTAACAATTCATAATGACACTTCAACATTTTGGCTTGGGCATCAATACTGTAATTGTCTGTTACAATTATAGTATAAAAAAATACATGTAAAAAAATTTACATTTAGCTTGGACATGGAGGTACAAAAGAATTGACCCTTTGTCAAGCCAAAAAAATACCAGCAGGAGTTCTAACCCTCCCCATCTCTCGCCTCATTTTTGTAAGGTATTTGTATGCACTTATTAAACAGATAACAAAACACTTTCATTGCTTCATTTAACAGACCTAAAGGGAGCAAATTAAAGAAGTTCCTCGTTATGTGCAGGACTAAAAAATGTGTTTAATTTCCTTTCGATTCGTTATTTGCAGTTAAATTCATTTAATTTGTTTTCGCAATTTGTTTCGTTTATTTGTATTCAAATCGATTCGAATTTTCGAAATGCTAATCAATTCGAATAGTTTTCAAACCAATTTTGAATAATTTTTGAATTTGAATAGTTTTCAAAGAGAATAAAATAGAATAGAAAATAGTGGAATAGAATATAAAGAAAAATAGAATAGATAAAAAAATATAATATAATAGAGTAAAACAGAACAAAAAAAAATAGAAAATAAAAGAACAGAATAGAATGGAGAAGAATAGAACAGAAACAAATAGAATAAAAATAAAATTGAATAAAATAGAAAGAATATAATCATCTTCTGAAATTCAAATAGAAAAGAATGGAATAAAAAACAATATATTTCCAAAAAAACAATAGAATAGAAATTCGAATAGAATAGAAAAGAATAGATTAGAAAATAACAGAATAGTATGGAAAAAACAATAGAATCGTATAAATATAACTATCTTCCTATTGTAATTTATTATTTTCTATTCTATTCAAATTCAAATTGATTCTATTAGAATTTTGGGGAAATGGTTATATTCTTTCTATTGTATTCTATTCTTTTTTAATTATATTCTTTTTCTGTTTGTTTATTCTATTCTATTAATTTCTATTAAAATTATTTCTATTAAAATAAAATGTATTCTATTTGAATTTCAGAAGATAATTTTGTTCTTTCTATTCTATTTTAATTTATTATTATCTATTCAAATTCAAATTGATTCTAATTGAATTTTGGGAAATGGTTATATTCTTCTATTTTTTTATATTCTATTCTTTTCTATTCTATTATAGTCTATTCTTGCTATTCTTTTTTTTGTTCTTTTTTACTCTATTATATTCTATTCTTTTAATTTCTGTTATATCCTTTTCTCTTCTATTATATATTTTTTCTATTATATCTCTTTATTTTCTATTCTATTTTATTCTCTTTTGAAATTCAAAAACTATTTAAATTCAAAAACTTTTCGAATTCGGAAACTATTTGAATTTGAAAACGTTTTGTTATTTGTTATTTCGGATTTGTTTACATTCGGTACTATTGTAATACCTCCAAATTTCCGAAAAACAACATTTGTCTGAATTTCCATTCGGAACTAAATGAATTGCACATGTCCAATACACTGTGGGCCAGATTCACATAGAATTACGTTGCTCATGGGCAGCGTAACGTATGTGATTTACGTTACACTGCCGCAGGTTTACAGCGTAAGTGCCTGATTCTCAGAACTCTTACCTGTAAACTTGCGGCGGTGTATCGTAAATGCGCTCGGCGCAAGCCCGCCCAATTCAAATGGGGTGGGCACCATTTAAATTAGGCGCGTTCCCGCGCCGAACGTACTGCGCATGCTCCGTCGGGTAAATTACCCGATGTGCATTGTGCTAAATGACGTCGCTCGGACGTAATTTGTTTTGACGTTAACGTAAATGGCGTCCAGCGCCATTCACGGACGACTTACGCAAACGGCGTTGTTTTTTAAATTTCGACGCGGGAACGACGGCCATACTTAACATGGCTTAGGACATTTTACGCTGCGTAACTCGACGGAAACGACGTAAAGTTAGATCGACGGGCAGCGCGGACGTTCGGGAATCGCCGTAACTATTCATTTGCATATTCTACGCCGACCGCAATGGCCTCGCCACCTAGCGGCTGGCCTAGAATTGCATCCTTAAGATCCGACAGGGTAATTCAATTAAACCTGTCGGATCTTAGGGCTAGCTATGCGTAACTGATTCTATGAATCAGTCGCATAGTTAGGACGGCCCTAACACAGAGATACGACGGCGTATCAGGAGATACACCGTCGTATCTCTTTTGTGAATCTGGCCCTGTAAGTGCAGAGGAATCTACACAGGAGTACCAGGATTGGCAAAGGGAGGGTGATGAGTGGCAGTTAGTATTATTTTCTATCAATATAGCTGACAATGACCATTTTTCTTTCCATCAGTACTTTGTCTTCACTGGAGTTCTTGCGATGGTCACCTGTGCGGTCTTTCTACGGCTCAACTCTGTCTTGAAGCTGGCGGTGCTGCTTATTATGATAGCAATATATTCCCTACTGACAGAAACCATTTACACGTCGCTCTTCCTGAGATATGACAACTCTCATCACAATGGGAAGTAAGTGTAACTGTGTTGTTTTGCTAATAAAGTTGCATTTTTCAATACTGGTTCAATGTTGGTGATTCCAATCTTACCTTTTTCCGACTGGATAATCAAAGCATGCGGTGCCCTTTGCCGCTCTTACTGATAATTTTAATAGCTAGAACCTGCATCTGTAGCTACTGATATCAAAAACTGACCTTCTGGAGAATGGGACCCAGTTTGCCCTGGATCAGCATCATGAGTTGCGATGTTGCCATGTTATGGGCAGGCCGCCAGCCATACCAACCAATGGCATTCTAAAGCCATGACGCACTGCGTAATTTGTTGTGGGGTTAGTGGCCGGCACACCTGCACTATGGCAATGCATGACGCCCCAAGCATTGAGGAGGAGGAAGTCTAGTTGCGTTGCAAGGGGTGAAAGTGATGTATCACGCTCAAGGCATCCTACGCGTTTTGTCAGTACGCTCTGATGTCATCAGGGGTCATGTGATCGGATATTTTTTTTTCTATTATCACTTACAAGGACACTCTATATGCACTCTATATGCATTTGGCTAATGTTATTTGGCACTTGCACTTTATTGTAATATATATGATTTAGTGTATTGTTGATTAATATTTTGATAACTCCCGTATTTATCGGCGTATAACACACACTGGCGTATAACACGCACCTACATTTTAAGAGGGAAATTTCAGGAAAATAAACTTTTTTAACTAAACAAATTTGAATTCAAATAAGGGGCAGTGCTCATCAATGCAGCCTGTTTAGTGCGCATCTGCAGCCTGATCATTGCCCATCTGCAGCACATCTCACCAATGCAGCCTGATAAATGTGGCATGATCAATGCCCATCCCATCATGCAGCCTTATCAATGCCCATCTCATCATGCAGCCTTATCAATGCCCATCTCATCATGCAGCCTTATCAATGCCCATTTAATCATGCAGCCTTATCAATGCCCATCTCATCATGCAGCCTTATCAATGCCCATCTCATCATGCAGCCTTATCAATGCCCATCTCATCATGCAGCCTTATCAATGCCCATCTCATCATGCAGCCTTATCAATGCCCATCTCATCATGCAGCCTTATCAATGCCCATCTCAACATGCAGCCTTATCAATGCCCATCTCCTCATGCAGCCTTATCAATGCCCATCTCATCATGCAGCCTTATCAATGCCCATCTCATCATGCAGCCTTATCAATGTCCCTTTTTAGCCTGAATGCAACCTTACCATTAATGCAGCCTGGACAGTGCATGAAATCACAGAGCCGTCATCCCCTGTTCGGCTCTCTCACTCAGCTTTTACTCGGCAGTCACACAGACACACACTGTCCCGCCTCCACCATCGGCATTGGACCAGCTCCTGTGATAGACAGAACACTGGTCCAATGCCAGTGGCGGAGGCGGCACTGTGTGTGTGACGTGAGAGCCGAACAGGAGATGATGGCTCGTGAATTCCAGCTGTTCGGCTCTCACTCGGCAGTCACACACACACAGTCCCACCTCCGCCATCGGCATTGGACCAGCTCCTGTGATAGACAGAACACTGGTCCAATGCCAGTGGCGGAGGCGGCACTGTGTGTGTGACGTGAGAGACGAACAGGAGATGATGGCTCGTGAATTCCAGCTGTTCGGCTCTCACTCGGCAGTCACACACACACAGTCCCACCTCCGCCATCGGCATTGGACCAGCTCCTGTGATACACAGAACACTGGTCCAATGCCAGTGGCAGAGGCGGCACTGTGTGTGTGACGTGAGAGCCGAACAGGAGATGATGGCTCGTGAATTCCAGCTGTTCGGCTCTCACTCGGCAGTCACACACACACAGTCCCATCTCCGCCATCGGCATTGGACCAGCTCCTGTGATAGACAGAACACTGGTCCAATGCCAGTGACTGAGGCGGGGCTGTGTGTGTGACGCGAGATCCGAATAGGAGATGACAGCTCGTGAATTCCAGCTGTTCGGCTCTCACTCGGCAGTCACACACACACAGTCCCACCTCCGCCATCGGCATTGGACCAGCTCCTGTGATAGACAGAACACTGATCCAATGCCAGTGGCGGAGGCGGGACTGTGTGTGACGTGAGAGCCGAGTAAGAGCCGAACAGGAGATGACGGCTCGTGAACTACGGCTGTGTTCGCCCCCCTCCTAAAAAAACATTTAATTGGTTGTCTATGGCAGAGCTGTGCTTTGTTGAAGAGGATAGAGATGTTTTTTTCTAAATCTTGAATAAATGGTCCCTTGAAACTGGTTCTACAATAAATGATTTTTGTAAAGTACAAAGAGACTGGTTCTCTTTAAATGAAGCCATGGAATTTCGATGAATAGCATTTCAGCCTGTCAGGGAATATGACGGCTGGCTTCTCTCTGGATGTGGACAATGTGGTTTCAGGCAGAATATCTATTTGTGAATTCATGAATAAATAATGGAGTGTAAACAGGCTAAGCAGCCGCCTACACAGCGAGTTCTGAAAGCCGCATTACTGACTGTCCTCCTCGTACTGACTTCACACCGTATTGTTACCCTGATAAAGTATCTGAGATTTCATTTTTATCTCCCTCCAGCACGGACTTCCTGGGGACGAAAGAGGCCTCTCTGCTGCTAATGGCCATGTTCCTCTTGGCGGTGTTTTATCACGGACAGCAGGTAAGGCAAACATGTCCTTCGATCTCTCATTTACATATACTCGTGGCATTTTATCATGAAATGACTTTAAAAATGTCACTGCCTCTTTACGCCGACACGGTTGTCCTCTTGTCTTCCGGAACACTTGTAGTTCATTTATATCGACAAGTACAAGTTTTTTTTTTATAATGTGGGAAGCAAATACATTCTCATACTGAATAATAAGACGGCTTAGTACGGCCAGCGGAGAATTCCTGTACGTGGCGTTATCTTCCAGCCAGCTTGTGTAGCTGATTGTCCAAAACTTTTGGTGCAAAGCACATGGGGCCAGATTCACGAAAAATTACGGTGGCGTAACGTATGTCCTTTATGTTACTCCGCCGCAAGTTTTCATCGTAAGTGCTTGATTCACAAAGCACTTGAGTGTAAACTTTCGGCGGCGTAGTGTAAAGCCGTCCGGCTCAAGCCCGCCTAATTCAAATGGGGCGTGTACCATTTAAATTAGGCGCGTTCCCGCGCCAAACGTTCTGTGCATGCTCCGTTTGGAAATTTCCCGCCATGCTTTGCGCGAAATTACGGCGCCCCGACATGTTTTTTGAATGGCGACGTGCGTAACGTACTTTTGTATTTCCCCGACGTCTTACGCAAAAAATAAATAAATTAAAATTCGACGCGGGAACGACGGCCATACTTTAACATGGGCTGTCTATTGTTACACCACCTAAATAGCAGCCGTAACTTTGCGACGCGAAAAGCCGACTAGCGACGACGTAAGAGAAAGCGACGAACGCGGGTACCTTCGTGGATCGCGGTAAACAGCTAATTTGCATACCCGACGCGGAAAACGACGCGATCTCCACCCAGCGGCTGCCGAAGTATTGCATCCTAAGATCCGAAGGCGTACGAAGCCGTACGCCTGTCGGATCTTAGCCAAATGCCGTCGTATCTTTGTTTGTGAATTACAAATAAAGATACGACGCGGCAAATTTGAAAGTACGCCGGAGTATCAGCAGATACTCCGGCGTACTTTTTCTGTGAATCTGGCCCATGGTTTTCTGAAGGCAGTTGGAACTTTCCCTTATGTACGCCTGGTACTCCATACCTCTGCAGTATGTTTTGCTTCCATGATGCCTGTGAACAATGGCACAAAGAAGCGGCCTACAAAATTGCAGCACGGGGGCTGGATGTGGCCTTTTGTGTGAGATTATCCAGCCCTTGGGGCAATGTTCCTCCCAGTGATACAAGCAATTTTTTCTCCCACTGACAGCCAATGATGGGGCACTATTCCTACCATGGATATACTGTAAGTAATAGAATGCTATTACTCCCACTGGTACCAACAATGGGACAATATCCCTTCCACCGATACCAACAATGAGGGAATTCCTCTCACTGATATTCACAGTGGGGCACTATTCCTCCCTTTGACACCAACAAAGGGGCATTGTTCCTCCCATTGACACCAATAAAAGGGCATTGTTCCTCCCATTGACACCAACGATGAGGCACTGTTCCTCCCACTGATACCAAAGATTGGACACATTTTTCCTCCCACTGACAAAAACAATGGGGCACTATTCCTCCCACTGATACCAACAGTGGGGGAATTCCTTCCACAGATACCAATGATGGAGGAATTCCTCCCGCTGATACCAACGAGGAGCACAATACCTTCCACTGACCCCAACAATGTCACACTATTCCTCCCGATACAACAATGGGACACTATTCCTTCCACTGATACCAACAGTGGGGGAATTCCTTCCACTTATACCAACAGTGCAGGAATTCCTTCCACTGATACTAAGAGTGGGGGAATTCCTCCCACAGATACCAATGATGGGGGGGGAATTCCTCCCACAGATACCAACGATGGAGCACAATACTTTCCACTGACCCTAACAATGGAACACTATTCCACCCACTGATACAAAGGATGGGACATTATTCCTCCCACTGACAGCAACTATGGGGCACGATTCCTCCCATTCATACCAACAATAGGGGAATTCCTTTCACTGATACCAATGATGGGGGAATTCCTCCCACTGATACCAACGATGGGGTACAATACCTTCTACTGACCCTAAAAATGGGACCCTATTCCTCCCACTGATACAACAATGGGATACTATTCCTTCCACTGACACGAACGATTGGGTACTATTCCTTCAACTGGCACCAATGTTGGGGCGCTAGTCCTCCCACTGAAACCAACAAATGGGCACTATTCGAGGGTTGCCAACCATCCGTAAATTTACTGACAGTTTGTAAAAATAACATTGGGATTTCTCTTGTCCATAAAGGTTTGTAAATGGAAGCAAACTGTCAGTAAATATATAGTGGCTGACTTCCCCTTTCTTTCGAACTTTCAACTAGTCCTGCCCGCTGGTGCCAAGATGCCACCACTGGCCAGGGTTGCCAACCGTCAGTAAAATTCTGGATAGTTTGTAAAAATCTGTGATTTTTACAACTGTCTGTAAATACTGTATCAGGGGCTGATAAACTAGTTTTGTTGTGTTGACATTTTAAGTGTAAACCAGGCTATATATGCGTATTGTCAGTGTTTCCATATTGTGTTTAAAGTGGTTGTAAACCCCCGATTGCCACTTTTACCTATAGATAAGCCTAGAATAAGGCTTATCTATAGGTAGTGTCATCAGCGCATGCGCTGTGAAGAAGCAGACCTCCGTGCCATTTGTTCACTCGCAAGTGCCGTGACGGACAGTTCCCGCGTGCATGCGCGGGAGTGACGTCATGCAGCTCCGGCCAGTCACAGAGCTGGAGTCCGTGGCCCCAGAAGGAAGAGGGATGATGATAGATGTGGCCACCAGCGGACATTTGCAGGTAAGTGCCACATAATGGGCTGGTATGCGATGCAAACAAAGAGGGTTTACTTCCTCTTTAACCGCCGCATGTAAATGTACGTCCACAGAATGGCACGTACAGGCAGATGGGCGTACATGTACGTCCCTGCCTTTCCCGCGGGTCGGGACCCCCCCCCCCCCCCCCCGATACATGCGGCGGACGGAAATCGTCGGGGAGCGATCCGGGATGAGGGCGCGGCTATTCATTTCTAGCCGCCCCCTTGCGATCGCTGCCCGGAGCTGAAGAACGGGGAGAGCCGTATGTAAAACGCAGCTTCCCCGTGCTTCACTGTGGCGGCGCATCGATCGAGTGATCCCTTTTATAGGGAGACATGATCGATGACGTCAGACCTACAGCCACACCCCCCTACAGTTGTAAACACACACTAGGTGAAGCCTAACACGTTCAGCGCCCCCTGTGGTTAACTCCAAACTGCAATTGTCATTTTCACAATAAACAATGCAATTTAAATGCATTTTTTGCTGTGAAAATGACAATGGTCCCAAAAATGTGTCAAAATTGTCCGAAGTGTCCGCCATAATGTCGCAGTCATGAAAAAAATGCTGATCGCCGCCATTAGTAGTAAAAAAAAAAAATTAATAAAAATGCAATAAAACTATCCCCTATTTTGTAAACGCTATACATTTTGCGCAAACCAATCGATAAACGCTTATTGCGATTTTTTCTTACCAAAAATAGGAAGACGAATACGTATCGGCCTAAACTAAGGAAAAAAAATGTATATATATTTTTGAGGGATATTTATTATAGCAAAAAGTAAAAAATATTGCATTTTTTTTAAAAATTGTCGCTCTATTTTTGTTAATAGCGCAAAAAATAAAAACCGCAGAGGTGATCAAATACCACCAAAAGAAAGCTCTATTTGTGGGAAAAAAAAGGATGTCAATTTTGTTTGGGAGCCACGTCGCACGACCGCGCAATTGTCTGTTAAAGCGACGCATTGCCGAATCGCAAAACCTGGCCTGGGCTTTTAGCTGCCTAAAGGTCCGGGGCTTAAGTGGTTAAATATCAATTGTCTTTGTTTGTAATAGGAGTTCTGTAATTTTTCAGGTTATCAGTATGTGCTCCGACAGTAAAAATTTTTAAGTTTTGTCAGTAAAAAATGCTGTGAGAGGTTGGCAACACTGCCACTGGCCGCCCCTGCCCACCATTGTCCAACACTATCAAAATGATTGGTTGCTAGGACCACCTTCTCTGCTGCAGTTCAGTAACACCTACAAGTCTTGTCTTTCCCCCAGCCTGTAACTGGACAGTAAAAAGAGAGGTAATAGACTGATGGGCTCATCTCTTTGCTTTCTACTCTACTCTACTCCTTTCTACTCCTATCAGCGTGCTTCTTGTGCCGCCACACAACTGATTAACTCCCTCTTCCAATCTGAGCTCTCTTGTACAGGGATTGCAGGAGACTGACATCGAGTCCAATACTTCACTGCTTGCATTAGGTAAATACATTTAATGATGCATTAATGATCAGAGAGCAGCATTAATTTGTGTCTTTTTTATCTGCTTGGAGTTCAGATTTAAAGTAAGGGCAGAAAGCTGCACAGCAGGTGGGAGGGAGGTATATAAATATAGGTTGCTGCATACAGGATTTCAGCTTTACATACCCTATGTACGGGGTCAGAGACCTACATTTCACATGCATTTGGAAGGTGTTTTAAAAGGCTCTCCAGCTGTGTGCAGGGTTTGCAATACAAGAGGAGTAAGTGATGAAGAAGAATGATGATATACCAGGAAACCTTTTTATTTCTTCTCTGTCTGGATCACCGAGCCCCTGAAGGTACATGTACAGATAACAACTGAAAAGATAAAAGGGAAATTGTTACACTTTGGGGAAAAGCCGACACTGACTAGATAGTGCGCCTCTGTGTAATTTCCAGGTAATATAATCAGTAAAAGATGTTGAACCACATATTGGTGCAATATTTGTATGCTGAAATAAAAAGCAGGATATATAGATAGATAGACATAGATAGATAGATAGATAGATAGACATAGATAGATAGATAGATAGATAGATAGATGGACATAGATAGATGGATGGATAGATAGACATAGATAGATAGATAGATAGATAGATAGATAGATAGATAGATAGATAGACATAGAAAGATAGATAGATAGATAGATAGATAGACATAGAAAGATAGATAGATAGATAGATAGATAGATAGATAGATAGATAGATAGATAGACACAGATAGATAGATAGATAGATAGATAGATGGACATAGATAGATGGATGGATAGATAGACATAGATAGATAGATAGATAGATAGATAGACATAGAAAGATAGATAGATAGATAGATAGATAGATAGATAGATAGACATAGAAAGATAGATAGATAGATAGATAGATAGATAGATAGATAGATAGACACAGATAGATAGATAGATAGATAGATAGATAGATAGATAGATAGATAGATAGATAGATGGACATAGATAGATAGATAGATAGATAGATAGATAGATAGATAGATAGATAGATAGATAGATGGACATAGATAGATAGATAGATGGACATAGATAGATGGATAGATAGACATAAATATACAGGCCCGGATTCACGTAGGAGAGCGCATCTTTGTGCGGGCGTAACGTATCCTATTTACGTTACGCCTCCGCAACTTTGACAGGCAAGTGTAGTATTCTCAAAGCACAGTTGCGGCGGGGTAGCCTAAATAGGCCGGCGTAAACCCGCCTAATTCAAATGTGGAAGATGTGAGCGTGTATTATGTCAATGTATTGTGACACCACAACTCTGAATCTACGTCGTCGTAAATTTAAGCGTATTCTGGAAACCAGATACGCTTAAATTAGGCTAAGATACGAGCGGCGTAATTCTCTTACGGCGTAGAATATGCAAATGACTTCGGCGTAGAATATGCAAATGACCTAGATTCACAAATGTACGTACGCCCGGCGCTATTTTTTTACGTCTTTTACGTTAGGCTTTTTCGGCGTAAGGTTACTCCTGCTACTAGGAGGCGCACGCAATGTTAAGTATGGCCGTCGTTCCCGCGCCGAAATTTGAAAATTTTACGTCGTTTCCGTAACTCGTCCGTGAATGGGGCTGGACGTAATTTACGTTCACGTCGAAACCAATGACGTCCTTGCGGCGTACTTTGGAGCAATGCACACTGGGAAATTCCACGGACGGCGCATGTGCCATTCGGGAAAAACGTCAATCACGTCGGGTCACCAATAATTAGCATAAAACACGCCCGCTCTTGCTCATTTGAATTAGGCGCGCTTACGCCGGCCCCATTTACGCTACGCCGCCGTAACTTAGGAGGCAAGTGCTTTGTGAATACAGCACTTGCCTCTCTGACTTACGGCGGCGTATCGTAAATACGATACGCTTCGCCGCCGTAAAAATGCGCGGCTCTACCTGAATCTAGCCCACGATTCGTATGAAGTTAAATTTGAGGGTGAACCTCCGCTTTAACCTAATTAGTTGCAAAATGTTCTTCCAGCTCTTCCTTGTTATTACCACTTACTTTGCCAGCTTTTTGTTGCCCTGTCCCAATTTTTTAAAGGCATGTTGCTGCCGTCCGTTTCACATTTTTTCAGTTTAAAATTTCTATTGTGAATAAAATATGGGCTTATGAGATTTGCAAATCATTGCATTCTGTTTTTATGTAGATTTTACACAGCGTCCCAAATTTTTGGGAATTGCAACTGTATAAACGGTACATATCTAGATACAGTATCTCACAAAAGTGAGTACACCCCTCAATTTCAGCTGTGATATTTGTATGGAAGGGTCAGAATTTTGTGTAAAAACATGGATCCATCCTGCCTTGTAACAATGGTTCAGTGGTGGTGGTGTAATGGTATGGGGTATATTTTCTTGGCACACCGTAGTTATTTCCTTGCCTATTTCTGATAATCGCCTTACTCTGTTATAGAATTAAATGTTTGTGACCATCTCCTAAACACCCCTGAATAAAGAATTGAACTCTTCCTGAAATGCGTTGGGTATATTAGGAGCAGTGGTGTCACTATGGGGGGGACGCAGGCCAGAGGGGAGACACCAGGCCTGCATGTCCTAACAAGCAGGGCGTACTGCCAGGCACCACTCCATTTAGGGCTGGGACCATCATTAGCCAGCTACTATTCAGTCTCACATTCCCCACCAACGTCCTCGGCTGACCCCTCTCTCCTGATTCCATAAAATGCCGCTCAGTCCAGTGTCCTCACCAGTCCTGGGACCCCTCGGGTCACCTCCATTCCTTCCTTTGCACAGAGGACTCCGATGCATACTTTTGCTGGACAAACAAACTTCCAGCAGCCTATGAGAGCTGGATCCATGGAGGACACCAAAGGTTTGTCTGCTAGCCCTGCCCCTTTACGGGTGCAGAGATCTCCCTCAGAGAGCCTATGGAGTGGAGATGCGGCCTCTCATGCTGATCATCCTCTCTGTGCTGTTGAAGAGAGCCAAAGCAAAAATTAACAAGTGCTTGGAGGGCAGCCAGTCTCAGCACTCTACGCCTCATGAACTACAACAGCCAGGTGGACACAAGTGCCACAGCCAGACCATGCTGGCTGGAATCTACATCAACGTGACCCTGCACCACGGTCACGGTGAGTGAGACAAGCCATCTCCTCTGGAGACAGGGACCACCCCATCTCTTCTGGGGACAGGGACCACTCCATACCCTCTGGGGACAGGGACCACCCCATCTCCTCTGGGGACAGGGACCACCCCATTTCCCCTGGGGACAGGGACCACCCCATTTCCCCTGGGGACAGGGACCACCCCATTTCCCCTGGGGACAGGGACCACCCCATTTCCCCTGGGGACAGGGACCACCCCATTTCCCCAGGGGGGGGAACCCATGTACACTGATATCTGACTGCAATACACCCCCATCCATGACAGTGCACATATTGGTGCACTAGCACTGACCACATCATTTACAGGGGCTGGTCTGGGGTGCGCACCATGACCAATGTGCTGCTGGCCCAAAACAAGCCTGCCAAGTGTTCTGCAGGGTACTGTGGCAGTCTAGACAAGCGAGAGCTTGATGCTCTATCCTGCCCAGTGTCTACTGCTCTGCACTGCTGTCACTCCGCAGAGGCAGGACAGAGCACTGTGGCAGGCTGGGGGGGAGGGCATTATTAAATAAGGGGGGGTGACACCATGTTTTACCGCACCAGGTGACACCAACCCTAGTGACGCAACTGATTAGGAGTAGAGTGTCACCCAATTGTACATACCCTCATAAGTCGGCGGTTTTACTGTTGATGTTTTTATCATTAATGTACCACATTTTCTTTTTTTATGGATGTATAAATAAAAGGTTTATATTTTATACTATACAAAATATCTTCTTTGACTCACATTAATATGATATTCATGTCAGTGCGGGTGTGTGTCCTCAAGCTCACTCTGTCTGCATTCAGGGAAACGCACCCACACGGATGTCATATTGGAACACAGCAGCTGTGTTTGTGCAGCCTCGGTGTCATAGTAGGCATCAATGGTACTGCCTACATGAAGATGTACGCAACACCTGTGCATCCCTGTGTGGGTGAATACAGCCCGGCACGGGCCTACAATATTAAACACCCTTGGCCAGATTCACGTAGGGATACAACGGCGTATCAGTAGATACGCCGTCATAACTCCGAATCTGCGCCGTCGTATATTTAAGTGTATTCTCAAATTGTGATACGCTTAAATGTAGCTAAGATACGACCGCCGGCGCCGTCGTATCTTAGCTGTCTATTTACGCTGGCCACTAGGGGCGTGTACGCTGATTTACGCCTAGAATGCGCAAATCAGCGAAATACGCCTATTCACGAACGTACGCTTGCCCGTCGCAGTAAAGATACGCCGTTTACGTAAGGCGTTTTCAGGCGTAAAGATAAAGCACCAAAAAGATGGCGCAGCCAAAGTTAAGTATGGACGTCGGACCCGCCGTCGAATTTCACGTCGTTTGCTTCGTTTGCGTAAGTCAATTCAGAATAGGGCTGGGCGTAGGTTACGTTCACGTCGAAACCAATGAGTCTTTGCGGCGTAATTTGGAGCATGCGCACTGGGATACGTCCACGGACGGCGCATGCGCCGTTCGTTCAAAACGTCATTTACGTGGGGTCATGCTTCATTTACATAAAACACGCCCACCTCTTCACAATTTGAATTTGGCGCGCTTACGCCGGCACATTTACGCTACGCCGCCGTAACTTACGGAGCAAGTGCTTTGTGAATACTGCACTTGCTTCTCTAACTTGCGGCAGTGTAACGTAAATGACATACGTTACGTCCGCACAAAGTTACGTGGGCGTACGTGAATCTGGCTACCTGTGTGAACGAGGTCTCTACTCTTGGGTTTGGGAAAGCATACAATGCAGCGCTGGGTGTTTAAGCAGCCAATCACCTCTCCAGCACAATGTCACATGGAGGCAGGGGGATAGTCCGAAGCCCTGTGTAGCATTTCCTTTGCGCTCTTTTTGCCAATAAAAAAAATACGTGTCACAGTCCTCCATATTTAGAATGTAAAACATTTTCGTCTTCTGTCTGTTTTCATTCTTGGCGTCCAGCTTTGTTTTTCTTTGACCGCCTCAGTCTGATCCGTTTTATCTTGTTGGCAGCAGCTGTTATAATCACTTTTGTGGCAGCTGCCCTGAGTTTTGGCTGACAGGAGACGGAGCATTATGACAGTCGCTTCTATACCAGCAGCTGGGCAAAGCATGCATCAAGATTTCTCATCTGACATTGCTGGCAAGGAGAAATAATCCCATGCACATATGTGTGCGCATACCATCTCTATAACTTTATGTACAAACACTGCACCGCCGGGCCGCTACTCTTTCTGCCTTGTAAAGTTGGTTGAACGGTTTATTGGAAACCATGTGGACTAAAGGGAACTTTTCCGAAGGAGCTGCTTAGTAATTTGCGTTCTCTGTTCTACGCCTTGACTCCAAGAGCGACCTCAGTATGCCAACCCCATACCCCCCCCCCCCCCCATCGGTTGGTCGGTAGGTAGGTAGCACTTACCCCATCATCGGTGGCTTCTCCTGCTCGGCGGGAGCCTCCTATTCTCCTAGTCATGACGGCGGCGGCATCCATTTTCTCCCTCCTCTTCGGTGGCCAATCGGAAGTCTTCCCTTTTTGGTCAATCGCAATCGGAAAACAGGCTTTTAAATGGCCGGATTGAGGATCAGTGTTTGAGCAGCGAATTATCATTCGCTGTTGTAACACACCTGGGTGGGCTCCGGACGCATCCTCTGCGACCCGAGCCCACTATATTTTGAAGCCTATTAGGGCCTCTGGCTCTGATCAGGTGCTTAAAAAAAAAAAACCTGACCACTGTAAATAATGTGCCCAGTGCCCTGAAAGGGCTGGATGCATGAATAGGGGGTGGCCGCTGCGGCTATGGATAGATATACCCTTATAGCCGGATTCAGAAAGACTTACGATGGCGTATCAGTAGATAAGCCGTCGTTAGTCCGAATGCGCGCCGTCGTATATTTAAGCGTATTCTGGAAACCAGATACGCTTAAATTTGGCTAAGATACGACCGGCGTATGTCTCCTACGCCGTCGTATCTTATGTGCATATTTACGCTGGCCGCTAGGGGCGTGTACGTGGATTTACGCGTCGAATATGTAAATGAGCAAGTTACGCCGATTCACGAACGTACGTACGTACGTACGTACGTACGTACGCCCGTCGCAGTAAGATACGCCGTTTACGTTAGACATACGCCGGCGTAAAGATAAACCACCAAAAAGATGGCGCAGCCCATGCAAGGTATGGACGACGGAACAGCCGTCGTATTTTACGTCGTTTGCATAAGCGTTCATGAATGGGGCTGGGCGTAGGTTACATTCACGTCGAAAGCATTGAGCCAACGTCGTTACGTAGGGAGTATTTGCGACGTGATTCTGAGCATGTGCGCATGCGCCGTACGAATGGCCTTCATTTACATGGGGTCACGGGGAATTTAAATGTAGCTCGCCATTTGCGCTACGCCGACGTAACTTAGGGAGCAAGTGCTTTGTGAATACTGGCCTTGCCTCTATATTTTACGTCGGCGTAGCTCAAATGAGCTGCGCTACGCCAGCTTAAACATACGCCGATGTATGTGAATCTGGCTAATACTCTTTATATCCATTAGTTACAAATATAGTCAAGGGGGCAGATTCATCAAAGAGATACGACGGCGGATCTCCTGATCCGCCGTCGTACCTCTGATTCCGCATAGATCTCCCTTAGATCCGACTGGTGTAAGTGACTTACACCAGTCGAATCTTAGGCTGCAATCTACCGCCGGCCGCTAGGTGTCGTCGCTTTTTTTTACGCGTCGGATATGCAAATGAGTAGAACCGCCGATTCAAGTCTGTACGCCCGCCCGTCGCTTTTTTTTTAACGTCGTTTGCGTTCGGCTTTTTCCGGCGGATAGCTACCCCTGCTATATAAGGGGTAGCTAATGTTAAGTATGGCCGTCGTTCCCGCGCTGAGATTCAAATTTTTACGTCGTTTGCGTAGATCGATCGGGAATACGGATGGCCGCAATTGACGTACCCGCCGCAAACAATGACGTCCTAGCGACGTCATTTGGAGCATGCGCACTGGGAAATTTCGGCGACGGCGCATGCGCAGTTAAATTGGCGCGAGAACGCGCCTGATTTAAATTGTACACTCCCCCTAGCCGCGGAATTTGCATTCCGCCGGGGGAGTTACGATCCGACGATGCAATTTTCGAGGTAAGTGCTTGGTGAATACTGCACTAGCCTCGCTAAATTGCACCGGCGGATCGTAAAACACGTAGATCGAGCGGATCTAAAGATCCGGTGATCTACATGAATCTGGCCCCTGGTCTCAAACAGGCGAACAGAGTGGCAAGGGATAGTGCCCTATCAAGGGAACCTTGAATTTTGCTCATTTATCATTCTTTTGAAAGAACCAACACATGGTAGTTGGAAAATGGACCTAGATTGAGTACCTTTTTTCTACTTTACAAGCCTTTCTTCGAGCTGTCTGTGCCCAGTATGGCACTAGTGGCAGGTAGCTACATGGACTTTAAGGAGCAATGAAGGATGAATCAACAGGAAACCCAATGACCTCTATACTGGTTCTTAGCACTTGCCATGACAGCACCTCAAAGAACAGGTCCCTCCCTGGCTGGTAAAGAAGGGGCTTAGACGTGGAACAGCCTAAAAATGTACAATGGGTACTTCCCTATAATACAGTATGAAGGGTTTAGCTCTTTCCTGGAAAACCTGTTTTTAACGTAAACCCCATAATACAGGAGCCCACAGTGGATTTTAGTATCTAGATTATTCTACTGTAAGGCCCCGTACACACGACCAAACATGTATGCTGAAACTGGTCCGCGGGCCAGTTTCAGCATACATGTTCGGCCGTGTGTGGGCGCGAGCGGGCCGAATTCCAGCAAACATTTGCCCGCCGGGCCTTTTCCTGCCCGCTCGGACATGTACGGTCGTCAGTACAGACCTACCGTACATGTCCGAGCGCCCGCCGTCCCTCGAAGTCATTCGACGCATGCGTGGAAGCCTTTAACCACTTGACCACTGGGCACGAAAACCCCCTTAATCACCAGACCAATTTTCAGCTTTCGGTGCTCTCACAATTTGAATGACAATTACTCAGTCATACAACATTGTACCCATCTGAAATTTTTGTCCTTTTTTTCACACAAATAGAGCTTTCTTTTGGTGGTATTTGATCACCTCTGCGGTTTTTATTTTTTGCGCTATAAAAGAAAAAAGACTGAAAATTCTGTAAAAAAAAAAAAAATCTAGTTTCATATTAGCAGGTTATTTCTCACACACAGCATATGCATACTACAAATTACACCCCAAAACACATTCTGCTATTCCTCCCGAGTATAGCGATACCCCATGTGTGCGACTTTTACACAGCGTGGCCACATACAGAGGCCCAACATGCAGGGAGCACCATCAGGCGTTCTGGAGCACCCAGGCCAATTTTGACATTTCTCTCCTACATGTAAAAATCATCATTTATTTGCTAAAAAATTACATAGAAACCCAAAACATTATATATGCTTTTTTTTCAAAGACCCTAGAGAATACAATGGCGGTTGTTGCAACTTTTTATCTTGCACGGTATTTTCGCAGCAATTTTTTGAACGCGTGTTTTAAAAAAAAAAACAGTTTTGTGCTTAAAAAAAAAACAAAACAGTAAAGTTAGCCCAATGTTTTTGCATAATGTGAAAGATGAAGTTACGCAGAGTAAATAGATACCCAACATGTCACCCTTCAAAATTGCACACGCTCGTGAAATTGCGCCAAACGTTGCTACTTAAAAATCCCCATAGGCGACGTATTGCAAGGTATTGGAGTATTGAGGGTATTGCAGAGTATTGGGGGGGTATTGCAGAGTATGGGGGGGTATTGCAGAGTATGGGGGGGTATTGCAGAGTATGGCGGGGGGGTATTGCAGAGTATGGGGGGGGGTATTGCAGAGTATGGGGGGGGGGGGGTATTGCAGAGTATGGGGGGGTATTGCAGAGTATGGGGGGGTATTGCAGAGTATGGGGGGGTATTGCAGAGTATGGGGGGGTGGGTATTGCAGAGTATGGGGTGGGGTATTGCAGAGTATGGGGTGGGGTATTGCAGAGTATTGCACTCATACTTTAGCGCTTATTATTTTTATATTGCAGAGTACTGCGCAGGGATGGCTGGATCTGTGACTGCAATTGTCACAGATCCAGCCCACAGTGCGGCAGCTGCTGCTGCCGCCCGCTCCCCCCCCCCCCCTCTCCTCTCACACTGTACCGAACGGTACAGAGAGGAGAGGGAGGAACCGGCGTCATTACATGGTTTGTTTACAAGTTGTTTACAAGTGATCGCGCCGTCATTGGACGGCGCGATCACGTGGTAAGGAGCCGCTTCCATTGGCTCCTTACCGCGATCCGTGTTGCTGCGGGTCCCGTGGACCCGCCGAGCGCCGGTGATCGCGTGTTCCCGCAATTCTGACTCTCTGGGAGGACGTATATTGACGCCCTCCTAGAGTTAGGGAACCGCCTTGTAGCAGTATTTCGGCTATAGGGCGGTTACCAAGTGGTTAAATGGCAGGCCCGCCCACGTCTCCGCGTCATCGCCTCGTCGATCGTCGCGGCGACGACGCGGACACGCCCCGCGTAATGTTTACGCGCGGACTCCTGTACGATGGTTAGTACAACCATCGTACAGAAGCCCTCTGGCAGGCATGTACGGTGAAAACGGTCCGACGGACCGGTTTCAGCGTACATGTTTGCTCGTGTGTACCGGGCCTAAGAGGTATTAATTAGCTGTACATATTTAGTAGAAGTTAGTGACATTCAACTAGACCTGTCCTGTAATTTTGACAATGTTTCGCAGCTTGTTTGAGCCATTTCTTCATTTGGATTAACTGCCAAGAGTATCATTCAATCATTACACAGATGGAAAAAATAGCTCCCTATAGCACAAGCTACACATGAAGCCTTTAGGAAGCAATTAATCGTATGACAAGAAGGCCCCAGAAGGACTGAGGTGTCATCATGGGAGCCACATCCCTTACTAACATCAGAGACAAATGCCGCGTACACACGGATCGTTGTAGTGTTGCACGTCACCGCCTTCTTGGCGATCAGAATTTCTGACATTTGTGTGACTGTGTGTATGCAAGACAAGTTTAAGCGAACATTTGTTGGAAAAAAATCCACGGTTTTGTTGTTGGAATGTCCGATCGCATGTACGCAGCATAAGTCTTTTTTACTAATAATGCCGGTGATCAGCGATTTTTAGCGGGACTGCGACATTGCGGCGGACAGATCGGACACCGTTGACACTTTTTTGGGACCAGTGACATTTATACAGCGATCAGTGCTAAAAATAGCCACTGATTACTGTGTAAATGTCACTGGCAGGGAAGGGGTTAACACTAGGGGGCGATCAAGGTGTTAAGTGTGTCTTAGGGAGGTGTTTCTAACTGTGGGGGGGGGGAGGGGACTGACTGGGAGTAAAGAAAGATTGCTGTTCCTGATCACTAGGAACAGCAGATCTCTCTCTACTTCCCTGACAGAATGGGGATCTGACGGTTTATATTGACAGGTCCCGGTTCTGGCTCACTGAGGAGTGATCGCGGGTCTAAATTCTTTAGAGATGTCAGTAGTTTGTGGCATCTTCAATGTCCCAATTACATTTTAAGATTTTAGCGATTAAAGGAACACTAAAGGCATAATTTGAATAAATCACAAACATGTTATACTTACCTCCACTGTGCAGCTCGTTTTGCACAGAGTGTCCCCTAACCCTGTCTTCTGGGGTCCCTCGGCGGCTGTCTCGGCTCCTCCTCGCAAAAGCTTTCCACCTTCATGCGAGCGAGCTCGCATGGTGGAAAGCTTTTGCGAGCGCACTCCCGTGATACAGCGGCGGGCATACCCGCCGACAGTATCACTCGGCCCCGCCCCCTGGCGCGCCGCGTCATCCGCTGTGATTGACAGCAGCGCCAGCCAATGGCTGCGCTGCTATCAATCCGCCCAGCCTAGCCAATCCACGGCCAGGCTGGGAACCGAAGACCATCACATGGACGCGTGCGGGACTTTCGAGGGGTCAGGTAAGTAAAACGGGGGTTCGGGGGGGGGGGGCGGTACCATCGGATGTTTTTTCACCTTAATGCATTACCTTTACAAGATTTAGAGCAATGTTTAATCAGGTGGGATTATCACTGCTATAGGCTACTTGTATAACTTACATCATGGAAAATCATTTGTGTGTGTAACGATCATTCTCTACAATTAATCGCAATGTTAGTAGTGCAATTAAACTGCTGTTGCACTTACAGTAAAAAATGCAAGCATTTAAAAATGTCTTCCAGCAACAAGAGCCTAGAATTAAGGAAAAGCATCTCTAAGGGGTAGATTCACATACATTTAGATCGGCGCAGCGTATGAGAGATACACTACGCCGCCGTACCTTACCTGGCGTATTTTCGAATCCTCAGCGAGTTTGCGCCGTAAGTTACGGCGGCGTAGTGTATTTCTGGCGGCGGATTTCAAATTGGGCGGGATGGGGGCGGGTTTCATTTAAATGAAGCGCGTCCCCGCCCTGAATGAACTGCGCATGCGTAGTCCTGAAATTACCCGCTGTGCATTGCGCTAAATGACATCGCAAGGACGTCATTTTTTTTAACTTAGACGTGAGTTACGTCCATCCCGATTCACGGACGACTTACGCAAAAAAAAAAAAAATTTGGACGCGGGAACGACGGCCATACTTAACATGGCAAGTCTATCTATACGCCGCAAAATACCAGCTTTAAGTATACGCCGGAAAAAGCCGACTACAGACGACGTAAGAGAATGCGACGGCCGCGCGTACGTTCGTGGATCGACGGAAAAAGCTAATTTGCATACCCGACGCGGAAAACGACGAGAACTCCACCCAGCGGGCGCCGAAGTATTGCAACTACGATCCGAAGGCGTACGCCTGTCGGATCTTACCCAGATGCCGTTGTATCTTGGTTTGAGGATTCAAACTAAAGATACGACGCGGGTAATTTGAAAGTACGCCGGCGTATCAGTAGATACGCCGGCATACTCTCTCTCTGAATCTGGCCCTAAATGTGGTACCCCCAGCAACCAATCAGCTGTCATTATTAGTCAACCTAAAACTAGAAAACTGACGGTTAGAATCTGATTGATTATTACAGTAGAGAAGGATCCTTTGCAGAATATCAAAGTTTAAAGCATTCTACAAAAGGAAAAATGGAAATGTATGGGCTGAGCCTATGGCAGGGAGTGTCTGCTCAAAGACCCGCGTCCAAATTCTTAATTGCTTTTGAGCTAAAAATAGTTACTTTGGCACGTACTGCGGAAATTCATTCAGCTAAATCAGAGAATTGAGCTAGAAACATGTTTCCAGTGATAATGAGCAGTACGGTACTACAATGTTAGTCTTCCATTGAAGGAGATCTTTGTGTTTTGTCTCTAAATAGGACACGCCCTCTTAAATGATGAATCATTTTAACCACTTCCATACCGGGCACTTATACACCTTCCTGCCCAAGCCAATTTTCAGCTTTCAGCGCTGTTGCACTTTGAATGACAATTGCGCGGTCGTGCTACACTGTACCCAAGCGAAATTTGTATCATTTTGTTCCCACAAATAGAGCTTTCATTTGGTGGTATTTGATCACCTCTGGGATTTTTATTTTCTGCAAAAATAAATAAAAAAAGACCGAAATTTTGGAAAAACAAATGTTTTTTTTTTGTTTCCGTTACAAAACTTTGTAAATAAGTACGGGAAAGGGGTGCTGTTTAATGTAAAGGGGTCCAGTTATGCAGGGTGCTGTGTAATGTAAAGGGGTCCAGTGATGCAGGGTAATGTGTAATGTAAAGGGGTCCAGTGGTGCAGGGTGCTGTGTAATGTAAAGGGGTCCAGTGGTGCAGGGTGCTGTGTAATGTAAAGGGGGCCTGTGATGCAGGGTGCTGTGTAATGTAAAGGGGGCCTGTGATGCAGGGTGCTGTGGAATGTAAAGGGGTCCAGTGGTGCAGGGTGCTGTGTAATGTAAAGGGGGCCTGTGATGCAGGGTGCTGTGTAATGTAAAGGGGGCCTGTGATGCAGGGTGCTGTGGAATGTAAAGGGGTCCAGTGGTGCAGGGTGCTGTGTAATGTAAAGGGGTCCAGTGGTGCAGGGTGCTGTGTAATGTAAAGGGGTCTGTGATGCAGGGTGCTGTGTAATGTAAAGGGGGCCTGTGATGCAGGGTGCTGTGTAATGTAAAGGGGTCCAGTGGTGCAGGGTGCTGTGTAATGTAAAGGGGGCCTGTGATGCAGGGTGCTGTGTAATGTAAAGGGGTCCAGTGGTGCAGGGTGCTGTGTAATGTAAAGGGGGCCTGTGATGCAGGGTGCTGTGTAATGTAAAGGGGTCCACTGGTGCAGGGTGCTGTGTAATGTAAAGGGGGCCAGAGCTGTGGGGTGCTGTGTAATGTAAAGGGGTCCAGAGGTGCAGTTGTGGAGAGGGGGTACACAGTAGTGACAAATAGATATTGAAAGATACAGGGGGCACAGTGGGGTGTTTTTACATTTTAACGTGGGGGGCGCTTTTAACCCCCGCTAGCGGTCGAAGGAAGGGTAAAATGCGACTGTGTATCGCCGCTGCCGAAGCGCCCCCCTATGAAAAAAATTCAGCGGATGCCCATGCAACTATGGCTGCTAAAATTACTCAAAACTCTACATGGGAAATCAAAGTATTCCAAAGGGTACTTCCTCTTTTGTATATGCAGTGACCACACCCTGATGTACCGACTACCCTCTTTTCATTATTATCCCTCCTTTTATGAACTGTAATATAAATATGGCTTGCACTGTTTTACAGCTGGAATACACAGCAAGACTGGATTTTCTGTGGCGGGTTCAGGCCAAAGAAGAAATCAACGAAATGACGGAACTGAGGGAGCACAATGAAAACATGCTGAGGAACATTCTCCCAAGTCACGTGGCTCGCCACTTCCTGGAGAAGGACAGAGATAACGAGGTACGACCTTCCACAACATGCAATGTAACTGACAATTCATTATTATTGGGGGAGGGCTCATGGGCGTCCGCTGAAATTTTTTCAGGGAGGGGCGCTTCGGCAGCGGCGATACACAGTCGCATTTAACCCTTTCTTCAAACGCTAGCAGGGGTTAAAAGTGCCCGCTAGCGGCCGAATAGCGCAGCTAAAATGATGGTAAAGCGCCACTTTACCGATAACACGGCCAGCTGGCAGTGTGAAATAGCTCTTGAGATAATTCAGCTTCACTCCATGCCCATATAAATATAACCTAGAGAATGTACAGACCCCCCTTCAGCACAGATGGACCCCACCTTCAGCACAGACCCCTCCATTCAGCACAGATGAACCC
This sequence comes from Rana temporaria, assembly GCF_905171775.1. NCBI lineage: Eukaryota > Metazoa > Chordata > Amphibia > Anura > Ranidae > Rana > Rana temporaria. Next base: position 398,527,433 of record NC_053493.1, on the reverse strand, counting down.
CCCATTCTGCACAGAACACTCCATTTAGCACAAATGGACCCCCCTTCAGCACAGACCCCCCCATTACGCACAGACCCCTCCATTCAGCACAGACCCCACTTCAGCACAGATGGAGCCCCTTTAAGCACAGACGCCCCTTCAGCACATACCACCCTTCAGTACAGACGCCCCTTCAGCACAGATGGACCCCCCATTCAGCACAAACCCCCCTCCCCCATCCCATTCAGTACCTCAGATCAGCCATCAGCCCGTTTGGACCGCCCGTGGTCAAAAACTCTTCAACACCTTCTCGATTTTCCAGGGGGGGTCAATTGCCCCCCCTTGCCCTATGGAGCGGACGCCCATGGTCCGAGGGCTGTGGATGGTGAGTACCTGGAAAACTCCAGTAAGAGCAATTACATTCTATTAAAGTCAAATATGTCCCTTGCTGATGTCCTTCAAATCAAAACCAGTTATGGATCTATGGCCTATATCTATAGTGGGGTAGATTCAGGTAGGGGCGCGCACTGCTACGGCGGCGCAGCGTACCGTTTTTACGCTACGCCTCCGTAAATTACTGGAGCTACGCTTCATTCACGAAGCATTTGCTCCGTAATTTGCGGCGGCGTAGCGTAAAAGGGGCCGGCGTAAGCGCGCGTAATTCAAATGATCCCGTA